>NC_073695.1:207692275-208010898 GCF_029784165.1 Wyeomyia smithii | reverse complement strand
TAGAAATAAAACAAATAAAAAACCGTGAAAGACAAGGTAATAAAGCAATATACTTCTGTGAGACGGAGAGAATGAGGAAAAGTAGGAGGGTGGAATCCAAGACACGACCGCGTAGTTAACGTAGGACTCCGATAGTTTATATTTCATTTTGCTGTCTACAGACTTTGATGGAATTGTAACGTTTCATTTTTCGCACGGTTCGGGTTTGGCACTCATGCGCCAAAAGAGAAAGATTATATCATATCTTTAAGTTTTCTTAAATTTTTAAACCAATTTGAGCTCAACATCCTCCACAAGAAAAGTTTTTTGTTTCTTTATATTGCCGAAGCGGATGACCGGAATTGGTAAAACGGTTCCGGAGATATAACCGGAACATGTTCAAAGCTTAAATGTGTAGAATCTTGTATGCTTGTATAGAATCAAAGTAAATCACAATTCAAACGGCAATTCGATTGTCTTTCAGGTCACAACACCATACCTACGCGTTAGCCCAACACACCCTACTGTGCTTCGACAGCAGCAATGTAGACTTCACTTGTTTTGGCTGCACACGAATGAATATCGAGTTCTACTGCACTTAAAGACGACGAGTGGCCAGTGCTCTATTCATACATAGCTCGGTGCAGTATTGTTACCTGTACCAGCATGTTTCCCTTCAAGACATCAGCTTTAATAACATTCTAACAGCAGATCGTTAAACTGTCTGACAGAGGAGGTTATGACAAACTTACTGGGAAAGCTTCACCTTCAAAACATCAAAAAAGTCTAGCCTCTAGGAAGCAAACATTAGTTGACCTATTGGAACGAGGAGATTCTGTGAATTTTTTTGCCGCTGATAGTTGGTGTTTACTCATGGAAACTTTTATTCAATTTTCACTGTTCAACAATGAAATGATAATGATAACTGAAAAATCACAAAATTGTCCATCATTTTACCAAGCCAACGGCATATTGATTATTGTGATCTACCATGTGGTTACATCAGTATTATCGTTTGAAATCTTTCATTCCGACATCACACCTTAGTTTTAGTTTCCACAGAATGTATCTCAACATAGCGCGGTAAGACGTAGTCCTACGTCAATAAACTAACAACAAAGAGAATGAATAAACTAAACGAGTAAATAGATATATGAAAAGAAGGTAAATAAAGGAAGAAGAAAGAAAAAATGTTTTAAAAACAGAGGACAGAGTGAAATAGTAAGAGATTGAGATAAAAAATGGAGTATTGCGAGAGTAAGGGGAAAAGAGTGAAGTAAAATGAAATATATGCAGAAAAGCTAAAAAGGATAGAGAGGATAAAATTATTTGAACAAAAACACGATTTAACGCAGAACTATTTAGCAAATTTCAACACTAGGTGCAAGCTTCAATGCTAGCGTAAAACCAGTAGAAAAAAATGTTAAATCATCAACTAATTTGTTTGGTTGTTCTAAAAAGGACCTATAAGCTGCTACGAGCAAAAGCAGGCTTTTATATAGCCATTGTTAGTGTTGTGAGAGCCAAAACCTGTTTTGTAACTAACTCCTCCCGCGCATTCTTCAATCATTTATTTGTTTTGTTCTTAGAAGGACAGTTTGTTATTCAATTTAAATAGGATATGATGCTGATAGCATCGCTATGCTACCTGTGGATTAACCAATTACTCTGGCAACTGATAAACCAAGATACTCTGACAACACAGTGGAGAGCTGTCGGGTTTTGCTTGTCAGGATTGAGAAATCTTGTTGCTGTTGCCAAAACAAATCGTAGCTTCACCGTGGTCGTTTTTGTTCCACCATTTGCTAGTACAGGTCGGACTCGATTATCCGGAGACTCGATTGTCCGGGGACTCAATTATCCGGGGTTCGGTTATCCGGAGAAAATGGTTCGATTATCGGATTATACTTTTGTCTTCCGGATCATTAGGAGGTTCGGGGTTGTTCAAAATTGTAACGGTACAAGCCCCGTCCTATTTAGGCATCTCGTTTTTGGCAGCTTTCTCGTCGTTCCTTAAAACAATTCTTACTCAGGTACCTTCGAAAGCAAGGCATTATGGTTTTTTGTTGCCGATGAGGACAACAGCTATTGGTCAACCGGTTTCTGATTTATGGCAGGAACATATTCCTGTAATGCCATGATCAATGCAGTACTTAGAACCACAAGAAGGCCTGTTTCGGTTGTGTTCCGGACACTCTCAGATTATTGAACCAAAACTTATCAAACGAAATGCAATGGTCTATATACTAATTACATAGTTAACCGTATGATGCATAGAAAGAGGTAGCACGATCCATTCATCTCATTATGATTGACTTTGTTTATTAAATTTGTGGGCTTCATTTCGTTTTTACATCTTCGAGATAATCAATATAACATAATTTATCATATCGTATATGTGTTCAACAAACGCCGACAAACATTCTGAAGAGAATTTTCAATTTTTTTCATCGGCACATGTATTGTGTTCAATATATAATAATAGAAAACTCACTGTTCTACATGAGAGATTTGAAAAAAATTGGCTCGCTAATTCGGAGGGTTGGATTATCCGGAGCGAAATGTTTTTGAAAACTCCGGATAATCGAGTCCGACCCGTATAATGATTTGTTTGCGCCGAGAGCAGATTCTGGTACCCGCTATCGCTGTTGCTAACAGCTGCTACTGAGTTAGGTCCTTCCCTCCATCCACTAGTTAAATGATTAGTTTGAGCAGAAGCAGGCCTCATATAGCACAAAGTGTGCATTCCCGGTTAACGCGGAATAATATTATGTCGACCGAGCTAGAGAAATTGAGCATCAAGCGACCAATTAAAAATCGAAATATGCGTTTCAACAATTGACAATTTTCAATGTAACGTTTGCTTTAAAAAAATGGAAAAAAATTGCCGATTTTTTATGAGTTTACCTATACACGCACGGACAAAGCTACCCATGCAGCATGAATCATAGCAACCCATGAGTCAGCAAATAAAATTAGACAGCCCTCTCGGTCAATCTAACCGTGAAGGTGAAAATAGTGAAGCTACTCCGTTCAGAAGTGTGCGCGTTCAAAGAACGGTAGCCCATCGAGTCGAAAAAAGTGGCTACATCGTTGCGTGCAATTGACCGAGAGATCGGTGCAACCGGCCAAATAGTGAAAAAGTACCTGGCGAACATGGACATACATGTCAGGAAGCGGCAGTCCTGTCCACTTGGTCTATGATCTGCAGGCAATAACGCAAGGCGGTGGCTGAAGAAGATAGTCAAGTCAATTTTGCCGGCGAATCGCGACATGGCGGTGGTAATGGACGACGAAACCTATCTTACCCTGGATGGCAACGACTGGCAAGGCACTTCGTATTTTACTTCTCTTACGAAGGAAGTGAGCACCGAGGTGAAGTTCATTTCACACACCAAGCTTCCCAAGCAGGTGCTACTGTGGCTAAAGAGAGGATGTCGAAGCATCTCCTCTTTTGCTTCGGACTGGTCGTGAACGGGAAAATTTATAGTATGAATTGTCTGCTGAAAGTACCCTTGTTCATCAAGAAATACCATAAGGACGAACAATCGGTGTTCTGGCCGGATTTGGTGTCGGCCCACCACTCGAAGCGATCGTTGGAGAGGATGGAGCGGCTCATTATCAATGTGGTATCCAAATCGGTAAACTCACCCAATGTGCCCCAGCTGCGTTCCTTCGAGAATTTCTGTTCGTAAGATCTCCTACAACGTTTTGTCGCGAAAACTGAGGGGGAATTGATAAATAAAACGAAGAAATGATGATGCCTACACGCATGTTATCGTCCGCCATGTTATGATTAACTGCCGGAAGGCCGCTCGCATGGGTGTAGAATTTCTCTGCAAGTTAACTGATATAATTACTTACCACGGATAATTTATCAAACACAATTATCAGTCTTAGTTGTTCTTTATCACCATCCGAAAAAAGGTGAATTTTCCAATGCAAACGTTAGATCGACCAATCAAATTACTATTCTTTAATTCAGATTCGACAGAATTGAATAACTTGACTATTATAATTAAAAGAAGTTTATGATTCATCAAGGCAGACAGTGTGTGAAGCAGGGAAAGCGAAAAATAAGCGAACTGAAAATATGATACAGACTTGGAAAAAATACTGCATCCAGACGGGACTTAAGCCCGCAATCTCCAAAAACTGCTGGAAAGATAAAAAAATTTTTTCATTACGCTCGATTTTTCTGAAAATTGAAATGGTAATTTTATCTTATGAAAATACACAATGTGTGTTATTTTAGGTTGTTGTCGAGGTAACATTATACTAAATATGCATTTTCTCCAAAAAACATGGTAATTTTTGGAGTTTTTTTCTATCAACTGAACTAGGTCTTGTGCGAGTAGCACAACTCCGTTTTGTACCATTAGAAACATATAACCGATGCTGGCTTAACAAGCTTGTCGTCGTATGTTCTAATTTCTACAAAAAGAGTCCGATAAATTGATCACATCTCAATTTTCGTAATTTATACATGCATTGCATTACTTCCACACAATTTCTATACAAGAAAAAAGCGAATTTCTTATTAAGTATCCTTAATAGTAAATTGTTGATTTTTGTTGTATGAATTTAGCGTAAAAGTTATTTACATAGGTCACACAGCCTTGTGTAGCCAGCACTTTGAAACTTTCTAATGGTACATTAAGCATACCGAATTTCAGAGAAATCGATACTTTCTACTCAAAGATACAGTAATATTTTTTTCTGGACACTAAACTTTGGAATGTCATCTCATCCCATTAACACCATTTCCAAAAAACTTAGATGTACAGATTGCTTCATGGATGAACAAACACACGCTTCTCGCACAATAAGTTCAAATGATCATTAAAAACAAATTTTTTTCGATCATTCCTAAAACGGCGCATTTTTTTATACGTCAAACAAAAGCTCTTAAGTTGCTCTATAAAACGTATTGTTTAGATATGGGACCCGATTGAGAAGAGAAAATGAGCTAAAATAATCACCATGTTTTTCGAAGAAAAAAAGCAAATATCTTATAATGAAATCTCGGGAGCATTTTATTCTTTTTGTATGATAGAATAACCATGTCAAAAAATCAATTAAATGTAATCAAAGTCACAGCATTTTTTTGTTTTCAGCAGATTTTCCGAGAATTTTCCGAGACCTTACCCCACTTTTGAAGGTTTCAGTAAGATCGGAGAACCCTAATAACTCTTTATATACAGATATATATTATTTATTTTCATTTAACTAGCTTTTCAATTGCAAGAAAATGTCTGAAAAAAATTGTTTTAGACCTACCGAAAGAACATTTCAGTGTTGATAGCATATGAAAGGGGACAGCACAAGCTTTCGAATGACGAGTGTTAGAGCGATATTTTTTTTCGGAAAAGTTCTTTCAGCAGAGACGTCTTGTATGAAGTTCATCGTTCTAAATTAAAGTTATTTCTTCCTGCTGGGGATATCGACATCTACATATGTAAAGACATGTGGGAAAAATAAGCAAAAAGTTAAGTAATTTCAAAATACGGAAGAACAATTCTTTATTTTAGCTTCACACGCCTTTCATTTGGGATTTTAAAATACGGAAGAAGAATTCTTTATTTTAGCTTTACACGCCTTTTATTTGGGATACCAGAACATGAGAATTCTAATGTAAGTTAAGGTAGGTTGTCCCGATCAAATTAATTTTATTCCAAAAATCAATGATTTTATTGTTTTCTAAGTAACTGCTCATTATATCTCCGTTCGTTACTCATGCATAAAAAAACTATGAACGAAAGAACGATACCTGGTACTGTGGAAAAGTTACTGCTACTTAACAGAGATAATCAGGTTCTTCTGGTTTCACTCTTTGATTCTTTAATTCAACTGAATTCTCACAGTTTCTTCGAAAAACCAAACCCTCCATATCTCTACCAAAAACATTTTGTAAAAGACGGTGACAGGATGACTTTCAATTCCAACCAACAACAGCCGCAGTGAAATGTACACCTTTTCTTGCATTCAATTGTGTAATCTTTAATTTCCTTCCCAGGCGGCCAACGCAACCGGGTGACAAATGGAGAAGTTTGCTCCCTCGGGGCCAAACGAGGCCTGCATACGTGCATACATGCCTCCGGGGAGAGACAGATTTCCAAACTCTCGCTTCGAATGTTCGGCGGTGGCCTTCGTTTGTTAGTCATGCCAGCGAGAGAATATCTATCCTCACCTCACGGAGCCGAGTTTTCTGCTAGAAAGGCAACTCATGCACTCATGATCCTACACGGGGTCTGAGAATCATAGTCACACACAGGAAGGCTATTTGGTAAGAAAGAGATAAATTATGTGATGACCTTTTGCACTAACAAACAACAGCCGCCGTCGCTGCCTCCTCTTTCGTTACCACAAACCATCAGCCCAAAGTCGCATGCAACAGAATCAAACTGATCGCCGTTGTTTGATCAAAACGATCTGTGGTACAAGCAGCATCCGAGAAGGGGCAAAATATAACCTCCGCTGTTGGTGTCCTCAGCCCGCAAGTTCCATGCCTGCATAGGCAATCCAATCTGCTGCGGTACGGACGGAGATTCGTGCAAGCCATTATGCTTCGAATGCCGAATTCATGCGGGAATTGAAAGTGTCTGTCATAAAATTTAGCCAACATATGCTGCTTCAAAAGAAAAAAAAGACAGCATGCTGAATCTACCAACGATCGAAACGGCCACAAGTACGGTACGAGCCTCTCACTCTGTTCCCACAGCACTCATCATTGCCATAGTTCTAAGCGAAAGGGTGGCAGCATTACCTACTAAGTGGCCCAGCTGGGGACGGATAGTTGTTCTTGGCGCATTAGACGAAATAGTAGAAAAAAACGCTTCGACTAACAACAAGCCCAAGAAGCTAAAACCTTAAAACATTCACTCCGCAATCAAACTCCGGCTGGCTTGGCTACGAAATACTGAAAACGATTACTATTCATCACAAGCGGGCCGAATTAGTCGCGCAAGAAAAATCTGTTAGTTGTAGTCTATCTCTTAGGAGGTAACATTCTATCCACCGGAGAAACGGCGGAATGGAGGCTGTGATTAACCGCAGGCGAAGGTGGATGAGTGGCAAGAATGCATTTTTCTTCGCTATTGCAGTATTACGAGCCTACTAACTGCAGCCAACCAGCGTCGCCATGGTGAAACTATGGGAGATTTCAAGACACGTGAAAAAATCCAGCATGGCGCTCTGTGCTCGGAAATGCACTGGAAGGAAGCTGTGCGCGGCTCTTCGCTTCCATCCATGTGGTCGAAAATGTGTCGGTACTGTGGGCTTCTGATGGATTTACTACTCCGTTCACTGGGTCATTACTAGTTGAAGTGGGCGAGGAAGCGAAATTCTTCAGATTGTTGGCCTTTTGGCGTTTTATACGTTCAGGCACGTTCAAATATGACGAAAATTAATCTGTGATTGGGCTTAGGTTCGAATAAGTGACTGAGAAAGAAGAAGTTTGACTAAACGAAACGATTTGTATTGTTTACAAATATAGTTAAAAATTTTCGATCGAATAGTCCAGTAATGTCGTTATGTCAGACACAATTTCATGTCTGTACAGCAATGACTTTACAATTTTCTGCTATAGAAAGTTTTCGGCTAACAACGACTCCAAATTGTAGTTCTAATCCACGCTAACAAGTAGATAAACAACCTTGAGAACCATTCAACGAGCAACCGTTTGCTGCTTTTCTGTCGGTTGCAGAATGCAACCAGTGATGCAACTGTTCGCTACCAACATGACAAAGCATTTTTTGTATCCCTAAATTTCTTTTCTCAAAACGAAAGTGAAGTTTTTTTTACTTTTCCTAATTTCACCTTTCCAATACACTTTTAGAATTATTTTAGCCGAATCATGTTCCTTTCTCTCTAATTTACAGCGCGTTCAGTTGTGCTTCTCCTTCGCTTTCCGCTCTGCTCGGCTGTCGCTTTTGGTTCGAAGAAATTCTTGTCGTGTCCACCTGACTCTTGTTCACTGGGCACCGGGCAATGATGCCATTGGAGATGTTTGAGGTAAGAATTATTTGATTAAACTGTGTTTTTGTTACTGTTATTTTTTTCTGTTCAATAAACTTATTTGACATAGCACAATAATCTAAAATGTTCGCGGAACCAATACTTATAGTATTTAAATTTACTTGAAATTGCCTTCTTCTGATTTTATTATTTTATCAGTGAGGAAACTAGAAGCTTATCCCTAACTTCTGGTGAAAAGTATACCAAACGTATCTGTGTTCGAGTTTGATCAGAGTTAGAAAGTTCGAGTAGGTACATTTTTTATGGGGGCGAAATGAGTATCGCTTGGTAGGGTTTCACCAAAAACAATAATCGCAAAACCCACCGGAACGAACTGATCTATTACTGCGCCGTTGATGTATGCTATCCAGCCTTTCACGACCCGACTGTTTTATGTTTGTTCAAATGTTTTTTAACTCGTTGATTACCGTTTTGAGCTCTGAAAATGGTCCCATAACTCGACCGAAACGTCGGTGATGAGCGAATAGCAATCAAAGCATGTTATCAGACTGCAAGCCGAAATACCAAAACCCCTCATATTATTTTGAATGTTTCCTATTTTTTCAGTTAAGTTGTATATATATATATTTATAACAAATAGTTCGTATGGTCGAAACATGTTTATTCAATCTTAGGCCTATTCCATTGGTAAATCAGTGAATATTGAAGTATTTTCCGAATAGTTCTATAAAAATTTTCTATATGTATTGTTTAATCGTTTTCCCTCAATTTTTTTGTAAATCAGAACAAGATTAAGGCTATCCCTTCCATATTAGTAACAGGTACTTCCATAATGTAAGTACGGTTGTAACTTGAAAAAAAAATTTTTTTTTGCAAATCAACATTAAATTATTATGTGGAAAAAAATGTTGTCTAGTCTTGGTTTAATTAATATCAATTAAAGAAATAAACTTTTTTGACGAGAGTAACCGCTCTATTATCGTAAGGGGAGTTAATGACATCATAGGGAACAACACGATAAACAATTATGCAAGAAATTAACGCTATAGGACACCATTTATCCCCCTGACAAACCTGATGGTAATAGAGCGGATACCCTACTAAGTTTTTCAATGAAAAAAAAAAAACATAGCAAAACGTATCCTTAATTGAACTTGCTCGAGTAAGTTTCCTCCTATTTTTACTAAATAAAATTCAATTAGTAACTAGTTACTTTTTACGCAATTTTTGCCATGAACAGTCGGTCGGATTGTTTTGAATATTTTTTTTCGTAAATCAATCAGAGTATCGATTGTAGAATGGTGTTTGAATTTACATGTTTTTTACGTTTTCCCGTTACAATTATGTTTCTTTTATTATTTTGGTAGAATTTACAGTTTCCGGATTATAATTGTTTTACAACATACAGCCAGTGGTGGGCACCATTCCGCAAATTCGCTAATCGCTAATTAGCGAAGCTGATATGCAGTTAACGGTTTAGCGATTTCGCTAATTTTTGAACTGGTTAGCTGACGATTAGCTTCGCTAATTTGGAAGAGAAGCGACAAAAAAAATATTTACAAAAACTGTAAGACACTGGTGGCGTACATTAATTGCTCCAAATGATGAACAAACTTCACTGCGAAAGCTACATTTGGTACATATGTTTCATTCAAACAACGTTTAATTGTCTTAATTGTCTAGAATTCCACTCTTTACGACACAAGTGCAAATCAGTCTTTTGACCCTAAATAGGGTTTCAATTATTGCACAAGTCTCAGGAGCATTTTGGAAAAGAAGCTCAAGGTGATCTAGATTAAATTTTTGGCACGCCAAAAACTTTGGTGGATTGCATTACGTTCGAAACTATGGCATTCGGTTTTACTTTTTCGATTCAAATAATATTTGAGTTTAGTAAAAACATTACCAAAAGCATATTTTACATACAAGCTGAACCACTTTTGTTTCTCCTTGTTTTCACAAGATCCTCAAGTACAAACAGCGTTTCGTGCACGTCTTATTGTAAATAGCGCTCAAAAGTAATTGTTTTCGTTTGTTTTATAAGCAATAAACGTAACGATATGACAATATACGTATTAATAAGTTAGCGATTAGCGATTATCAAGCTTAATTTTCCAGTTAGCGGATTAGCGATTAGCGTCGCTAAATTTTCAGTTAGCGGTGCCTACCACTGCATATAGCAAAATTATATTTGACTCCGTGAAGATTAAATTGTACTGTACCGTGTCAAATAGATGTTGTGTGAACAGAAAGACAAAGAAAAAGGTCGAGAACAAAAAACATAGTATTTGAACAATGTAATGTCTAATGTAATGTAGTGAACCATTTGAATTCGAGGTGCTTCAACTATGTCGACTAGGGCCTGACAATGTCAATTTCAATTGCAAATTGACGAATACCATCGAATATGGGTATTTCCGGAACCGGGATTGTGCCCGGAGACCCGAAATCAACTCCAGACGCTATTTTGAAATTCAAGATGGCGACTTCCGGTTTTTGGAAAACTCCTAAAGTACTCATATAAGGTGGTATTTGGTCAATTTTAGCTGTTTTTCAAAAACCGTAAGTCACTATCTCGGATTTCCAAATGGCGTCTGCAGTTGATTTCCGTTCTCTGGGCATCATCCTGATTCCGGAAATATCCATATTCGATGGTATTCGGTCGAGTGACGATCGAAATGACGTCGGGGGTCGTTTGCAAGTCTCTGGACATCGTCCCGATTCCGAAAGTACTCGTATGAGGTATTTTTTGGTCTATTTTAGTCGTTTCCCAGAAACCGGAAGTCACCATTTCTTATTTCAAGAGAACGTCTGGAGTTGATTTCCGGCATCTGGGCATCATCCCAATTTCGGAAATACTGAAATTTGATAGTATTTGACCAATTTTGGTTGTCTTCCAGAAACCGGATGTCGTCATTTTGGAATTAAAAATGGCCTCTGTGGTCGTTCTCAGGTCTCCGGGAATCGTCCCGATTCTGACACTACTCATATTAGGTGATTTGTGGTCAATTTCAACTATTTTCCGGAAACCGAAAGTCACCATCTTGAATTTCAAAATGGCGTCTAGAGTTGATTTCCTTGATTTCCTGTGTCAGGAAACTTTTCGATTCCGGAAATATTCATATTCAGTGGATTCGGTCAATTCTCACTTCCAGATACCGAAAGTCACCATTTTGGGATGGTATGTTACGTTGTACTTAGACCTGTGCGCCGACCATATAATCGGCGGCGGCGGCGTAGAAAACGTGAACGTTGGTATTTATCGGCGGCGGCGGTGTGTACCGGCGTGACACTAATTACCAAATTAATTGTCAAAAAAAAAAAAAAATAACAACCAGAAAAGAAGTGACTATCGGCGCGGCAAAACTTCCTTGGCGGCGCGCCGACTCAAAATCATCGGCGGCGGCGGCGTGCGTAAAAGTGTCGGCGGTGGGGGCGCGGCGTGGCGGCGCACAGGACTAGTTGTACTATTTTATTGTTTCTAAGGCCACTAGAAACCCCGGCGGATATTCCAGAAAAAACATTTTGAGGGTATATCACTATAACACCCAAAACCATAAAAATGACCTGTGGAAGGTGTTTTATGACTTTTGGACCAATAGTTGAAAGATTCTGTTCAAATATTCATGAAATTCCTTAGTTTCGGAACATATCCTCTAAAACCGGATTTCCGGCAGTGAATTTTTTTAAGGCTGACTGACTCTGATTTCAAAGTAGAGAAGTTCAGTGCTAAAAATATCAAAATTTGTTGGTACCCGGGACGGGCATTTAAGGGGTAAAAAAATGCAACTTTCTCCCATTGACACCTCCCCCATCTTGTTATATATAAAAACTAATGTTACCAAAAGCAAAAATTTGTGATTTCTCTGTTGACCACCTCAACGACTCTTCTACCTTCCTTACCGTTCAGCACCACTCCTAGGTGTTGTTTGCAATGCCTGGCCACCTGCGACCTTTCAGTAATCTGGTTCCCCTCCCTGTCATTACATATGGTAGGAACTGGCGCGGTTTGGTTTCTGATTCCGTTACTCGCTTTATAGAAGCTCCTCCTGTTGTCCACTTTCGTAAGGAGGCGATCGTAACGTTCTCGCGGCGGTGAACTCTTTTCGGCAACTCTAGTTTCCCAATAGTTTAACCTTCCAGCTGGCATTCAGGTACGATGGTGACCTAAGAAGCCAGTCGTCGTAGGGTCGAGTTCTGGCTCGGGAGAGGCTTTTCGTAGCGCTAGCCTCGCAATTGTCCTGTACACTAGAACAGTTGGCTGCGAAGTATGTGTATAATAAACAGAAGGTCATGTTCCGAATCGGAATGTAGCACCAAGGCTTTGCTTTACTAGCCCGGTTCTTTTCCTCCGTCACTTTTAGACACTCAGCATCAAACCACTCCACTGCCATGCCTATCACCTCATACGCTGTTTCACTGACCGCGTCGAGGAAGTGCTTCCACGCTCGTTCAGATCCACTTTAACTGGTTCATCGATCTGTCCATCAACTTCCCGAGTGAACTCTGCAGCAACTCCTTGCGTTGATAACCTCTGGATGTTCAGACGTATCTTCTTCTTTGATATTGATTTCAATTCGTAGGCCAGTCGGGCGCGAATCTAGCGATCTGATTTGTTCAAGAAGACTGTACATCGATGACGTTCCTCCAATCCGACTTGTGCGATCAAATCTCGGATGACAAACTTTATGTCCTGGTGTGGGTAGAGCCTGACAAAGTCATTTTCAATTGACAATAATCAGGTTATAGTGACGCTTTTACCCGTCTCAATTGAGTGACGGTGATAATCTCCACTTTCAATTGAAAAGCTTTTGTATCATTTTCGAGCCTTTCGTGAGTCACATGAAAACTAATCGAAAGCTCTTACTTTGATTTTGACAAGTGAAGGGCTTGACACATGACACAAATGCTTTTCAATTGAAAGTGGAGATTACATTGAAAGTGGAGATTGACATTCCAAGTACCAATTTCCCGAATATGGTCCTTTTTCGTTTACCTAGGTATATACCGAATGTTACACACGTTATTCCCGTTATAGATTGTTAGTAGTAAATTTGTTTTAAGTCCCCCTTCCTTATCAGCATACGAGAAAGTTCCCACCGGTTCATCGGTCTTCCCTTGGTTGCTTGTTTCCTAGTCGGTAGCACACTGGGGTCTATTCCATTCCAAATAGTACAAGTTGTACTGCTGGTACACACTGTCCAGCCGTTTACCAACCAGAGAGAACAATAGTCCCTTGCAAAAAAAGAGCTTCAAAGCAAATCGACAAAAAAACATTATGTTGAATATTGTTATTAGGTTGGGTTGCAAGACTAATAAAAATTGAAATATTCCAAAAAAAAAAAAAACTTTACTTGCAGAAAAAGCTGAGTTAAATATTTTATATTGATCAAAAATGAGAACGAGAAAAGTTGATGTTTGTAAACTTAAGCAAATTCAGTAAGGGTTTTGGAATAATTGAGTTAGAAATAATTCTGTTCTTTAGTTTTTCTCCGAAAGTATTTGAAATACAGCTTCCTAATCTTGAGTTGTGCTGGTGTTGCTCGAAACCGACGATATCCCCACCTGACTGTAAGGACGTGGCCGGCGCCGTTATTGGTCTATAAAAAATCGGGTTATTGAATGATGCACAGTGGGAAGGAATTACCACTCTAGGGTGGGACAAAAAAAAATGTTAGCTCCCATGCACTTTTCGTGTTCCTAATGGGTCCCATAACAACTGTGTAACTTTTCAGATCGATCGGTGAAACGCCCGATTTGCGCCCGATTTTTAAAGTTTCCATACAATTTTGTATGGGAAAATTCACTTTTTCAAAACTTATTCTCTAGAAATTCCCAGTTAGGTCCTAAGAATATATCGATACATGATATTTGTAGGAAATTTTCCTGGAAAAAACTCTTCTGAAGACCGTAAGGCGCTATGATGCTTGTAGAAACAGCTATTCACCCCAAACTAATTGAATGTCTGACGGACGGCTCACAATTGAAATTTTTCAGCAACACTGCTACAGCATGCTGCTATTGCAGACTCGCTTAAGTATGAGAAATAATTTCGCGGGGAATTAATTTTCAAAGTGTGATTTTTGCGCATAGTATCTTTGGGGAAGCCTCCAAGATAAGTTTAAGCGATATCATTTCTCATCACATGGTTGAATTTGCAACAGCAGCATGCTGCAGCAGTATTGCTAGTAAAATTCAATGGTGAGCCGTCCGTCAGACATTCAATCAGTTTGGGGTGAATAGCTGTTACTACAAGCATCGTAGCGCCTTACGGTCTTCAGAAGAGTTTTTCTCAGAAAAATCTCCTACAAATATCATGTATCGATATATTTTTAGGACCCAACTGGGAATTTATAGAGAATAAGTTTTGAAAAAGTGAATTTTCCCATATAAAATCGTATGGAAACTTTAAAAATCGGGCGCAAATCGGGCGTTTCACCGATCGATCTGAAAAATTACACAGTTGTTATAGGATCCATAAGGAACACGGAAAGTGCATGGGAGCGAAAAAATAACACCATCGCTTTTTTCCCATATAACCGTGTCCCAGTCTATTACCACTCCCAGTCGTTCTTTCAGTTGATTCATTGTGCATCTTGAGTGGCTCGGACCCATCACGGAGTAGCAATCATTGATATATACAGTCAGAACTAAGTTAAGCTAAGCTAAGAAAGTATTTGAAATAAAGCTTCCTATGTGAATTTTTCATTGAGGAGGTTTTACTGTGCAGATTTCGTGATACATTCATTTCATTGAAGCGATTTTATTGTATCTAAAACTTTTTCCTCGAGATTTCAATTTCAATTAGTGGTTCTCTAGTTATAATTTTCAACACCAAAATAAAAATTGCAAAGCCAAAGACTGTCACAATCATTCAGTTTTATTGCGAACCGTTTTGAATTGCAAATGTCGACTTATCTCAGTTGTTATCAATACATACAAAAAATGAACGAAGCGATTGTGGGGTTAAGAGTTAGGACCATCATCATTTATAAGAATAGGGGAACTGCTCCATTATTCATCTCATTAAGCGGATATTCACGAAGAATGCACGGATTAAACACCAAATTTTCACAAAATCATTAAACAAATAACAAAATATGCTTACGTGCTTTTATGGAATCGTTTAGCATTGAATGTTTAGTAAAATTTGCTAGATTTATCCTTAATTTTGTTAAAACAAACCATTTTTAACAACGCTTTCATATCCATCTCAGAACTTGAATCACTGCTCAATTATTCATCTCACGATGCCCCCATATTCATCACACTGCTAATCATGAATGAATCACATTATCATGAATGAACGTAGCCGCAGCCCGTCGTAGTAGGTTACCTAGATATCCGCTGCAGTTGTTGACGTGCAAAATTGGTAACCTAGGTAACCACTACAGAGCTGTAGATTTATGTAGATTTCATATATTTCTACCAACTCAAGCTTGTTTTAGATAATTTGAGGTGAACATTTCAAAGATTAGAGTATTCTTAGTGTAGTGAGTGATTTTGTTTAGTGATTAAAATGAAAAGTGGCCCGCTAGTGATGAAAGAAACTTTGGTTGGCTGCTGAACGAGTCCCGTTGTAGCCGTATGAAACAATGCGCGGATTTTGTTTTCTGTGGTAGGTGATAGAATTAAATGAGTTTTCGAGTGCAGATGCCCGACTACAATATCAAATTTGGTGCTTTTCAGGGAGTTTTTGAGGATTATACTTTATGAGGAATCTAAAGTGAACTGAGAAGAATCCATTCCTTGGATTAGCAGATTGGTTTAAAAAGAAAATATGCGTTTTTTGCTGTTTTCAATTGTGTTTTCATGTTTTATGAGATGAATATATGGGCTGAGATGAATAATGGAGCAGTTCCCCTACTACATTTGAAACGGCTGGTTAATTTTATAAGCGTAAGAACGAAAAAAGTTGGAATTACCAAATCTGTAGGCGAAAGATGCATTATTGAGAACACAAATTATACATATTTAAGCTTTAATAAAATCTTTGTTATACCTTCTGGAAATGTACAAAACTTGAATCTGATTGATTCCGAAGATTAGAAGAAAATCCCCGCAGTCACAATTGACGAGAATGTAATTTACCTATTCTAAAGCAGTGAATCTATAAACTCGTGCCTTGTTTACATGAAAGTAATTTATTTACAAATCACATTCTTACAATCAGTTCGCTCGAGACTTTTGCAACACATTCTCATGCGCAATCACACTAATCCGTAGGACTGCTACGAGGTGGTACATACTACTTTCAGCAAATCTTTCGTACACGATCGTGACTGGATATTGCCTAATTGAACAGCATCTTCACACTGCAATCTTTCACCTACGAAGCTCTGGCCAGGCAGCTTGTCTTTGTCGCACATTTTCGACGGGCACATCGAGCCTTGGCTGATCGGCGACACGTTTTCCAAACCCTCCCCCCCCCCCCCCGGGGGGAGGCCGCCATTAGTTCTATTTCTTCGCCTCAAGTCCCGAGAGCCAGCGCAGACTGACTGCAACTGACTTCGCAAGGGAAAAGCGAAAATCCAACAATGAAAAGATAGACAGATTGGTAGATAGAGAAAGAGAGGCACTCGATTGGACGGTCGGTCGGTTGCTGTCGTCATGTTCCGAAAGACGACCGACTGGCCATGCTTGGATTGACCTAATTTTAGGTCGACCGACGATCGGCTGTACATGTTATGTAATTCACGCGGCAGCATGTGATGGCAAACGCGGTAAGCGGAGTGTAACCCACACATGGCGCCCGAAGCAATTTTCGAAGGGCCCTTTGTGTGCGTCTGTGCTTTTAGGTAGGAGAAAATGCGTCACTTTCGATTCTTGAATTCACGTTCCTCTAGTTGATTGGATCTTCAGGAAATGGAATTGAGTAATGACGATGTAATTTTGATGTCAAATGCTTAATATGGAAGGGTAACAAGTTTCGATGGTGGCGGAAAGTAACATTCTCCATTGGCCAGCCATGGGAGGACGGTTGCTCAATGTCCACCCCCGCGCATAAAGCACCGAAAGCAACAGGCAACTCTAGCTGATTTAGAACCACGGACGACCAGCTGCAGCCAGCATGAGGACTGCAGCAGCGAAGTTAACGACTAGTGCGGCTTTCTGCAACGACAACCGTGACTCATGAGAATATAGTATTTCTTGTTTCATGCGGTGACCTATTGCACTAACAGCAGTTTCTTGACTGTGTAGATTGGTTAGGAACCCCTACTGGAGTAATAACGGAATACATCATGCACTAGTCGTTTGGCATCCTCGGAACGGTTGCTAAATATTTATGGCTATCAGTTGCTTTTACTACGAGTAGATCGTTATCGTAAATGATTATGTCAATTTAGACATCAACAATGTTCAGCGTTTTTGAGTAGACTATTTTTTTAATTATTTGAAAGAATAGATTAAAATTGCATCTAGTCGTGTGTTATATTTTATTTAACCTAATCCCAGCAGAGAGAAATCAGTTTTTATCACAAAAAATGAACTTTCAACTATATACACAATTGACATAAACTGTATTGCAAATTAAAGATCAATCTATTGTCTAACCATACTGAATAGTTTTATCGTGCAAATTTTTATGTATAATTGTTAAACTTAAATCAAAGATTGAATGTCACAAGATGCCATATGGTATTATCCTCCGGGAATGGGGCAATCCAAATCCAACCTAGCTCAAGCTTGTTTGAGAATTTTCAGGGTAAAATATTTTGCACTCAGAACACTATTAAGTATATTCAAATAATGGTATTTGATTTTCGTAGTTATCTTAAAGATAACAAAATATAGTTCAAGATTGTGTATATTGGGGTGGTGTCTGCCTTTGGCCCATAAATATACAAAAAGTGCCATTTCCGTCCATTCTCTTCTATTTTTTTTACAAATATTTCTCTTTCTTTTTTTCTTGTGGCATCATTTTTAAAAATGCGAAATAACGCCAAATCTGCTACTATTATATCGAACTCAAAAAAAAGTTGGAACAATTTGTATAATGAAGTATTTAAATCCAGCAATATTTCCACCCTCGTCTCAATTAGTGCAATTAGTGTTTTGTTCGTTGTGGTTTACCGATGTACAGTTTTTTTCATCGCATCCAAATAACTTCAAACGGCGTTCAGAATTATCAATTCAGCAAACAATATAACAGTTTTTTGAACACGGAAGAAAACAGACAAAACAAAAATGTTATTTCGGGTTGCGTTCCGCTTCGTTCTGATGGAAAATCGAATCTTTTAGAGTTCGATCCCATCTGGTCCATTTCGGTCCAATAGAGACTCATTTCAATTTCGCTTTAAAGTCAAATATGATTGGGTTAAACAAATAAAGTTAGTGCTAGAAATTGTTTAATTTTAACCTGATAATGGAAACACTAAAACAAGCACACAAAGATGACATTACCTGATGATGATATTATTTCAACTGACAAAGTGTAGCGGAATCGTAATGAAAATAATGGAAAACCTGAACAATTTTAAAAATGAACCAAAAATACACGTAGCATTTTTACATTTAGTCGTAATAAAAAGAAACAGTTTGAAATTTAAGTTTTTTTTTTGTGTGAGATACCTAGCCGTAAAAAAAATTCATTTGCTAAATGTTTTAATCTTTTCTGCTAAATACTTTCGGAAAAAAGAACAATGGAAGTGTTACTTCCACCTGCGAATTGAGATACAAATCGGAAAAAAGGTCAGGTCAAATTAGTAACGTGACAGCGAAAAGGTCGGTTAAATTTTGAAAACCGACCATGTACATATTGTTTATTGGCTCACAAAAACCATCTATGCCAAATTTCAGCTTAATCGGACGATATTTAGGGAAGCCTCGAAGCGCTCAAAGTTGTGATTTTTCGACCCTCGAAAATCTACCAAGGGGGAGGTACATGAAATCAGGAAAATTTGTTTTTCAATGCCAAATGTCTTAAAAATACCTAAAACGTTGAGATCTGGTGTTATCTCAAAAAATCAAAATTTCTGACTGAAAATCGACCTTCTGAAACTTAGTCGTTTTCTGTACAACCGAAAGCTTGATATGGAATATTTTAAAATTGGCTTCTAAAATGACTCACGGTGCTCCCATAGACCGTTATTATATGAAAATGCACCAAAGAATATTTTAAAGGATTTAAAGGATTAGAAAAAATATTCTTTCAATCTAACTGTTAGGTGGATTGATCGGAAATCGAAAACGCCAAAAGTAACGCCTTATTCTAGGAACAATTTTGCTAAAGGCGTTCAGTACATAAAATCAAGTTTTCACAGTCAAATCTATAACGATACCGATTTTCCGAGCTTAGACCACTCTGCACTGTGGGATTTTCAAATAAATCTTTCCACCAATTGTAAATGTCATGAAATATAGTACTTGGGATGTGTAGAAACTATTTTGGAAGTTATTTCATGGAATGGTGGTTGTAAAACGTGCTTCACAATCAGTGTTTAGTTGCTTTTATATCACTTTTTGTACTTTACGACTTTCAAATTGGCATAACTAATAAATGTACCGTACGACGATTGTGAAATTTTGCCCAGAGATTCTGGACGTCATAACGAATTACGGTCTGTGGGAGCACCGTGGACTTACAACTCGTTCTTAACTAGAAGTAAATTATACTAATGTTCATTGGTGTCTTAAACTTGATTTTCATTAGGATGGCTCATTTATTTTATACTAGGGTGGTTCCAAACTTAATAAAAATTAAATTGAAATGAATAAGTCGAGAACATGCTCATATTCATTTGTCTATTTGACATTTTATACTTGATGTATCACAAAAATGGACCAACTAGTTTTCGTAAGGGTAGTGGCAGCTAGGGAAACCATGAAATTTTAATATGTTAAAAGGAAAAATGAAACCTAACCTTCTAACCCTCCAGTACACGCACTGTTATGTTTTGTACAAAATTATTTGTAATTTCCCATTCAAAAATATTGCTAGTCATGGCGCGAGTAACGTACATTGCAATAACATATGTTTCCTACTATAATTGCTTTTTCCTATTCAATAACAGTAAATTTAATTTTAATTGTTTTTGGAACCACCCCAGTAGAAATAAATGAATCGCCATAATGAAAATCAAGTTAGGGATACCTAGAATTAAAATAAAACATTGAAACAATTTCCATCTGGTTTGGAACGAGTTGTGAAAATGACCAGAAGGCAGTTTTAGAATATTCCATATCAAGCCTTCGGTTGCCCATAAAATGGCTAAGTCTCGGAAGGTCGATTTTCGGTCAAAAAGTTTGTTTTTTTCAGATAACACCAGATCTAGACGTTTTATGCATTTTATGTCATTTAGCATCGAAAAAATTGTTTCGATTTTCCCAATTTCATGTACTCCCCCGTAGGTAGATTTTTGAGAGTTAAAAAATCACAACTTTTAGCGCTTTGATGCATCTTTAAATCATGTCCGATTGTGCTGAAATTTTGCACAATCATATTTTTGGGTCAATGAACAAAATGTACGTGGTCGGTTATTAAAATTCGATAATGATTTTGATCACCGTTAATATGAATTCGTGTGAAAGGTTGATACTATCTTCTCTGGAACCTCTTCTTCTCATATACTTAGTCTTCGATGCGTTAATGGCTAGTCCAATTCGTCCGGCTTCAGCCTACAGTCTGATGTACGTCTCTGCCATTTTCTCAAGGGTGCGCGCTTCGTTGTTGATGTCATCGGCGAAGCCAAAAAGCAAATGTAGAGCCATAATTTGCTTAGCATATATATCTTCAACTGGAAACAATGGTGAATGTTTATTTTGAACCCTTGTTTTGAGTGGCTCTGCCTTTTTTTTCAAGTTACGTCATCTACCCAGTTTCTCAAGACACAAAGAAATTTTGTTCTGTATCAATTTACGGCGAATGAATTTGACATATAGTGTAGGTTGTCAAACTAACTACTAGTTCATTGGATATTTCCATTAAACTAGTATTATAGACCGTTCCGATAATTATAAATATACTTACGATCAACCGTCATTTCAAATAACGTGCAGTATTCAACCAAACGTTGGCTGCGTCCTGTTGTTTACATCCAAAAGAAACAGATGCTGTCATTTTTTCTAACATTTAGTGCGAAATTTTGAAAATGCGTGGCATTTCTCCCGAGCAAAGAAAGCGAATTGTGCACAAATGGGGCACCGTGAGTGGTCTTTCTATTAGAAAATTAGCCAGAGAAGAAGGTAAAAGTGTCGGAGCAGTTCAAACCGCATTGCGGAAGTATTGTGAAGAGTGCACATTTACTGATGCCCCAAGACGTGGTAGAAAACCCGGGCCTGTTGATCCCACAATGGACAAAAAGGTTAAGGAATACTACAAGCGGCATCCTTCAGTATCACTACAAGGTGTGGCGGGCGAGAAAGCTTGAAACCTCGGCGAGTAACGTTATGCGTGCCAAGAGAAGAATGGGTCTGCAGACCCGTCGGAAGCAGAAGCAGCCAAAACGAAATCCAAAACAAGCTGAATCTGTGAAACCGAGAGCTCGGAAGCTTTATGACAAACTTCTGGCCAAAAAAATGGGGTGTGTTATCATGGATGACGAAACCTACATAAAACTGGACTATAAGACTCTACCAGAACCGCAATTTTATACATCACCGAAGGGAAAGGATGTCCCTGAACCAGTGAAAGCCATTTACACCGAAAAATTCGGCAAATAGGTAATGGTTTGGCAGGCCATTTGTGAATGTGGGAAAATATCTCGTCCATTCATTACGAATGACACAATGAATGGTAAAATTTACGTGAAAGAGTGTTTGCAGAAAAGGTTGTTACCCATGGTTAAGCAGCATAACAATCCTCCAATCTTTTGGCCCGATCTTGCTTCCTGCCATTACTCAAGGGATGTACTAGGGTGGTATAAAACAAATAATGTCACATGTGTCCCAAAGGAGATGAATCCTCCAAACTTCCCTGAAATTCACCCTTTTGAAACTATTTGGGCTTTTACCAAGGCAAAGCTGAGGAAATATGTCAAACCAGCGGACAATGTTGAAAAATTTCAAAAAGATTGGCTTGAAGTGGTAAAAATGGTCGGAGAACACACTGTGCAAAAGCTTATGAGTAGTGTTAAGAGAAAAGTCAGAGAACTCACGTATCCTACGAAAAATAATCCCAACTTGAATTGAAACTGGAAGGAAAACACTTATTATCTATATTTCAGAATAAAATGACCCGAAAAATCCTGTATTTTTTGTTTTATTCAAGAAAGAAGATGTATTTATAATTTTCGGAACAGTCTATACCAGACGTGATCCACTAGAATGGCACAATAATTATTCTTGGAAGCAGCCAGAGTATCTGGTGGCGGAACACTTTTCCTCAAAAGTGCTAACCATCACCAAGGAAATGACGTGATTGTTTGTGTGTGAGTCATGAAAAAAGTAACGGAATGCTCTGTTCGCTGAATGCTGACTCGATGAATAAGATAAGTACATTGTGTTTATATTTACGAAAACGTTTATTTGTAATTTTACTCAATTGTTGAGGGGTTTTTTTTTCGGATCTTGAGTACATTTTTTCTATCCTTGGTGAAATATTAAATATAAGCTAGTTTTCTAGAATCTTTTCTAATATTTTCAAGATTCAAATAACTAAAACTTTGACATAATTTTGTGGGTATTTTGTCAAGCTTCATTTCATGATTTTTCTAGCTTTTGCAAAAATATTGATTTTGAGTGAATATTTCGAAGCATCATAATTCGGGATCACATGAATCCACGACGGTATGCTAATAATGACAATTTTGACATTTGAAAAAAAAAAAACTCTTTAAACAACTTCAATTAATGAGCGGGGGCCTAGTGTGGTTGGTAACGTCTCCGCCAACCACGCTCGACGCCTGGGTTCGAATCCCACCGCCGACATAGGTGTCGATGGTTGTGAGGTGGCGTGATCCACTCACAACCAACCCAACTGGTCTAGATTCAATCCTAGCCGACACCGGGATATTTTCTGAGGCGAAAAATCTCTGGGATCACGCCTTCTATCGCATGAGGAAGTAAAGCCGTTGGCGCCGGTCCGTTAATAAACGGGTCGTGAGTTAGGGTCCTGGGTGTGGAGTCGCCTCCCTGGGCGTCGGTGATTGGCCACAACAGTGGCGGAACTAGACCGACGGAAAATAAGCGAGAATAAAAAAAAAAAAAAAACTTCAATTAAACACTATAATTTCTTCGAGTTTTCGATTTTAACTTTGCAGCTAAACAGTTATAATAATTATGATTAATCTTTGTGGCAGCGTGACATGACAACTGTACTATGATAAGTTTGGTAGTTTGAGATCAAATTTAGAAAGGCTGTGGATGCATGGAATTTTGCCGGTTTTTCAATTTTAATAGATAATTTTAACGTCAACAAGTTCCTCCCTAACCCTCTCAATCCAACTCCGTAGAACTTACGAGAGTGTCACTGAGTTGGTGGCCTCTCACTAAGTAAGTATTACATCATCTTGTCAAATAAACTATTTTAAACAAAAAAAAAGAGTATTACATCATCAATATCCTTTCTAACATCCCCGAGCTACGGTCAAGATGGACGTGGCCAACAATGATGACTATCGGGCCTACTTCATCTCAGATTGGTTTAAATGTTACAGGTCGGACTCGATTATATACAGACTCGATTATATATTGATTCGATTATATATGATTCGATTATATATAAAATTGTATAGAATCGAATCATAAAAATTTTTTTTTTCTTTTCAATTTTGAATATAACTTACCTAAAGCAGCAATGTCGTATAGGAATCGTCTAAAAATACGCAACGCTCAGGGGGAGGTAGAGATCTGATAAAACGTCGCAATCAATACTAAAAATTTTGAAGATCCATACAAAGAGCGTTACCTAGAGGAAATAGGGGGTAGAAAATAGTTTTTATTTACGGTACGTTATTAATAGACGTTCCCTTCAGTCCAATATGACGTGACGCAACATTTTTTGACCCAAAACGTTGATTTTTGAGCCATAATGTAAAGTAAAGCTGATCTTAAACAGAAATATCACGAGGGAAGGTTTACAAATTATGTAACGCTCAGGAAACGGGAAAGAGTGTTGGGTTGGCAAAGTGTTGCAACCCATACGGAAAATTTAAACAAAAAACATGGCAAAAGGGAAAAGGAGATCAACAAAAATTATTCTTGCGTTATGTTTTAAATAGGCGCTTCCTTATTGATTCATAAAAGTCCGTTCAAATGTTATATAACGCAAGCAGGGCTGACTAAATTTTTTATGCCTGGTGTGCTGAGTATTGGAAACATGCTAGACAAAGTGGTGAGGTTTTTCCGGAAGTCCAATATTTATGTCACGTTAAATTTGAATGGATCCTAATATTACTATTTCAATGTTAAAATTGAGGTGATAGAGATTGACTCTTTTCAAATACTTATTTTTATGAAGTTGAAATCAATACATATATTTATGTTCATACATATATTTTTGTAAGAAAGGTTTTTTGTGACTTTAAGGGGGTTAGTCAAAAAAATTCTACTTATTTATTTAAAAACAAAAAAAGATGTATGCAAAATAAACAAAAAATTTTTTTTCTGATTCGATTATATATACATATATATTTGTAAGAAAGGTTTTTTGCGACTTTAAGGGGGTTAGTAAAGAAATCTTACTTATTTATTAAAAAACAACAAAATATTTATGCAAAATAAACAAAAAAAAATTTTTTTTCTGATTCGACTATATATAGGATTCGATTATACATAGTGAAAATTTTTCGGAGACTGTATATAATCGAGTCCGACCTGTACTCCCAAACATTGTATCCCATACAATCCGAGTGGAAGCGTTAGTCACCAGTCTGCAATCTACGATATATACCGTGCTTACGCTACACTACGTTACTGTTGTTTGTGCAAAGTACTATCGTATGGTGAACATCGAACTTCTGCGTATTTGTAGTGGATTTTGATCACAGTTGTGGTTTGATAAAAATCATTCACTGATTTTCAAATATACGTAATCAAATTTCATTTAGTTGTCGCCTAATAGTGTCATGATCACGCACACGATATTCGCATTGACATAATGTCATCCTTTGGTTTGTCTGGTTTTTGTTTTAGGGGGATTTTAATCATATTATCATCTCGCTTTGCGATGCTTATTTTATTTCCATGTTGTAAGTGGCTCCGCCTCTTTTCAAGATATGTCATATTACCAACTTCAAAGCAAGGCCTTGGTGCGACATTCCGATTCGGAACTTGACCTTCTGTTTACTATACACAGACTTCGAAGCCAACTGTTGAGTGTACAGGACAACTGCGGGGCTAGCTCTACGATCCTACTGACACTAACAGTCTCTCCCGAGCCGAGACTCGAAACTACGACAACTGGCTTGTTGGGCCAGCATCGTACCTCGAGACCAGCTGAGGAGGCTTACCAACTTCACAGAACGCAAATATTTTACTCCGTACGTAATGCGATTGTATGAAAAATCTCATTTCGTGTTGGCGACCAGTGGAACCAGACCGATAGAGCTCTCAGCCACGCAACAAAATATCACGTTGTATCGTGTTGCGGTGTGGAATGTAGACGATCAAATTTTTCTCGTTTTGGATAGAAGCAAATAGTAAGAATACAACACTCTCAGCCATACAACAGTATAACATGCTGTTTTGTGTTACATCCTGTGTGCGGCCGCGACTGAATCGAAATACTGCTGTGCAGTCGAACGATAACGGTCTTTCTTGAAATGTTCCATTTTTTTTTGTTTTTAAACCTTTCTTATGCCCATTTAGAAATATTTTCAGAAGCAAAAAAAGTTTTTTTTTCAATTGATACACAGGTTACTCAAAGATGCGTGAAAACCTATTTCCCATCACCTATCAGTAATTTTAAACCATTTTTATGCCCATTTAGGACAATTTTCAACAAGCAAATAAATATATCTTTAATTGATGCAAGACTGTTGACGGTTACTCAAAGATGCACGAAAAACTATTTCCCATCACCTATCAGTATTTTTTAACCTTTCTTATGCCCATTTAGAGAAAACTTCAACAAGCAAAGAAATTTTTTTTTCAATTGATGCAAGACTGTAAATTGTTACTGAAGGATGCGTGAAAACCTATTTTCCATCACCTATTAGTATTTTCAAACCTTTCTTATGCCCATTTAGGACAATTCTCGCATTAGTTTCATTAATTTTAAAACTTACTACAAACACTTTTTTGAAGCAATTTATACCCCGAAAACAGTTGCTGTATCATTTATTTTCAATTTAATACATTTTCAAAGTTACGTTATATCGAGGTAAAAGTTACGTTATATCGAGTTACGTTATATCGAGGTTGCCTTATATCGAGGCATGACTGTATATAACTGAAGTGGTTGATAAATAATAATTTAAATAGTTCTACGTCATTCATTCGGTCGTGTTTTGGACACTACCCTTTTTATTTTTCCTTTGTTTTTGTCGTTAGACAGTGGCTAAGAGCATAGTTGATCCATCTCGCCAAAGCATTTTCTAAATGAATTTCGATCTATTTTTTGGCAGTAAGTATATATAAAATATTTATACTGTGAATAAGTAAGAAACGTGAGCACTACGATCGCGTCCTCGCGGAGGCGGAGAATTGCTTCACCAGGCACGACACGAGGAGATTCTATAGAATGATTAACGGAATCAGGAACCGAGCCGTGCTAGTACCTGCCATGTGTAATGACAGGGAGGGGCAACTGATTACCGATGAATCGCAGGTGGCTAGGCGTTGGAAACAGCATTTTGAATGGTGTAGAACGGTGAGGAAGGTAGAAGAGTCGTCGAGAGGAACAGGATAGGAATTGGGGAGGATGGAAGAGTTGTAGACCTACCAACATTGGACGAGGTGAAGAATGCTTGCAAAGAGCTTAAGAACCACAAAGCCACTGGGAAGGATGGCTTACCGGCCGAACTTTTCAAAGTCGGGAGCGAGCGGCTGTGTAGTGCAAATCACCAGATTATCCCAAGGGTTTGGTCTGCGGAACAACTACCTACGGACTGGTTGGAAGGACTCATATGCCCTATCTACAAGAAGGAACATAGACTCGACTGTAGTAATTATAGAGGCATAACCCACCTCCATTCCGTTTCTAAAATTCTCTTCCGTATCCTGTTCCAGCGACTAAGGCCGTTGCAGGAAGCCTTTGTTGGAGAATACCAATGCCGTTTTCGTGTGGGACGATCTACAACGGACCAGATGTTTACCTTGAGACAGATCCTCGACAAGTTTCGAGAACACAATTGCAGAACTTATTGACTTTAAGGCGGCGTACGATACAGTGAAACGCAACGAGCTGTGGCAAATTATGCTTGAACATGGTTTTCCAATAAAACTAATTTAACTGTTACGTGCGACGCTTGGCGGTTTCACATCATGCGTCAGGACAATGGGTGAATTTTCGGACGCGTTTGTGACGTTGTGACTCTCCCAGTGGGTCTCGAGGTACGATGCAAGCCAGTCGTCGTAGGTTCGAGTCTCGGCTCGAGAGAGACAGTTAGTGTCAGTAGGATCGTAGCGCTAGCCCCGCAATTGTCCTGTACACTTAACAGTTGGCTGCGAAGTCTTTGTATAATAAACAGAAGGTCGAGTTCCAATACGGAATGTAGCACCAAGGCTTCGCTTTGCTTTTTGTGACGTTGGATGGTCTGAAGCAAGGTGACGGTCCCACATGCTTCTAGGCTTCGCGGACGACATTGATATAATTGGTATAAACCGTAGAGCAGTTGAGGACTATCTACGGCTCACTAAAGGGAAGCTGCGAAAATTGGACTCACGTTAAACGGATTGCGGCGATTATTACGGATTGCGTAGCCAGCTTAGGTCCCGTAGCCTACAGATCCATATGGAATTTGCGCTCAATAGAACTCTGATCCTGCCGCTGGCGCTCTACGGACACGAACCGTGGACGTGGAACGAGGCCGATTGACGAGCGCTTGGGTTCTTAAAGCATCAATAACGAGCTGTACGAAGTATACAAACACGCTGTTATTGTCAAGCTGATGAAACCCGGCAGGTTACAGTGGGCTGGCCACGTAGTACGAATGGCGAATGAACGTCCGGCGAAGATAATATTGAGCAGAGAGCCAGATAGAGGCCGACGACTTCGAGGCAGACCTCGCACGCGCTGGATGCGTGCTGTTGACGAGACGCTGAAAACCTCAAAAATACAGACAAAATAAAAAGTATGTACCTACCAGAACTGGAAAGTTTAAAGCGGATTTATTGGAGATAGAAAAATATCCACTTTCCAGATTTGAGATACACTAAGGTCGCTTTTTACGCGGTTTTTGAGCGGCTTTTTTACGCGGATTCCGGAATTTACACGGTTATTTGTACGCGGATTCCGGAATTTACGCGGTAATTTTTTGCGCGGATTTCGGTTTCTCTTCACTCGGATTGCCGAATTTACGCGGATTCAGGAATTTACGCCTTTTTTAAGCAGATTCTGGAATTTACGCGATTTTTTTACGCAGATTCCGGAATTAAAGCGGTTTTTGTACGCGGATTACGGAATTTACGCGTTTTTTTACGCAGATTCAGGAATTTACGCGAATTCTGGAATTTACGCGATTTTTTACGCGGATTCCGGAATTTACGCATTGTTTTTTACGCGGATTCCGGAATTTACGCGGTATTTTTTTCCGCGGATTTCGGTTTCACTTCACTCGGATTGCCGAATTTACGCGGATTCAAGTATTTACGCGTTTTTTTACGCTGATTCTGGAATTTACGCGGTTTTTTTACGCGTATTCAGAAATTTACGCAATTTTTTTACGCGGATTCCGGAATTTACGCGTTTTTTTTTGCGCAGATTTAGGTTTCTCTTCACTCGGATTGCAATCAATAGTTTTATTCTGTGTCTGCCATTTTGCTAGATAGAAACATTTCAAAACGGCGGTTTTAAAAAAAAACTTGATAACTTTTGTTGTGTATAAGATAGCGCTTTCAAGTAGCTGTTGCAAGACCGCTTTTTCATGAAATCAAAAATTACAGTATGTACATTTAAAAATATTTTTCAGCGACATAGGGCTACGATCTTAAAGTCATCATATCGTGAAAAACATCCAAGATAAAGAATTGTTTTCTTCGGCAAATTTGTTAAAAATTAGTGGATCTACAACTTTTCTGAAATAAGCAAAGCTGTATCTTTTGCTGCAAAAAAGTTAGTTTCGCAAATTTTGATAAAAATAAGGCCATCCTTATTTTTGCTTTCTTGAAAGTAGCGCCTCTCAAAACACGAAATACAAACCCAACAACAGCCGTTTTTGCACGAGAATATAAATACCGCTAAATAGACGTTCTGGACCCCCGTCGAGTATAATCATTAGGTTTTATAGAAAAACATAATCAGTTGGGTTGGTCGTATCGGTTTTGGGATCTAATGTCCGATGTGCTTTATTTTTATTTTCACAATGAGCAAAGCAATCCGCGTATTAAACAAAAGCTACATAGAATCGAACTAAAGAAACATCTTTTGTAAATTCAATAAACAAAATCTGTTTACACTGAATAACTCTCCCTAAAAAGTAACAAAGAATACTATGAATTGGTGCTCAAAGATTTTTGCTACAAGAGAAAAAATTTGTTTATTTGACATATTCTAAAGCCGACGTGTCACATTTTTAGCGATTAGTAAACCCAAAAGTAGTAGTCACAAGCCTATTATTCATAAAACAAATATATTTTATAGGTACTCATTGAAACAATAAAAAAGGCTATCAGATTCACGAACTAATATTGCGTTATGATACCGACCGGGGCAGTTGCTTTACGCGACGCAAAGTATAAATTAGCCAAATGGACTAGCATCACGAGGTGTACACAAACTTGGCAGCAGCTTCACGCAGAATGTTTTAGGGCGTCTTGGGTTCCACCTTTACGAGTCATCCATTCCCATCGATCAATCTGCTGTCGCGAATAGTCTATCTAAACTGTTGTCGTCGTCGTCTTTGTCGTAGCCATAGCCATCAAAACCCAAATCCAATGCATCTCGGCCATCGACAGTTTCTTAGTAGCCACTGGATGTCCGTCCACCCCATGCCTTCCCAGTGCTGTCATACGCAGTGTTCAAACGAAAAAATACCTGTCTAATACTAGTAATTTTTCGATTCCACTGTGGAGGCTATGGGAACCATTCGGCTTTTTCACGCGTCTCACCACAGATGAGGGTCCAAATTGAAGAAAAAGGTCGCATGCCTACTCCTGAGAACCGTGAGCGCACTAAATATACGATCTTGGCTAGTAGTAATACTAGGCAGCGCATTAATAGGATCAGTAACCCTAGTCATGACCAACTCGGTGCCATAATGTAAGCCACTAGGTATGCTAGAAGACGAGGTGTGACTTAGTGGTGTAAGTACACTCGCCGCTATGGCTGCTAATGCATCCTAAACCAGCAGATGTTGTGCGGTTTTTATGCATTCGGTTCGCCATTAGTCCGTGTTTACCGCGCTTAGCATATTCGGGATAATTTATGATATAATGGAATTCATTATGCTCCAGTGGCACCTTCACCGCGTGGGTAATGGGAAGTTTGACTACCAGACACTACTGCGGCGGTGTTAAATGCGGTGAAGGGTACCACTTCACCGGGTGACGAAATGTGCGCTTTGGTATTGCACCCAAAGTGCACACCGTTGTTGTTTGGTCAGTTGGACTGTGGCATATGCCTGTGGTATGCGATAGCAGCATGCGGCATGTTGATCCTACTCTACCCATGCAAGATCATCTGAGGATGGATGGCTTCATTGCGTCGATTGGTGTGGGCCTGATTCTGGAAATGTCTTATTGGCGTTTTATTATGCGTTTAATTCTAATGACGCATTCGTCTTGCCATCGATTGTGGCTCAATCTGGAGATTGTTGATCTGACTGCGATATGCTTGGCGTAACTCATTGTGCCTTCACAGTTTCTTGCACGTTTTAGTTCCCAGTTGGGTGCTTAAAATAGCGTGACCTCCAATGGGCGCAGTCAAATACGCAACGAAGTTTCGCTCTTAGGAAACGGTTATGTCATTGAGCGAAACGAAAGAAACCACCGGACGACTCGTTAGAAAGCGATTTCTCTACTGACTAAACTTCACTGCACTGTGTCGTAGCTACGATTAAGAGGAGATGACCTTTAGCAGCACTAGTTGAGAAGTCTCGAGTATCTTGAACTTGATACATGTCCGCTTGAATAAGCTGTTCGGAGGAAAGCTAGTTTGAAATGTTGCTAACTCCGGCAGACTGACGGTGTCAGAAAGTTTGGGCTCAATGTCAACTTGATGGTCGCAATGTAGTTCAGCTGAAAAACTGAGCTGTCATATCATGTACAACCATATTAGTTCATGGATTACGTCATTAGTTTTGAAATCTATTTCTAGCACTTTGATGGTGTACTAAAATATATGTTGCAATATTCCCTCCAAACATAGAGCAATCAATAAATAAATTGTTTTTAACCAATTTAAGTAAAAAGGAAGAAATAAAAAGTACAAAAGCAGCAAGTAAGAAGCGCATGTCTTCGTTTTCAAAGAAAACACCGATCGACCTTCAATCGGCACTCGATGCAAGTTTTCCACTAGCTATTTCCACAGCCGATGAAATTCGTAGAAAACATAACGCTTCAGCTGTGGCGGCTTGGTTATCAGTAAGCAAGTATCGCTTTCCGGCGGAAGTTGCATTTCATTTCGCTGCCTTCACGGATAGGTGATACAACGAATGAAAAGAAAATCCAAACACTACTCAGCGAAAAGGGTTTGCAGTAAGTGCTGTACCTGTTTGGCATTCGTTAAACTCTAGAGTAGCTCGGAAAAGGCAATAGCCAGTCTATACTAGTTCTTTGAAATAACCACCCTACCGATTCAAAAGCAGACATTTGTTTCACTTTTCATTTTCTTGAGACAACACTTGTCCTCGACTGCCAACGACTTCCTCACTGTAAGATCCCCTCCTAACCCCCTTGTAGGGCCCACACGCCACAACTAGATTCGAGTTAGTCCCGATTAACAAACTATGCTGTACCTTAACTATACCGGTGGTGATGGTTTGAGTGAACCATCGGCGGACAACGACGAAGCTAGAAATGAGTTTGGTAATTTTCTATTCCATTTTTTCCTTTTGTAAGGCCATCCGCGAAGGTTAGTACGTATTAGTAAAACTAGTATGAAGGGGGGCGCTTGTGGAAAGACTAGCTCGACCGGAGGAAGATTTACTAAGCAAGCCTATTGTTCGGTGGCAATGGCGCAGGAAATCTGGCAAGAAGATCTGGTTTAGGCCCAGCTGCAGCGGCTGTATTATATGTTTAGCACCTTGGACGGGTTTATTTGATTTGATGTCGTTTTTGGTTTTGGTTATTAAGAATTAATAAGGATATTCACCAGCTTGCCCTTTAGTTTCTCTTTTGTCTTCTGACGCTTCTGTTAAAAGAGCGAATAAAAACGCTATAGGAAGTTTTAGTGCGCATTAAAAGTAATTTAGTCATATTTATGGCTGGATGTTTTCCACAATATAAACGTCAAACGAAAGGTCTAGTTGCCACATATCTTATCGTATTATAGTTTTAAAAGTTATAATAGAGATGTGAAAATAACGAAACATTATTGACTTAGAGACTACACTTTCGCTTCTAATTAAGTTAGTATTAAATGAAATGTACACAGTGCCAAAAAATGAAATTTAAAACTAATACAAATGAAAGCACATAACGATTTCTAGCACATAAAGTAAAAAACATATACAATTTCACACCGATAGTAATGCACAATACAGAATCGTTTCAAGCCATGTAAATTTGTACGTTAATTGATACTAACTTAAAGCTTCGAATATAAACATGCATCCAAATTCACAATATATTCATTTACTCTGTTTGTGAATATAATGCCACACGGAATATTACATGGTTTCCAATGCTCCATTTATGTGCATTCAAAGTAATGTAAATTTTTTTTACTGTGTACTAACTTTAGTTATAGTTCGGACAATGATGATAACATTTTCCAATTGTAAACTGAATTATTAAATTTGATTATTTCTGTCTTAGGTAGCTCAAACTTAAACAAAAATACATCTAATATTATCAAAAAACTAAAAAAAACCTTCAATTGATGAACAAATGCAATATTTCACAATTGAAAGTGATAACAGAAGACATAGTACACAACCTTTTGGAAAAAAGAATGTTACTAGCACAAAAAATTCCTAATATCAAAAACTTCATGCAGAATGAATAATATGTACTACGTTAGACATTTTGAAAAAAATAAACAATAACACATGCTTAAAATGTATATAAACAACTTTTTCTTGTACTTTGCAGTATAACTTTTAATTTGTAATGTTCTTTTAGCTATGAATTTGAATGCTTTATGGCAAACGTATATTCAAGCATATATCCACAAATGTTCTGATGCAATTGACAGATGTTCACGACTATTGTGCTTCGATTCTGATCGATTTATATCGATCAGCACTTAACCCCAGAGTCTATGGTTCTATAGAGTCGCGCAAAGAGAAAATCTATCGTTCCGGCAACACATTTTTTGTACCGTTTGTTGCCAAGAGAACTGTTTATCACCATGTATAAGCGAATATAGTTTTGTTTTGTCTTGCATCTTACAATAACTTTTCTATATCACATAAATCATGACAAGGCTAATTGAGAAAGATATAAAACTCATATTGAGAGTAATTTTAATAGTGAGCTGGATTTTCAAAACGAAGTGAATACTTATTCCGCTTTGGAAGCATTAAAATGTGCAATTATTGGTGCCAGGAATTATTCTGTTCCAAAGGCTCAAGTGAAATTTGATTCACCAATAATTGACGAAAATCTTCAACTTCTATTTCGTTTGAAAAATGTCCGCAGACGTCAATATCAACGTTCTACAGAAAGAGATTAAACATACATTCACTCTTGTGAGAAATCAAAATTTCAAGACTAAAGCTGAAAAATTGAAATCATATTCAAAACCCTTTTGAAAGCTGTCGAAGATTCTTAAGAAACCATCAAAACCAATTCCTGTTTTAAAAGATGGTTTTCTTGTATTCAATAAACAAAAGGCTGAAAGACTTGTTCAGCAGTTTGAGAGTGTTCATAATTCAAATTGGAATTTTGTGAGTCCAATTGAAAATGAAGTCACACATCAATTTGATTTAATTTCTTCCCAGAATTTTGACGTAGGACTACGTCTTTGTTTTCTATACTAGATAACACTTTGTGAAAATGAAATTGAAACTGGCAAATGTTGCGTCAGATTTCAAACGGTTATAGCAAGCGAACGACTTAATGCATCTTAGTCATTTATATTTCGGTGGATAGATAAAATGTGTAACAATTTTTTGATATTATGTTCAACATTGTTGCTTTACTGCTTAATGGTGGAAAAAGGTGAAAACTTCCAAGGTCAAGCTTTCCCATACATTTCCCTTGTTCTTGACTTGCTTCCCAAGCACAGATAACAATAACATGGACGAAATAAATTCCACTGCCTACATATTTTGACTCAACAAAGTGTTTTGGTTTGTTTGTCTTTGTCTTAGCTGCGTGGCCACGCCTTAATGGTAAAAATCTATGCTGAACTCGATACAAATGACTGCGTGTGGAAAATTCAGCTTCAGTCTTGTTTGTTCCACAATAGCGAGTGCGGTGCAGCCGTTAAAGCTTTGCGACATTGAGAAACGAGAGCTGCATACGAGTCAACTTCCAGGCACCACGGAGCATGTAACCTGTATTCTGCACACGGCAGCAATAATAACCATTGTACGCTGCAGGATATTTTGCTGGCACAGCTGCTGGAGGGCACAGCGGAGAGCAAATTTTATATTTTATCGATGCTACCGGTGCACAGTGGTCCAATAATGCAAAAAGTGGAACTTAATTCCATATCGCCTTTTAACTTCATCCTAGCTTAATAGTGTCTTCGGAGCAATTGTTTGTATGAATGACCCGCATAATTGCAAATTGTAAAAAAAAATTAAAAGTTTACTATACTAAAAATAAAAAAATTAACTTTTTTGTGTTAAGAGATAGAAGAATAGTTTATTCAGCAAAGTTGTAGAAAATTCAAAAATATGAAACTTTGTTGAACAAATGAAAATCCTATCTTTTTTCGGTACAAAGTTATGAAGTACATTACATGGAACTTATTTAAAAGTTAGTTTTTTGTACTTAACTTTAGTTAGTTGCATTTTACACGAAAGTGTAGTTCGTAGGAATTGTTAGGGTACACAAAACAAACATTTTTGCCGAAGACAATATATCTCCAGGAGTTTTCTTTACAAAGTTATATGATATGTTAGCTTATTTTTTTGATAACTTCAAGAATGTATAGGTTAAAAAGGGGCAAGTGGAATCATGATGTCAATAGTTTTTCTTGAAGTTAAGCTGAAGTACTATAAACTTCTTTAGGTTCCATTTGTCCCAATCCACCCATTTTAGAGTACAGCGAACATATGTCACAGTAGGTTTTCATATATCAAAAATACTAACTTTTTTGTGTTAAGAGATAGAGGAATGGTTTATTCGGCAAAGATTTAGAACGTGCAAAAATATGAAACTTTGCTGAACAAACAAAATTTCTATCTTCATTGGGAACAGAGTTACAGAGTATTTCATGTAAAAGTTACTTAAAAGTTAGTTTTTTGTACTTAACTTTTGTTAGTTACATTTTACAAGAAAACTTTGTTCTGAAGAAGCATTTGGGCATACAAAACACACGTTTTTGTTGAAGGCTACACATATCCAGGACTTTTCCTTATAAGTTATAGCACATTTCAGCATATTTTTTCGATAACTTCAACAACGTATAGAATGAAGATTAAGTGGATTGGGACGGATGGAACTTATAGCAGTTTTGAGCACTTGAGCTGAACTTTGAGAAAAAAAATTGACATCATGATTCCACTTGCCCCTTTTTCCTTTATACGTTCTTAAAGTTATCGAAAAAATATGCTGAATTATGCTATATCTTTGTGAGGAAAAGTCCTGGAGATGTGTAGCCTTCAACAAAAATGTGTATTTTGTATGCCAAAATCCTTTTGTAGAACAACGTTTTTTTGTAAAATGTAACTAACAGAAGTTTAGTACAAAAAACTAACTTTTAAGTAACTTTTACATGAAATACTCTGTAACTCTGTTCTCAATGATGATAGAAATTTTGTTTGTTCAGCAAAGTTTCATATTTTTGCACGTTCTAAAGCTTTGCCGAATAAACCATTCCTCTATCTCTCAACACAAAAAAGTTAGTACTTTTGATATATGAAAACCTACTGTGACATATGTTCACCGTACTCTAAAATGGGTGGATTGGGACAAATGGAACCTAAAGAAGTTTATAGTACTTCAGCTTAACTTCAAGAAAAACTATTGACATCATAATTCCACTTGCTCCTTTTTAACCTATACATTCTTGAAGTTATCAAAAAAATAAGCTAACATATGATATAACTTTGTAAAGAAAACTCCTGGAGATATATAGTCTTCGGCAAAAATGTTTGTTTTGTGTACCCTAACAATTCCTACGAACTACACTTTCGTGTAAAATGCAACTAACTAAAGTTAAGTACAAAAAAACTAACTTTTAAATAAGTTCCATGTAATGTACTTCATAACTTTGTACCGAAAAAAGATAGGATTTTCTTTTGTTCAACAAAGTTTCATATTTTTGAATTTTCTACAACTTTGCTGAATAAACTATTCTTCTATCTCTTAACACAAAAAAGTTAATTTTTTTATTTTTAGTATAGTAAACTTTTAATTTTTTTTTTACAATTTGCAATTATGCGGGTCATTCATACAAACAATTGCTCCGAAGACACTATTAAGCTAGGATGAAGTTAAAAGGCGCTATGGAATTAAGTTCCACTTTTTGCATTATTGGACCACTGTGCGGTGGTGGTGTGATTATCAGCATTCTGTAGCATACATTTCGAGCTGAAGGTTATCGAATCGGTTCTTTTTAGAACTATAAATGCTTGAAGATAAGAGTTACGAGAATTTTCACAACTACTCCTAGTGTGAAATGTCCATCTATTTCTCAATAATCATTTTTACAATAACGACCAGGGCGCACCAAAGATAAACGGTAGTGTTGCCTATGAATAGTTTATCACAACAAGACATAACCCTCATTTCAAGAATTTTCAATGCTAAATTGAGTGATTTTCCGGTTTAATTGTTTGTTTGTGTTCACTCGAACACCGTTATCAGTCAAATATTAGCAACGAAAATTAGTTAATCTAAGAACCAGAGTGATTTTCGCAGTGGGAAAGCAAAAACTTTCTTTTGATGCTTATGAAAATCACTCAGTAGTATTGAAGATGTATTGGTTTGTTTCTCTTTCTTTCTATAAGCTACGTGGCCACGCCTTAATGGTAAAAATCTACGCTGAACTCGATACAAAAGATTGCGTGTGGAAAATTCAGCTTCAGTTTAGTTTGTTCCACAATAGCGAGTGCGGTGCAGCTGTTAAAGCTTTGCGACATTGAGAAACGAGAGCTGCATACGAGTCAACTTCCAGGCACAGCGGAGCATGTTACCTGTATTCTGCACACGGCAGCTACAATAACCATCGTACGCTGCAGGATATTTTGCTGGCACAGCTGCTGGAGGGCACAGCGGAGAGCAAATTTTATACGCGGCCAACAAAATAATCGATGCTACCGGTGGTGGTGTGATCATCAGGATTCTGTAGCTACATTTCGAGCTGAAGATTATAAAATCGGTTCTTTTCAGAACTATAAGATGATGAAGATAAGAGTTATGAGAATTTTCACAACTACTACTAGTGTGAATTTTTTATCTATTTATAAATAATCATTTTTACAATAACGACCAGGACGCACCAAATATAAACGGTAGTGTTACCTATGAATAGTTTATCACAACAAGATATAACCCTCATTTCAAGAATTTGCACTGCTAAATTGAGTGATTTTCCGGTTTAATTGTTTGTTTGTTTTTACTCGAACACCGTTATCAGTCAAATGTAAGAAACGAAAATTAGTTAATCTAAGAACCAGAGTGATTTGCGCATCGGGAAAGCAAAACCTTTCTTTTGATGCTTATGAAAATCACTCAGTAGTATCGAAGGTGTTTTGGTTTGTTCCTCTTTCTCGAAGCTACGTAGCCACGCCTTAATTGCAAAAATCTGCTCTGAACTCGATACAAAAGACTGCGTGTAGAAAATTCAGCTTCAGTTTAGTTTGTTACACATAAGCGAGAGCAGTGCATTGAGAAACGAGAGCTGCATATGAGTCAACTCAAAATATTCATGGTGCGATGCGAATTTTTAACTGAATATTATGGAATCGGTTCTTTTCAGAACTATAGATGCTTGAAGATAAGAGTTATGAGTATTTTCGCAACTACTACTAGTGTAAAATTTTCATGTATTCATGCATCGTTAGTTTTAAAATAACGACTATCAAAAATAAACGGTAGTGTTACCTATGAACAGTTAAGCGCAGCATATAATAATATTTAGTTTAGCATATATTAAAAATTAGTAAAGCGGGCAATGTATGTAGTTTCGCGGGAATGCGAAGATAAACGGGAATAGAAGGTGTGACTAGAATTAGAAAAAAAAATTTCTAATTCTAGTCACACCTTCTATTCCCGTTCATCTTCGCATTCCCGCGAAACTACATACATTGCCCGCTTTACTAAAACTTAAAATGTAAGTCAATATGACAAAAAATGAAATTAGTTCGTAAAAGTATATATTAAATATTTAGTCCTACGTCACCATTTCATACAACCCCTAGGGCTGTATACCTTGTAGTATTTTACCTTCAGAAATAATTGAAATTAACTTGAATGAGATTAAATCAATTATTAAAATTTTCAAAATTATGAAAGCACCTGGTGACGATGGAATCTTCAGCATAATAATCAAACATCTCCCATAGAGCACAATGGAATTTCTAGTAAAAATTTTCAATTGCTGTTTCAAAACTGCATATTTTTCCAAATTATGGAAAAATGCAAAAAAATACTCCAATTTTAAAACCGGATAAGAATCCAGCTGAGGGTTTCAAGTTATCAACCAATCAGTTCGCTTTCTTCAATAAGTAAACTGTTTGAGAGAATTATTCGTAACAGGATGATGTCACACATCAACGAAAATTCAATTTTTGCAGATTTGATTTCGCCATGGGCATTCCACTACTTATCAATTGCTCAGAGATACTAATATGATACGAGCTAACAAATCTGAATGTTATTCCACTGGAGCTGCTCTTTCAGACATAGATAAAACACTCGACAGTGTTTAGCATAAAGGTTTGATTGCGAAATTGCAAACTTTCAATTTCCCAACTTTCCTAATCAAAATTTTAAAAAATTATCTTACTGATCGATCTCTGCAGGTTGTCTATTAAAATTCAAAATTTAATAGATTTCCTGTCAGAGCAGGTATGCATTAAGGTTCAGTTTCGGGTCCAGTCCTGTACAACATATTTTCTTCAGATCTTCCTGATTTGCCTCCAGGATGCACAAAGTCATTGTTCTGCGATGACACAAGCATTTCCGTAACAGGAAAAAGTCTTCGTGTCATATGCAGTCGATTGCAGAAAAGTTTAGATATATTTTCTTCTTACCTACAAAAGTGGAAAATCTCTCCCTATGCTTCTAATACTCAAATGATAATTTTTCAATAATAACGTTGTTAAGATGAATGGAGTTATTTCAAGTTGGTCTGACAAGGTTAAGTACTTGAGACTAATTTACGATAAAAAACTTATTTTCAAAGAGCACGTTGAGAGTATACAAGCCAAGTGCATCAAATATACGAGATGTTTATATCCTCTCATTAACAGGAATTCTAAACTTTGTTTAAAGAATAAACTACTGATTTACAAACAAATTTTTAGACCGGCAAAGCTTTATGCTGTACCGATCTGTCCAGTTGTTGTTCAACAATGAAAAAAAACGCTTCAAAGGATTTAGAATAAAATTCTGAAAATGATTTTGAAGCGTCCTCCTTGGTTTGGTACACTCGAATTACATAGACTTACTGGTGTTGAAACATTAGAAGCTATGCCAAATAAAATTAATAACAATTTCCGACAAAATCGTTGCAACCCTCAATGGCTACAATGAGCTCTCTTTATAGCCAATGAGTTAGCCATTGAGTTAGTTGTAAGTCTACTTCCACTTCTCTGACAAGTAGGTTTAAATCCCTACGAATGATAAGTCCTAATTGCAAAGCAAACGAATCCTAACAAACAAAATTACAAATTTCTAACAGGATTGAGAAGTCACCACTTGTGATTGGACACACATACTCATTACTTACTAATATTTATCATAAATACTCAGGCCACTTACAAATCACCCCTCAAAAAAAGGTTTTCGAAATTTTTCGCAAGGTATGCTGTGTTCAATAGTAGTTTATTACATATATGTTGTTGAAACTTCGGAAAAACTCTTATTCTATATCACGTTCAATTACAACACTTTTCATCTACTTCTAACATAATCACTTTGTTTATTTACGTTGCTCGATTGGTACCCTTGTTTGACGTTAAATTGGTTCGATTGGTTTCAACTTTGCGCGACTCTATATTATAAACATAGACACTGCTTACCCCTAGAGACATCTACACTGAAAAAAAAAATACACGCTCATACCAAATGCTCTTCACAATCATTTTATCATATCGACTTATATCAATTTTTGATGGAATCCACGGTACAAAGCGAACCGAAATGTAAAACACTTCATTTTGTGATGTGACTGAACCGCGAGTGTATTACACGCAGATATGAAATGGTGGTAATCTAACCTATGCGTTAAAAAAATGGACTTTTTCGGATGGTGATAAAAAAATAACTAGGACAGATAATTGAGTTTAATAAAATTCCCATGGAAGGTAATCACGTTAGCTTCCTCGCAGAAAAATTTTACGTCTTTGCGTGCGGCCTTCCGGCAGTTAATCGGAACATTCGCCATGGCGGACGAAAACATGCGTATAGGCATGTTTTTTAATTTTTTCGTCGTTATATTGATCAATTCCTCCTTCGTTTTCGCGACAAAGTTGTTGGAGTGGATCTTACGCATCAGGCTTGGCCTAAAATCCTCGATGGGACGCAACTTGGGGACGTTGGGCGGGTCCGCCAGCTTGGGTACCACATCGATATTCAGCAGCTTCATCTCCTCCAACGATCGCTTCGAGAAGTGGGCCGACGTCAGATCCCGCCAAAACACTGCGTCTTCGGCCTTTTGGTATTTCTTTTTTTTTCCTGTGTGGACTCATCGCTGCGACCAGAGATTAGATCTATTGTGATATTGTTCAGGTGTTTTCTGTACTCCGCACTTCATATTATTGGCAGTATCACTATTGAAGTAAGTGATAGGCTTATCATTCATATCCGTGCTTGTGTGTAAGTTTTACCTTTCCGTTTCAAGCTTACTACTCTACTATACCGAGCCTCGGTCCATCCTAACAATATCGCCTAGTTAAAATTCCCTGGAGAGAACTTTCATACGTTACTCACACCAGTTTTATTTTAACAGGGACTTATTTCTGTTAGAAGGAGTGTCAACAGAGGTACTGTAGAATTCAGATTGATTGCTTCTTGTGATCGACAGTTTTCGGCGGAGTAAATAAATTTAACTACATTTGCCAGTTTGTCCGTACGTTTCGAGTTACTACTGGCTTTCACTCATCATCAGCGGACTCTAAAATTAACTTTATTTAATATACATTCAGAACAAAAACACAAAATTCAAACATACAAACTTTACGACTTACTGTACACACCACAACTACTGTTTTGTTTTCGTTTATCTAATTTTCTTCCTTTTCCTGTTTTTAGTTTGCAAATTATAGGGTTATATGCAGCTTGAAAATAATAGAGTCTTTTTGTTTGTTAACAACGTTATCATCTCCTCTAACTTTAATATGAAATGTTTCAGCTATTAGTCTTGTATTGTGCTTAGATACCTTTTCTTTAATTTTAGTTTTGTCGAAATCAAACTTATGCCCTGTTTCTAAAGTATGTTGGGCTAAGCCTGTGCCTCCGATGTTTTTCGTCTTAATATTATATTTGTGTTGTTCCAATCTCTTATACAAAAACTGGCTCGTTTCTCCTATATATGATTTGTTACATTGACCACAGTTAATCTCATATACCACGTTTGTGTTTTTGTCTTTTGGAATTTTGTCTTTAGTTTTTGTGAACAATATGTTTATAATTTTGTCAAGTGGCCTATAAGCAACATTTTCTCCTAAGCCTGTTATGTACGGTATAGTGACAAAGCGTTCATTCTTAATTACATTTGGTTTTTCCAGACTGTTGTACATTTTACGATAAAGGCTTCATAGATAAATCGCAAAAGATGAAACTGAAGCTGTTCAATTGCAACCCACCTCGTGTATACGGTTTACCAAAGACCCACAAGGATGGAAGACCATTGAGGATAATTGTGTCGACCATCGGAACAGCGACCTATAAAATGGCAAAGTACCTGTCAAATGTTTTAAACGATGTCGTGGGAAAAACGCCGCACCATATAGTGAACAGTTTTCAGTTTGTGAATGATGTACGCAAACAAGAGCTACATTCGGATACAATACTTTTCTCCCTGGATGTAGTATCGTTGTTTACAAATGTACCAGTTGACTTCGCGATAGAATCTGTTGACCGTCGTTGGGATGAAATAGAAAATTATACCTCTATCGAAAAATGTTCATTTTTGGAAATGTTGAAAAATGTATTGGAATCCACTTTCTTCCAATATAACAACAGTTTTTATAAACAGAAGTTTGGAATTCCAATGGGATCACCTTTGTCTCCTGTGGTAGCGAACATCGTTTTGGAGCGAATTGAAAGTGCGGCTCTAAAAGAACTGCAAGCATGAGGTATAGAACCGGATTTCTTTAGGCGCTACGTGGATGACTGCTTGATGGGTGCTGAACGCGAAAACACAGATGAAATTCTTGCAGTGTTCAATAGTTTTCACCCTAGACTGCAGTTCACAATCGAAATGGAAGCAGAAGGGAAGCTGAAGTTTTTAGACACTATCCTACGAAAAAGTGATGGAAATATATCGACTGAATGGTTCCCCAAAGATCCAGACGGTAGGTATCTGGACTTCAAATCGGACAGCCCTTTCTGTCACAAGAAAAACACAGTGATAGCTGTAGTAGATAGAGCTCTAAAACTAACCGATGCTGACCTAAGACAGAAAGCTTTGGAAGTTGTCAAAAACATAATGAATAAAAATAATTATCCTGTTTTCTTTGTAAAAAATGTTATAAAGCAAAGATTGCATAAAATGTACAACAGTCTGGAAAAACCAAATGTAATTAAGAATGAACGCTTTGTCACTATACCGTACATAACAGGCTTAGGAGAAAAACTAGCTAGGTACCTAAAACAATTTGGGATTGATGTTGCTTATAGGCCACTTGACAAAATTAAAAACATATTGTTCACAAAAACTAAAGACAAAATTCCAAAAGACAAAAACACAAACGTGGTATATGAGATTAACTGTGGTCAATGTAACAAATCATATATCGGAGAAACGAGCCAGTTTTTGTATAAGAGATTGGAACAACACAAATATAATATTAAGACGAAAAACATCAGAGGCACAGGCTTAGCCCAACATACTTTAGAAACAGGGCATAAGTTTGATTTCGACAAAACTAAAATTAAAGAAAAGGTATCTAAGCACAATACAAGACTAATAGATGAAACATTTCATATTAAAGTTAGAGGAAATGATAACGTTGTTAACAAACAAAAAGACTCTATAATTTTCAAAGCTGCATACAACCCTATAATTTGCAAACTAAAAACAGGAAAAGAAAGAAAATTAGATAAACGAAAACAAAACAGTAGTTGTGGTGTGTACAGTAAGTCGTAAAGTTTGTATGTTGTTGAATTTTTTGTTTGTATGTATGTTGAATTTTGTGTTTTTGTTCTGAATGTATATTAAATAAAGTTAATTTTAGAGTCCGCTGATGATGAGTGAAAGCTTGTAGTATCTCGAAACGTACGGACAAACTGGCAAATGTAGTTTAATTTATTTACTCCGCCGAAAACTGTCGATCACAAGAAGCAATCAAATAGATGCGGCGATAACCACGATAAAACACAGAATTCAGATTGAAGGAAAGGTACTTGGTGGGAAGCTTGAGAATAAACCCACGCTAAAGTCCTTTGACAACCGAATGGCCTGATTCTACTCCAACCCACGACCACCCGCTTACCAAGGCGGACTTTGTAACCTTGCGGCTACGGAGCTCCCCTATTTGGTATTTCTTCATAAACGACGCAACTTCCGGCAGGCACTTTGCACTATGAATTTCCCCGTTCACGGCTAGTCCGGAGCGAAAGAAGAGCAACTTTGACATCCCTTTCTCGGTGATTGTCAGCCACAGCCAGTGATGGAAACGAAACGAATATGATGCAATCATCGTTTAATCTCCACATGTACACATCATGAAGTGTACAGACCGCGACTAAACTTGAATCCTCTCAACACATAATGAAATGATGATATGGTGCGTAGGATTCTGGGAGAAAACAAACACATGACTAGACTACATCTGCTCTGAGATGCGAATCGCTCGTTGCGTTTGTCTCTCCGTTTGCGGTCGTTAGGGAAACAAAGAATAGCAGCAGAAGAATATCATGTCGCCAGCAGCAGAGGTGTGCTGCGGTGAGAGGGAAAGTGTGGAGGAAGGGACTACTTCGGCAGCGGTTGACTTGAGCGAGAGTAGGAGAGCATACATTGTCATTTTCTTACTTTTTCTGACAAAAAAATCATATTCATGAGTCAAATGAGTAAGAACATAACAAGATCTGATCGCTCTGTGTAACAGAGACGAATTACTTCATATAGGGTAAAAGCACCGGTTTTGGCCATAGTATGTTATTGACGAGAGGTATTTGGCCTACTTCCTTCGAAAAATATGTAATTGAATCAGTTCAACGTGGAAATCGGATGAACCCACCTATATTTTTCATTAACATTGAGTTTAAATAGTAAATTTATGTTATTTTGTTTATATATTTTCCAATCAAAAAACTTCTTTAGCCTCTTATTTTGACCATAGCATTTCTTAATTGGCCACTCGGGGCTCCTATTTTGGCCGATTCGCGAAAAAGTTGAATTCACACGAATTTATTTTATAATTTGACTTCACCATGTAAATATATTTTATCAGCAGAAAATTTTTGTTATTTAACTAACAAAAAGGCCAGTATATCTTTTAATCAAACTAAATAATAATATAATATTCACACATAGCTGGCAGTGCAAAGTAATTCGAGCTAGAATTTTATTTGAATTGAGTAGGATATTTAATAACACTGACATCACATCATTGATCTACGTTAATTTTTCTTCTGTCATTTATCTTTATTAATAAGCCTCCGCTCTTTGCCTTTTTTCACATAGAAACTTATTTGTATTATTCACCAAAAATAGTTAACAATTTTGTAAATAATCTGAACCAATAGAAAACGGATATATTATGCAGAACGGATATATTACATCAAATAGCGGTGCTGTAGTAATATAATCTTTCTTATCCAAAACCAGTTTTGTGTTTTCACGAATCTCATGCGATATCTTATGACAGCCCGAAAAACTGCGTACTTTCCATGTTTTGTATCAATGTTAATACGTTACCATGGATTTGTTTACATATGGCCAATATCAGGATTATGAATTATGGAATTGCTTTCATATGTGGCCAAGAATGGATCATTGATCGTTTTTGGAAGCTTTTGTTATTTTTGATATTGCAGAGAAAAATCATACCATAATGCCTATTTTTTTATCCATGTGCTGTAATAAGTTGTGCCTGATGCTGGGAAAAAAATTGGCTATAGAAATGTACAAACTTAAACAAGATTATGCTCTACCAAAAATAGCTTGCAAATTACCTAAACGTTAGACTGTATAGTAAACCTGGGAGAGTATATTTAGTTCTTTTATTACACGTAAAACACGCATATTTGTTTGCTACAGTAAGTAATGTATTTGTCGAATAACATCAGCAGTTTCAATAGGAAACTTCGAAATAGGAGTAATTCAAGATACTTCTTCACAATTATCAATTTTATTCTATCATGGCCAAAACTGGTGCTTTGGCCAAAACCGGTGCTTCTACCCTACCGAGTTGTGCACATTGAGAACCATATGTTGTGGTGTACACTAACGACAAGCAATATCTCGTAAAAAGGAAAGCAAAGAGAGTGAACCAACACCGACGCATTTTTTCCATCGCTGGCCACAGCAGCACCTTCTTGGGGAACATGGTGTGTGAAATAAACTTCACCTCAGTGCTCACTTCTTTCGTGGGGCAGGTTAATACGAAGTACCGGTCGTTGCCATCCAGGGTGAGACAGGTCTCCACCACCTCTGCCTCGTCGTGATTTGCTGGGAAATTCGACTTGACCATCTTATTAAAGCTCTGACGCTCTGAAGCTCTGGGAATGCCGCTTCCTGACATGTATGTCCATGTTTGCCAGGTACTTTTTCACTGTCAAGCCGAGCGCACGCAGCGATGTTGTCACTTTTCCCTCAGTCTTTTTCTTCAGCATCCTTTGAAGCTCCTTGTCGCGCAGGGTTGTCGGCCGCCTGAAACCGGGCTTCCTTTCAATGCTCTGATTGTTGTCCAATAGTGCTAAGATGTTGCAAATGCCGGAATGGGCGTATCCGGTGTTCAAAAACTACTGCACGATGTGCTTTTTCGACGCGACGGGGTACCGTTCTTTGAACGCGCACACTTCTGAACGGAGTAGCTTCACTGTTTTCGCCATCACGAATAGAGTTCGACTGATAGAACTGTCAGATAGAGCTGTGACCCATGGGTCCTTTTTTCCTGTGTGGACTCATCACCGCGACCAGAGATTAGATCTATTGTGACATTGCCCAGGTGTATTATGTACTCCGTACTTCATATTATTAGCAGTATCACTATTGAAGTAAGTGATACGCTTATCATTCATATCCGTGCTTGTGTGTAAGTTTAACCCTCCGTTTCAAGCCTACTACTCTACTATACCGAGCCTCTGTTCATCCTAACAATATCGCCTAACTACAATTTCTTGGAGAGAACTTTCATATGTTACTCACACCAGTTTTATTATAACGGGGACTGTAGAATTCAGATTGGAGGAAAGGTACGTGGTGGGGAGCCTGGGAATAAACCCATGCTAGAATCCTTTGACAACCAAATGGCCTGATTCTACTATAATTCGAACTCACGACCACCCGCTTACCAAAGCGGACTCTGTAACCTTGCGGTTACGGAGCTCCCCAAATCCCATGGGGGAATATGATTGATGCTACATGCGTAGTTTCGTCAGTGCGTGTAGAGTTAAACCCATGATATATCGTCAAATTTTGACCATTTTTTTCAACGCAAACGTTATGTTTTTATCTTTCAAAACGTATTTCGTGGAAATCAACATATTGTATGAATGCATTACCAGATTGTATAATACTCACGAAGAAGTAACCAACTATCTAACGGATCATTTTTTTTTGCTGTATGGACTTCCGACCAGACTCGTTGATCCACTGTGAGATATGCACGATCATGCGTTGAAATCTGTAAACAAGGATGTAAATTATCACTCACTCACTCATTTTTTCTCAAGCTGATAGCTCATTTGATAAACACATTTTTGAACAACTTTGTATTACGAACTCCTCAAGTAGTACTACAACTTTGACGAAGAGAGTATTGCTAGTACTCGAACACCGGAGCCTCGAGAGCAGATTTGAGAAAATTATCTTGATAATTATCGCGATAATTTGCGAGAATTTCCTCTCACAACTCCGGTGTTTAAGTACGAGCAATACTCTCTTCGGCAAAGTTGTAGTACTACTTGAGGACTTCAAGTCCGTCTTAGAAAGTTTATCGAAAATGTACTTATTAAATGAGCTATCGATTTGCGAAAAAAAAATTAACGCGAGTGATAATTTTCATTCTTGCCTGCAAACCCAGATATGTTATAAGACAAGATATGACGTAAAACAAATCTTCTGACGAAAATGTTCGCATTCCGATAAGAACAATATTTTTAAACGATTTGATTTTTGAGTTTAAACGTAGCCAATACCGGATTCATCATGCATTTGCAATCAATCTTTGGAAGTATGTGGAATGAATTTAGATTGTTTAAAATTATCAAAATAAAGAAAAAATGGGTGGAACGAAGTTTGACGGGTGTGCTAGTTTTTCATATAATTGTTGGGAACAATTAAAGTGATGTTTACAAAATAAACTGGCCAAAAAGCAGACGAACTGAACGTTAGTGAAGTAAACTTTATGTTAAATAGTAAAAAAATTATAGCTTTCAGTTCCAATGTAATCCGCAATCAGAGCTCAACTAGAAAAATGTAAACAAATCATTTCATCGTACCAAAGCAAAGCCTCGGTGCTACATTCCGATTCGGTACTTGACCTTCTGTTTTTTTTTTATTCACAGACTTCGCAGCCGACTGTTTAGTGTACAGGACAATCTACGACGACCGGCTTGTTAGGCCAGCATCGTACCTCGAGACCATCTGGGATATTTCATCATATCATTAGTCTTAAAAAGACTGATAACATTCAAGGCAAGGATCCTTTTATGTAGTAACCGGCAGAATTATTAGATTATCAGGATTATTCATTTTCAAGAAAGTTTCTAGTGAATGGCTATGGAGGAGTTCAATCAAAGCGAAAGATAATTTGAAATTTAGCCTCTTTTCTTGCAGAAGTACATGTTGATTAGTGATTAGTATTGAAACCAGGCGATAGTGAAGAAACTCAATTATTTTCAAAACACAGTTTAATTTCAAGGGGATGTAACAGATTGAACAAGACTGGTATCTTGCAGAAGTACATGTTGATTAGTGATTAGTATTGAAACCAGGCGATAGTGAAGAAACTCAATTATTTTCAAAACACAGTTTAATTTCAAGGGGATGTAACAGATTGAACAAGACTGGTATCATGGGTAGTCATAAAGTGAAGATCACTGAAGAATATGTTCAGCTATTTTGGATCTGAGATGGCAACTTATCACCTTTTCTGAGTATTTTTCGGCTTGCGTGAGCTCTGAAGCATGTTCCCTAAAACGAATGTCTATTTTTTTTTGTGTGCATGGGTTTCCTAAAAAAATTGAATTCAAAGTAACCACGGCTGTGCGTGCGGCTTCAAAAAATATTTTCATTTAAAACTGTTTAGGACGTTTCACAACCAAAAGGTTAAATTCTAGCATTTTTTCATCAGGCAAGGAATGTCGGTTCAATACCCACCTCAAACCGCAATAACATTGATAACATTTTCTCACCTGCGTTACCGCAACTGTGAGAGTCTCGGAACCTACCAGCATTCAAGTATCGCGTCGTCGTCGTCGTCATCGTCACCCTCGGGGCCAACGCAAACGAAACTCGTTATGCCTTCCACCAGGTTGGCAAGAAGTAACATCATCAATAGACAGATAGGCAGATAAACAGACCTATTGCCTGAGAGCCTCGCTTCGCGCTGTTCTGTGTGCCGTACGGGAAGCCACAACACTTACCCTCCTCCACCGGGTCGGTCGGTCGGTCGCATATTTAGTTAGTCATTCTACGACACAACCAAAGCCAACGTATAGGAATACGGCTAGTTATAGCTTCACGGGCCTAAGTCTATAGACTTTTACTCTTGGTCCTTGAAGCACCGCAGCGAACCGGCGTTTTCGCGATTGCTAAACCGTTTTTCTTCGCCTTTTTCGCCACTCGCGCCGCATTTGCGGCTTGGCTCGTGGCTTTTACCTAAGTCGCTAGCTAGCGCTAGCTAGTAAGTTTCTTTTTCACTCTCCCTTCACCATATTGGTTTGTGGTTGTTCTTTTTTGTGTCCGTAAGCTACTTGCTGTGGTTTGCTGGCACGCTGCTGGCTGAGGATTAGTCATAGTCGCTAGCGCACGGAGCGGTTCTAACTGGATGTTGCAATTGTACCTTTTTACGGATTTATTTTTAGAAGGGAAAGAAAAGTTTCCACTTCGATTCCCAGCGCTGGCCTAGCATTCGCGTGAGTTTGCAAACTGTTTGTACAGGGCTCGTGAGCTGTTAGTTCATTAGTGCCTCCGCGTTCCCAAAATTGAGCAAGCACTTTGGGGTTATTCTTTTATGCTGGGTGCCATGGGGTTAAGTCATCATGTAGTAAATATGGATCTTTAAGATGATCGAAGTCGTATTGTGAAATAAACTAGCATTAATTTTGCCCACCATGATGAGGGTTTTGAATACGGTTTCTGTCTGATACTGGCGGAACATAAGATGCTATTTAGTAATGAAAGCCTGATTGTAATAATCATTCGAGAGTGAGCTTATTCTAAATCAAGTAAGGTAATGCCAATTTAACTCTCTCAATTCAACAGGTATAGAGTCATGACTAGCCTATTTTCGATTATGTTAAGTAGTTGGAATAAACCGTTTCAATACTGGTAAAATATAGAAGAATTGATGTTTTGTAATTTGAAATTTTACATGTTAGGCTATTATACTGTAGAGATGTTTAAACAAACTTCTTCGGTGGAAGCATTGGCAGCCGAGTTTACATGTCTTGTTAGCTCAATTGTCGGAGCTAGCTGAAGCTAGCTTTAATGAAACCCACATAAAAGAAATCTGGGGTATGTATCGGAAAAGCTTTGAAAATTATTGAAATTTTAAAATCTCTGAATATTCAATGGTTTATCAATGATTGAGTTATTAGCTCGAAGCAAGATCAGTTTTTGCAGCCATCCTAACGTTTTTATGTTATACTGCAGCCACCTGAGCTGAACCGAGATAAGTTTATCAAAACTCCAGAAAATTTTATGATTATTATGTATTGAGACTTTGCCATAAAATAACAATAAGTATTGGAATGGAAATATCTTTGCCATAATCTATTTATATATGTTATATATTTTATACAAACTAATATACAAGCCCTGCTTCTACTCTGTGTTTCTCGTAGAATGATGAGTGATGAATCTTCACCGCTTCTTCCTATTGTTTTGATATTCTCTTCAATCACTTATTAGTGAACATCACAACTCATGACCACTAACGAAAATGTCGGTCAATTCAAAGACGAAACCGTGCGATTTTCCCATCTCGGAAACAATCACTACGAACGAATAATACCCACCCGTTTTGGTGTAAAAGCAGCCATTCAATTAGTAGCAGGAAATATACGTTCGCTTGCTTGAAAACAAAAAAAATCAACCACAGCCAGAGCAAAAAATCTCCGAATCAACAAAAGCATCACTTTTTCAAGCACGCAGCAGCAGCGCGTACATTCACTGCTCCCATAGCCGGTGGATATTGATTCGCAGGTTCGTTCTTCACGCGCCGGGTTCGCCACTTGGCCCGAAGTGCCCGAAGTCACTCATAAACATAAGCTTCGCGAGCGATGCGTCAATGTCGTGCGATCGGCAAGTCAAAGTCTCGGTTTGCGTGAGGAAAAAATGAAATTGCTTTCGGCCTCCGATTCGAACCACTACTCCGCCAAGCTCACGGGAATAAGAAACGGTGGAGCTTTGCGCAGTACATGACAAAAAAGTGGTTAACCTTGCCGAAAAATAGACAGACAAGGCAGCGAAAGCTAGTTCCTGGATTTTATTTTCGTTGCCATTGCCTTCACGTGTCGTCGCACCGCAGCGGTACAGCCGAGTGGGAATGGAGAGTGCGTCTTTAAAATCATCATAATATATGCGTTTTATTGGTGTCTGTTAAGAAAAAGGTTACTTGCTGCAATTGGGTGGCCTGTCGCCAGTCCCCAAAAGGATTGGTGTTGCTCGCATTCCAGCTTGATTCGATCAATGAGAGCTTTATTATTTAAATTTTGGTGCTAGAGGAAAAAAATTGGCCGGTAGCCGAACCTAGAAAACTGCGACATCCCCTTAATTTTATATGCAATTTCAACATAATTACTTCTAATTGTAATAATAATTCACTGACTCCACAAGTCCAAAAAACCTTAACTGTCAGGTAGATTCAGATCATGTTTTTAAAGTCTATAATCAACTGCTCGCAACCTGGTAGTTAATTTCGGTTGCTGCTAATAAATGTAATTATTTCCCGCATTGCGATGCGGCACATATTTTGTTTTATTTTTTACTTATTTAAATAAGATATGTTGCAAAGTGCACCGCCCACCAGCACCCGTGGTCGAACCCTGTTTCGCACTGAAACCACTGTTATCTAATAATATACCGTTCGCAGTCTGGCAAATCCATTGTTTCGGACGCCTTTACTGCTGGCGAGAACTCGAAGGTACACAGTAATAATACGGCACCATCTGACCATGTGGCATAATAATCCGTCTAAAATCCGCACCGTAAAACCGTAACCTATTTTTCCTAGCCTCACCCGCTTCGTTTATTTTCAGATGAATAATACTGCGGCAGGATGAATGCCTATGATATTTTTTTCTAGTTGACGCACTTTTTACCGTGGCTTTTGTTGATTGGAAGTCCGATGACTTGCATTTCCACAAGCCACTTGATTTCGTAAAATTCGAGCTGAGAATTGTGTAGGTAGCGGGATAACCTATCGGCACGCATCTTTTCTCAACGTTATGAATGTTGCGTTGCTTTTGTTTCCGCCGTGCTTCGGCTCCGAGGCGGCCGGCATCAATTACGACTGGCATGCGAAGGATACCCGTGGCCTACTACCGTGAGCTAGCGCTTGTTGCTGCCCTGAAGGAAAAGTAAACGCTAAGGTATTTCTGCTGTTGGTTTCTTTGCAAAAGGAAAACCGTCGCTTTCATTAGAGCGTAAACAGCGATCGAAACGGAACCGAATGATTGGGTTGTCTTCCTCGCCGAGAAACACGTTGCGTATGTTTTAGCTCCAAATATTATTACAAGCAGCTTAACAGTACTTCTTTATTTGATTTGATAAAATAAATTCAATCAAAACCCTTTTTTTGACGTGCACTTTTTTCAATTTGATCGGTTTTCAACCGGATGAGTTTCAACAAACTATTATTTTTATGAGGCCTCAATAAACTTTAAATAAAACCAAATGTTGCGAATGTGTTTAGTGTTGAAATAATTTCAGGATTCTCGTGCTTTGGCCGTATTTAAAAAAGATTACAGCTGAAAAGGCGCATGGATATATATAGGCATGTGTAGTGATTTTAAAAGAGATTCGCTGGATGACTGAACGGAGGCGTTACGAAATCGCGCTCGAGGCTTTCTTTTTCAAAACATTAATTTTATTTTATTTCGTCATTAGGAGCGGTTTGAAAAATATTCAGATTGAAATTTTTAATGATGCTGTAATGATACAAAAAATGTTTTTGTATCATTTGTTTAGTGAATCAAAATTAAGTTTCCGTTGTTTTCATTTCAATAAAAATGCAACATCGTTTAAAAAAACTCGCCAATAAATCGTTCAAAGTATTAGTCATCGCTAGCTACAACTTTGTCTTATCTTCCTGGCTTAGCTCGAATATCGATACGATCGCATATCAAAAGTGATCGTCTTTCAAGGCTATCTAAAATCAAGCCATGTAATCATATGAGCAGAACTGCTGATCAGCCAGAACATGTGCAATCCTAACGGGAGACAACTGGGTATAGATTTGCATCCACTTTGGGAACCACTCGCTGATTGGCTGAAATTTAAATCCCCGGGTGCGTTTAAATTTATTATCAGGCTTACTGTTTTGATCTTGGCAGTGTTGCCGAACAACAGATTTATGGTTTAGTTAGAATTTCACCTGTTTTTATCTGAAATATTCAAATATAAACGTTCAAAACGAAGTGTAAAGCGTGCAAATACGGGCGTAGTAAGAAATTCATTTCGATCATCACTTGTTCCAAAAGCTAGAAGTAGATACGATCTTGCGTGAAGTATGAGAACTACATACCACGCTATTCAATGTCGGAAGTGAATTGTGTATTGTGAGATTGAGTCCACTTTTGAATGCGTTCTGGATTGAATTTGGAATATACCTGTTGAGGCACTGCTTGTGCGGAGAGTACAATTTAGATGGGTCAATGAATGAAAGATTAAGTCAGCGCAGATTCCCGGTAACCCTGAAACGATAAATCTATCGCCTGCAGGTGGAATTGTGCATAATATCAATAAAAAGCATCAAATACATTCATGTATTTTCCGTGTGAATGGCATCACTTGCGAAAAATACAACAGGGTTCATCGAGGTGGGTGATGAAGAAGACTAAGAAGCCTCAAATGCCATCGTGTAACATTCGCTCATACTAGAAATTTTCCAAACACCCCCAAAATCTGAAGTTATGGTCAAAAGACGGTTTTTTGGACCTCAGTTCATACAACTTTCTCTAACTCAGTCATTTCTGAAAAGATTTTCAATATTTTAGCAGTTTTGGAAAATAGATAACCAGGGCTTTCAAAATATATACAAGTTTGTTCGTTTGTACTAAAATATATACAATATTGGAATATAAAAAATTGTAGTCAAAAAAATTGGATTTAAACTCAAATAACTCAACATGTTTCAGTGATATTGGTACAAATTTGTATATATTTAAAAAAATCCGTTTATCCTCTTTCCAAAACTGCTAAAATATTGAAATTCGGTCAAGAAATGACTAAGTTAAAAAAATTTTATGCGCTGAAGTCGAAAACCGTATCTTGACCATAACTTCAAATTTTAGAGGTGTTTGGAAAATTTCTAGTATGAGCGAATGATACAACCTACACTAGGTCACTTCAGAAGTTCTTGCATTTTTTTCTCCATATGTAGCAAAAAAAAAAAGTTTTCTCACAAAAACAGTTGGCAAATTTCAAGATTTGTTTAAAAATTGCGTGAAAAAGTCTAAGAAATTGGATTGGAACTCAAATAACCCAACATGTTTCAGTGATATTAGTACAAACCTGTATATATTTTAAAAGCTCTGTTTATCTTCTTTCCAAAACTGCTAAAATATTGGAAATCTGTTCAGAAATGACTGAGTTAAAAAGAGTTGTATGCAATGAGGTCCAAAACACCGTATTTTGACCATAACTTCAGATTTTGGGAGTGTTTGGTAAATTTCTAGTATGAGCGAATGTCACACTCAACAAGACCTACAACCCACACTAGGTCATTTCAGAAGTTTTTGCATTTTTTTTTTCATCTGTAACACAGTGTAATAGTTGGACAGCGTAATATCTGGGAAATATGGCGAAGGGGTAGGTATTCCCATTTATGTTATATGTTATATGGCCGAGCGTTGCCATATAGTACAGTAAGGTCTTTTTTACGCGGGTTGCGTTTTTCCAATACTCAAAAACGGTACAAGATGTCGACCTCATTTTAATCATCGTTTCCGTTGTAGATCAAAACTAATCATTCACATTAAAGATTCTCTTACGCAGGGAGTACCTAGTGCGTAAAAAAATCCGCGTATAAAACGCGTAAATTCCGAAATCTGCGTAAAGACAATTTTATTTGCTGAAAAGTTTTAATTATTTTTGCTAAATACTTTCAATAAAGAATCAATAGCAGTGTTATTTCCACCTGCGAATTATTAAGCTGAAAATGCAGAAAAAAATATAAAGAGGTTAGGCCAAATCAGTAATTGGATTAAGTAACCTCATCGGACACTCCAAATGAGCGATTTGAACAAAAAAAAATCAATGAAAACATGCCGCGTAAAAAATGACTTTTCTGTAAAATCCTCGTATAAAAAAATCTGCGTAACAAAAAACCGCGTACATTCCGAAATCCGCGTTCGAAAAGAACTTATTGTAGGTACCTTTTTCATAAAATAAATCGCAATTTTTGGTGTAAACACTGAAAACGTAAAATATTGAATTTTGATCTCTAGATGGACCACTATCATATTCAAATGAGGTTCAAAAATTTTAGGACGATTTTCTTCGTTATACTTTCAACTCAATGTTTTACGCGAGTCCATGGAAATTTGGAACGCATCTCCCGTGTAAAAAAGACCTTAGTGTAGAATGACTTTTTCGTGCATCGTTTTTAGCTTTTCTTCACGTGGACACCATCGGAATTATCATCATTAAAGGGACGGAACCAATCATGATACATTGTTTACGCTGGTACGCTTCAGCCGCTGTTTTCTATGAATAAAATGAAAAGAGTAATACTTCCCAAAAAATGACGATTTTTTGGCACAAAATCAGACATTTTAACACAGCTAGAAGTATATTATGCTATAATAAAATCATTTACACGCACCTAATATGTAGCTTCTAATACACAATTCTTCACTGTTTTTAGCTGGCTTTCCAAATTCATGCTATGATTTTGTTAATATAAAATATCATAACATAGCATAACTGTAATCGAACATAATCGGTTCGTGAGTCCTGCTGATTAAATGAGATTCCAAATTTTGATATTTTCCGAAAGAGACGCTTGACCATTAGGGTGTCCCAAAAAAATTCGATGTTGAAAAAGTCAAGGTGCTCAGCCCTAAATTGAAAGATAATGTTATTTATAGCATTTTTGTAGAACATTTCGACTTTCTAAAAGGTCGTTTTTAGGTTGCCCAAACGTGATTTTTGAAAAAATGACTTTTTTAAGCTACAAACCCACTCTTTTGCACCTTTTTCAATTCTGTTCGATTCCTAAATTTTTCCATATATATTTTTATTTTTGTGGGGTTATTTTTGAATATTTTGTATGGTTCAATTCAGTATTGCATTCAGTTTTTTGACTCTCAAAGCCCATCAAACATCACAAAAAAAATATTTTTTTAAAAATGATTTTTAGATAAAACCTTTCAAAACACATATAAAAAGAAATTTGATCAAGAACTGAAATTTTCATTGCAAAGCGGGATTTACGACGAAAATTTATATGACAAAAGATACTTGATATCTTATCGGGTGGCTGAGTTATTGGCACTTTTATATGTGATGGAAAACTATGCATTTTAAAAAATATGTTAAATAACTGTTTCATTTTGGGAGATAAAAATAACAATGTTCAGAAAACAAATGTTTTTTTTTATGGCTAATAATTTAGTAGAAGGTTTAAAAATTCGGAAAAATCTGCGAAAAAAGTTAAAAACCGAAATTGTGATTTTTAGTGCCTTCTAAAAGAAAACTCAATGTTGCTCGTAATATTTAAGAGATAGAAACATAATGTTTTCGGTAAAGTTTTTTGTTTTAAGATAACCTAAAGCTTTGTCCAAGACACCTTGCGCCTATCTTATTCTGATTAAAAAGTAAATTTTTTATCTCACTCATAGGTGGATTGATCACCCATCTTTCTACATTAAAAGATGCATTGTTGAATATCCTGAAACTTCTCCGAACATACCTTATGGCTATAATCAACAAATGAATCACTATTTAGGAAATTATACGCACAAACGGCGAAAAAAAAAAACTGTGCAATGAAGATATTGAGCTTTAGTGGCATTTTTGACAAAATGTACTAAAATAAACTGATGACTGAAAACATTTAAATTTTCGTTTGAGTATGAGGAGAGAGATAAGAGTTCTGAACAAAGGTGGAGTTAATTTCAAATTTCTGTGCGAACCAAGTGTTGTGCTACCGAATTTTATTTTGCACATAGAAGCACTGTATCACTGAACAGAAATGGAACAAACAATATGCAGCGCAAATAAGTTTTAACAGTCAGAGGGCATGCAGATTAAAATTACATTTCACTTTCAATTTCAGCGCAAGACCCTGTTAAAAAATATTCAATTTTTAATTATTTAATATTACACGGCCAGTATTTTTTTTGCCAGGATCTATGCGTAATGCTTGTGTTATTGCCAAAACAAGGCAGAGCTTCAACGGAGAAAGTGACCGTCCGTCCCACCATTTACTAATAAAATGATTGGTTTGAGCAGAAGCAGGCTCTTAAATAGTCTCAGAGTACATTCACAGTTAACTTGGTATTATATTCTGTCGACCGTGCTAGGTAAAGCAAGCATTATGCGACCAATCAGAGGTCGGCATCTACGTTTCAACAAAATTCGAAAATTTTCAATGGCACAATAGTTAGCAAAATCGAATTGCACATGTCTGCTTTTGAGCGAATGCGTTATAATTTTTTAATCGATTATTGTGAGAACAAAGGGTATCAGTCCAAAACTAACTGACATATAATCATTTGAAAAAAAAAAATTTCATCCCATTTCCTGTTTTTAGATTTTCATTTGTAGCGAAACTTCCTGGGAGACGTAGTTCTACGTCAAAAACTGAAGTTTATGCCCAGTGAGCGTTTTCCTGCCAAATATCCTATGGTAGGATATCGACCATTTTTCATTTCAATGAAACTTCGCGAACGTTATTGGCTAAGCAAGCTGATTATTTTTCAAAATTGAAGGAATTTTTCAGAGTCAAGACTAATGTCATATAGTATGTGTATGCGTTTTGGCGAAGGTTTCGTTCAAAGCGTTGTAGCTCAGAAACCATCGGTTGTACAGAAGAACTGTCTGAAGACAAAATATAGGGAACTAAGAGCGCCTTACAAAAAAAAACACAGAATGAAAAAAAAGGTTTTTGACCAGCACAAATAGGTACTGAATGAACACTAAAGTTTAATTTACAGAAAAAGAGTTCAATGTTTTTCATTTTTTCAAAATAAACTTGAAGTTAAAACGAAACTTCTGATAAAAAGTCCAGGATGAAGAAATGAGAAACTGTTTTTTAAGTTAAGTTTCAGTGATTCTTTTCAATTTCAATATTTTTGAAAATAACCAAAAAATTGGTTCAAATATTGATTTCAAATCATAAAGTTCTTGACGACAAACTTTCTTAATGCATCCGTTTTTGAAATCTTCCAATGTAAGGTTTTAAAAATTTCATATTTTTGTTTTAATGCGCTTTTTGTGAGTTATTTGGGTTCCTCTAGATTCATTGAAATATGCGGTCGATATAGAACAACTTATTCTTTGACAGCGAATAATGTGAATGAGAAAAAAAAATTGTTTAATCAACCAAACACGTGTGCATTCAAATACAAAATGGTCGATTGAATTTTTGACATCAAAGCTACTAGTTACTATTTACTAGTTTTTCGATGCAAGATTGCGAAAAATGTTTTTGAAAAAAATCACTCTATTAGGTGTACAACTTTGCTCCTGCCGTTTCCCAGTAGATGTCTCTAGAGGTAAGAGCTGATCGATATAAATCGATCAGAATCAATATACAATAATCGTGGAAATTTGTCAACATGATGGCATCAAAACTTTTGTGAATATCTGTAACTTATTCTCAATAAAAATGGTCTGTTTTTAGTCGAACTCTTGTCATTTGCGGGAAATGTTACTTTTCTTTTCCAATTCCAAGAAATCTGCCGCCAAGGCACCTTAATTGCTGTCGAATATTCATGATGAAACCTCTCTGAGCGAAAGAACCAGTCGCGAGTGGTTCCAACTCTCCAAGAAGGGTGATTCTCTCGTCAAATTTGATATGTTGCTGACATTTTACGTCGATCAGATACCAACCAATCGATTCCTGAAACTTTTTCACTCGATATTAGACATAATTTGACTATCTTCTTTTTTTTTAAAAGGGGGATTTGTTAGTAGCTTAAGTATTTATGATAAATATTAGTAAGTAATGAGTATGTGTGTCCAATCACAAATGGTGACTTCTCAACACTGTTAAAAATTTGTAATTTTAATTGTTAGGATTTGTTTGCTTTCGCAATTAGGACTTATCGTTCGTAGGGATTTAAACCTACTTGTCAGAATAGGGGAAGTAAACTTATAACTAACTTAATTGCTAACTTATTGGCTATAAAGAAAGCTTATCGTAGCAATTGAGGATTGCAACGATTTTTGTCGGAAATTGTTGATAATTTTATTTTACATAGCTTCTAATGATTCAACACCAGTAAGTCTATGTAATTCGAGTGTACCAAATCAAGGGGGATGCTTCAAAATCATTTTCAGAATTTTATTTTGAATCCTTTGGAGCGTTTTCTTCTTTGTTGAACAGCAACTTGACCAGATCGGTACAGCATAAAGCAATGCTGGTCTAAAAATTTGTTTGTAAATCAAAAGTTTGTTCTTCAAACAAAGTTTAGAATTCCTGACAATGAGAGGATATAGACATCTCATATATTTGATGCACTTGGCTTGTATACTTTCAATGTGCTCTTTAAAAATAAGTTTTTTATCGTAAATTAGTCCCAAGTACTTAACCTTGTCAGACCAATTTAAAATAACCCCATTCATCTTGACAACGTGATTATTGTTTGGCTTGAGAAAAGAAGCCCTAGTCTTATGGGGAAAAATTATCATTTGAGTATTAGAAGCATTGGGAGAGATTTTCCACTTTTGCAAGTAAGAAGAAAAAATATCTAAACTTTTCTGCAATCGACTGCATATGACACGAAGACTTTTTCCTTTTGCGGAAATGCTTGTGTCATCGCAGAACAATGACTTTGTGCATCCTGGAGGCAAATCAGGAAGATCTGAAGTGAATATGTTGTACAGGACTGGACCCAAGACTGAACCTTGAGGTACACCTGCTCTGACAGGAAATCTATCAGATTTTGAATTCTGATAGACAACCTGCAGAGTTCGATCAGTAAGATAATTTTTTAAACTTTTGATTAGGAAAATTGGAAAATTCAAAGTTTGCAATTTCGCAATCAAACCTTTATGCCAAACACTGTCGAATGCTTTTTCTATGATTTTTTTTTTGACTATCACTTTTAGATATTTGCGCATTACCATTGATGCTCATACATACTCGATATTATTTCGCTTTGTGAAATATACTGTTTTTTTTTTTTTCAAAAGATGGGTAATAAGATGCTCATATGTGGTCAAACAAAATGGCGTCGAAAAAATATCGAAAATTTCCGATTTCTCAAAAATTCAAAATGGCGTCATTGTTGCCCCTTAAGTTGAAATATGTTCAAACTCGGGGAAATATGGTTTTGCATCAAAATACACAAGAAAATCATATATAGAACCCATGGCAGAAAAAAAAGTCATTTTTTGTTGCACTGTGTAATTTTTGTAATGTATTTTGTAATGATTTTTGATTAATTCAGATTTTGTTTTATATTATGAATTCTGTTTAAGTTTTACTCTTTGATGATTTGTTTTATTGAATATTTCTACTCGTAGCTTTTTTTTTTCGCCACGAACAGTCATCGGGCGCGGACGCGTTTTCATTTCACTCCGCAATTAACTTGTATTTTTATTTTTTTTTTACACCTCGACGGCGTCGCGAGCAACAATTAAGCAACAATTTATTTATTTATAAACAATCTTTGACCGTCGCGCTACCGCGTGTATCTAACATTTTCTCGACAATTCGTACTCGCCGCGTAACAATTTTCAATCAGTGCTATGGAAAAGTGTGGCATAACCAACTGTACTTCGACCGACAACCGTTTCCTGCGGAAATGCGAAGGAATATGCAAAAGGCACTTCCACGCTGCCTGCGTAGGAACCCGTAGAAACCAAGAAGAACTACTGCGTTCATTTATGCTGCCCTTATGCATAGAATGCCAGGAACAATTCATGGACCAACTCCAACTGAAGAAGCTCATCCAGCACCAGAAAATTTTAACAGAAAGTATTGAATCACAAATCAAATCAAATCATTCAATAATCAGTCAACTTCCTAAACTGACTGTAACGCACGACACACTGGACAGTATCAATACACTGCTTTCTGAATTGAAGATGGAAATTAAAAAGTAAATATCAACACAAACAATGCGTCGGCAAAAACCATAAATCGCATTTCGACGCTGTACGGCGAACTTGGCCATGACTCCATATCGGACATATCGGACATTAGCAAAGAAAATCGGCAGCACACAAAGAACATACAACAGCACCTGGAAAAAGCATTTACTAATATAGAATCAAAAATTGACAATATGGAACACCAATTAGAAGCTATACAAAATAAGAAAACAAACTGCAGTACAACGGCGCAGGAACTAATCAATGAATTAAAAGCGCTCAAAGAATCGAATTCACTCCAGCCAAAAACAGACAATCATCCCAGTCTGGCTGAAGAACTTCGCCTTTCATTGCCACTTCCAGAATCGGACTCAGAAGAACACCGTACTCCAAATTTCACATCAGGCTGGCGCCTAATTGGCAATAAAAAAGTATGGAAACGCGACTGGACTGAATATGACGCCAGACAGCGTATAAGACGCATGCAGGAAAAGCAAGCAGAAAAGGCCGCTCGTAAACGTATGCAGCAACGCAAACGTCAGCAGGAAAACTCAAACCCTATCAGCATAAGTAACAACACCTATAAACACGGAATAAACCATTTCGCCTGCAACTCAAAGAAAACTCAAATTGCTGAAATGCCAAAACAACCACTACCCTCGGACAAAGACCTCCTGGCAGCTGCACGCGTTCAATTTGCTGGGCCGCCGAATTCAGACATAACATCAAAATTTATAAATTTCCAAAAAGGCGAAACTATCAACCCATATCGGACAGAAAAAAATGCAACTAACAATGAAAATTCTGCACTGGCTCCTGCCAGCAACGTCAGCACACAATCAGCACCGCAAGACAGCCAATTTGAACTTGACCCCATGCGTCCACAAATCGTCCGACTTACGCAGCAATAATCGAATGGCGACGAGCGCTTTTTGAAGGCTAGACTCCGCGACCCAAAAGTAATGCATATTTCACGCCTATATCTCGCTTACATGAAGGACCAACCATCATCTGTATGCGTAGAAGGAATAACACCAACCAGTATAAGAATGCTTCTCGCATCCGAAGGACTGCCGACATCTCCAGAACAACTCCAACGCGTCTTTATTAAAGTCCATCAGGAATATGGACTCACGCCAGCCGAAGCAGTAGCCGACCTTCAATCATATCGTCATTTTTTATCAAATGAACGCACGCACCGTCTTCAACAACTTCGCGAAAGTGTAAATAAATTTAGTTCAAATTTTCGCAAGTAAGGACGCCCTCTTCTGAGGCAGAACCATTATATTTTAACATAAGTAATAACTTGACTAACACTTCTTCGCTTCCTCGACAGAATGCGACTGAAATTCTTATCTATTGTCAGAATTTCAATCGCATGAAAAGCCCAAGCAAAATGAAAGAAATTCAACAAAACCTATTGTCGTCATCTTTTAAAATAATTTTAGGAACTGAAAGTAGCTGGGACGAAAGCGTAAGAAGCGAAGAAGTATTTGGAAACAATTATAATGTATTCCGGCACGATCGGAATTTGTCTACCAGTCAAAAAAAGTCAGGCGGTGGAGTCCTCATTGCCATTAATGTAGACTTTACTTCTGAAGAAATAATATCCGACAAATATAAAGAATTTGAACACGTATGGGCCAAAGCATTCATTGCTGTCGAAGAACATATCTTCTGTTCCGTGTACTTTCCACCGGAACATGCTCATAAACATTCGTATGAATTATTTTTCAAAACTCTAGAATCTTTTATGTCTAACATGAAACCAGAAGTAAAACTGCATGTCTATGGCGACTTCAACCAACGTAATGCAGACTTTATTGTGGACATTGAAAATGAATCTATCTTACTCCCAGTCGTAGGCGAAAACGAAACACTGCAGTATTTTTTTGGCAAATCCTCAGAACTCGGTCTATATCAAATCAATCATGTCAAAAACAAACAAAATGCTTATTTAGACCTATTATTCACAAACTGCACTGAAGACTTCTGTGTAGATGCATCATTGACTCCCATCTGGAAAAATGAAACATTCCACACAGCAATTGAATATTCAATAGTAATGAATAACACTTCGTACCCCAGCGACTGCGAGTACGAGGATGTACTGGAATAACACAAAACTGACTTCGAACAAATCAAACGTAGACTTCGCATAATAAATTGGCGTAGTATAATTTGTAAAGAAGGAAATGTCAACGAAGAAGTAACAAAATTTTATGAAATAATTAATCTAATTATATCAGAAAATGTACCTCTAAAAAAAAGAAGACGAACGAACACCAACAAATATCCAGTGTGGTTTAATCCACAATTGAAGAACCTAAAAAATAGAAAACAAAAAGCACATAAAATATACAAAAAAGACAACAATAGCGAAAATCTTCAAAATTACCAAGAAATTTGCTGTCAACTTGACGCAGCCATTAAAATTGCACATGAAGAACATAATCGTAAAATCGAACATCAAATCAAGTCTTGCCCTAAGAACTTCTTTAATTACGTAAAAACCAAACTAAAAAGTAACAACTTTCCATCACGAATGCATCTTGACAGTAATGTAGGACAAACTAGTAATGAAATATGTAGTCTTTCTGCCACCTTTCTCAAGAAATTTACACCACATATGAAGAAACTGATCGCGACCGCGAATACTTCTCGTATTTTCCTGAATTTTCGAATTCTTTATCTGTCAATCAAATATCTGAATTCGAAATTCAAAACGCACTCAAAAATTTAGAGGCTACGAAAGGTCCTGGACCTGACAGAATAGCTCAAATTTTTCTCAAAAACTTGACAGAAGAACTATCTACACCCTTACAACACCTTTTTAACATGTCCCTGAAGAATGGAATTTTCCCAGAGCTCTGGAAAACTTCATATTTAGTGCCAATTTTCAAATCTGGCGCTAAATCTGACATTCGTAATTATCGTGGAATTGCCATTATTTCATGCATTCCAAAATTATTTGAATCAATAATTAATGAAAAAATCTTTCAACAAGTAAAACACCAAATTACAACTCAACAGCACGGCTTTTACAAAGGCCGATCAACTAGCACAAATCTTTTGTAATTCATAACTTTCACTCTGACTGTAATGGACAACGGTAACCACGTAGAAGCTCTTTTTACGGACTTTAGCAAGGCATTTGACAGAATCGACACCCCATTATTGCTCTTCAAGCTCGAAAAATACGGAACTGAAACAAAATTTTTGGAATGGCTGCAGTCATACTTAACAAAACGAACACAAATAGTCCGCTTTCAAAATTCCTTTCCAAACCCAATAGAAGTAACTTCTGGGTGTTCCTCAAGGTTCCCACCTGGGCCCTCTTCTTTTTATATTATACGTAAATGACATTTCCTTTCTTCTTAAGTCAATACATGTGCTTGTATATGCTGATGACATGAAGCTCTTTATAGAAATTACCAATGCAGAAGACTTCGAAATATTCCAGAATGAAATTAATGTTTTCTACACTTGGTGCTACAAAAGCCTATTACAACTCAACATTAAAAAATGTAATTCGATAGCCTTTAGCAGAAAAACAGTAACACCACCTACGAACATTTTCTCAGGAAACCAACCAGTAGAAAAATGCAGAATCGTAAGGGACCTAGGCGTAATCTTAGACTCCAACTTACATTCATAGAACATTATAATACAATTATCAACAAAGCAAATAGTATGCTGGGCTTTATAAAACGCTTCGGCCACAATTTTCAAGACCCATATACAATCAAACTATTATATATTACATACGTCCGACCAATTCTGGAATACTGTAGCATTGTATGGAATCCCTATATTGCCACACATGAAAAACGCATTGAAGCTGTCCAAAAACAATTTCTTTTGTACGCGCTTCGTAAGCTAAATTGGACATCATTTCCCTTACCATCATATGAAGCACGCTGCATGCTTATAGACATATAGGCACTTAAAGAACGCCGCGATCTTTCAATGCTTTATTTTATCAATGACATTATTTCTCAACGCGTGTTTTTTTGCTATTTGTAGCGATACCGCTTACCGTGCAACGAGCGAGCTGTTTATATAAACCGTTGCGTAGCTCAGTCAATTCGAGAACAAAATTCGTCAATTCCAGAACTACATTCGAACTGTTGTTTAGCGTAGCCAATGAAAAACGACTGTTAAATTTTCGCTTAGCGGTAGGTATTAAATGTTTTGTCATCTCGAAAACAGTTCTTATGAAATTTCCCGCTCAATTAGCAGCAGCTTCCTTCCTAGAACCAGATATAGTCACAAAACTCCATTCCCACAGACAGACAGACATTCAAAGTAGCCTGCTGTTCCGTAGTCTGAAAAAGAATATTTTTCGATTTTCCTTCGACGGAATGAACTGCTGATACCAGGCACCTTGTTTTCCGAGGAAGAAACAACGACGTCCGAATGGTAGCGAAATAATTAGGCGACAAAAAACGAGTAGCGATAAAGTTTCATTTCTTGGTAACAAGGAAGAAAAATCATAGAAGAGAATTGTTTCTCTTCGGGGTTCGAGAAGATTGGGTTTAAGTAGAGTTTGTTCAATCATTTAATAATAAAATCAATATTGGTAGCAATCGGCTTGATTACGGGTGGTCGTTATTTTCTCTGCACGTACGAGGACTTATGTATTACAGGACTTATGTATTACAAATCTAAAGCAAAAGTCTTAAAGATTAACATAAAACGTTTCTTGTACTCCAAAATCCTCCAAATGTAAAACGTTTCTTGTACTTCAAAATCAAGCAAATGTTCCATTTGCTTGATTAGTTTTTGAGTTATGTAGAAATTTGTGCCTCATTTGTATGGAAGCGTTTCCTTCCAGAGAAGAAAGGGGTGGTGTCGAAACACCATAAAAACATTCCTTGCCGCCCAAGACCTCCTCATGTGAAAATCACTTGATTAGTTCTCTAGTTATGCAAAACATATTGTTTTATTTGTAAGGGAACACATGCCTTACAAAGCAGGGAGGGGCATCAGACTATCATAAGAACCTTCCCCGGCCTATCCTGCAAATCCCTGCATACAAATTTTTACACCGATCAGTTCACTCATTCCAAAATCTATACGGATCAGACCGATAGACAGACCGACTGAACTTAATTTTTATATGTATTGATTTTGAAGGAAAAAATAACACAAAACCTAAGTTCCGGTGAAATTTAAAATTGTTTTATAAATCTCAAATTTCAAAGATTAAGAGAAAGGAAAAGCTCTTTGCAAGATAACAGGGCATAATTTAGAGATCTTTTTTAAAAAGTATGGCCTATCGGAAACGACAACATTTGAATAAAAAAGAAACATTTTATCATTTGCATCATTATTTTGCTAAGATTTTTCATTCTGTCTAACTCTGTCATAGAATGCACTTATTAACTGCATATTTTCAACATAGTATTCATCGAAAAAGTACAATACAAATTATTTTGAGAAAAAAAATCAAATAAGATATCGTTTCTATCATTGTCAGGTTTGTCCTATTATCGTCCGGGGGTTAATGAAGTCTGAAGGACTAATCTTTTGCAGAAAGATATTCTGTAATAGGAACAATCATCATGCAAGAAATTACCGTTTTAGGATGAGACAAACTTGACGATAATAGAGCCGATATCCTACGTCATTTGGGAATGTCACGGAAGTAAAGTGTTATTTCGAATAAATTTTATTCATTTCACTTAAGTGCTCTGTTAAGGATTCCAAATATACAGAACGCTTACAGTCAGATGAAAGCGTTCTGTATGTTTCAGTAACGCAGCCTTTTGTTACATCTAGAATATAAGAAATTATGTATAGCTGTAATACATATTGAAAAAAAAAAACTGTTGGTGTTTAAGTTTTCACATCACAAGCAAATGGAAGCCATATTAGTTCAGCGACGACTCCAATTCGATGGCTTTAGGCACAGTTACTTTGCTGTGCTATCGCTAGTTTCGAATGCGGTCGAATGTGAATGGCATCCTTTGGCAATGGGAGGATGGCAAATGAAAGTGAGAGTATTGCGACCGCCAGCCAAAGAGAATGGAATAAACTTTCATAACCTCTGCCTACGCCATCGTTCGATCGGGCTGCAGGGTACCATCTGAATTGGGATTGTGGGGAATGGGTTTTCTAGGTGAAAAATATGGTACAACGATCGAGCCTAGTGCAGCAGTTCCATGGATTATGGCTTCGCGAATTGGTACATTCATTGATTTAGGTTGAACAGCGAGTATTTGTTAACCTACAATTTGGTTACGTGGTCTTTTTGTATAGAAATAGAAAGTTTGCCGTCCGATTTTTGTTGTTATCCGAGCATCACCTAAGCGGACAAAGATATGTTCTGAGTGGATAAAACTAATCGTTCTTCAAAAGTTAATTAAGACTGACAGCGGTTTGAGATAGGTTATTAAATCTTAACCAAAAACCACCATCTTTACAGTTACAGCGTCTTCTTGTAATTTTCAAAGGAAATTACCCAGCAATATATTGCTGCAATTATCTTATTATTATAGGAAATTGTATTCTCACTACATTGTATTTAGACCAACCCAGCAGTGATCCTCCCACAGATCCACTGCGTAATCAGCTGCTCAAATGCATTTGCTTTTCAGTCGTAAACACGTTCCCTGCCGTCCATGAAAAAACTATTTAACGAGCATTTTGCCATCCTTGCGTGTCGACATAAATTACCCGAAAGCCATAACTAACTTTTGGCTCTTAAACAAAGGCCGTAGATAAAAATCCGGCAAACACATCCTACCGCGTCCCAGTGTACGCAACGGCAGGCTCTAGTAAGAATAGAAACAATCGCTTTCTTCCCCGTTGCACAACCATGCTGGCAGCCTTCCCGAACCAGCAGCGGTCACACTGCAGACAGAGAGAAAGACAAGAAAGTCGTAAAATTCGAAATTCCGAAAAAGAATCGTAAATAAGAAAAACATGGTTGCGCGCTCTGGCATTTCTCCCTTTTTGTTTTTCTTTATATCTTGTACATTTTCTCCCTCCCCTGAATGGAGAGCAATTGCGTAACCGCTCCTATTCCTAGACGAGCGAACCCCGAGGAAACCAACCATGAGTGGCGGCCATCTTTCCCGCCCGGCGACATTCGAAGATAATGGCTTTTCCTGTACGGGATGATGTGCCGACAGCATCTGGAATGGATCAAATGCTGCACAGACCGATTTTGGTTCCGATAGTCTTGAACTTTTCTATATATTGGCAGTAAATCTTCGAAAGGGACCAATTGCAGCTGACAGATTTACGACTGCCGGACGGATGACGCGGGCTAGGAACCGTCTGGTTTGATATGACAGCAACCACGACGATGACGGCGATTCGAAATGTGTTCCTGTACATTAGATTAGGAAATTTTACGCACAAAATAGTGTGTGTAAGATGTTCTTATCGGTTTTATATGATGTATGAAAAGTAATAAACATCTTACTCATTTATGAAAGGTGGTAAAAAGGTATACAACAAACTCTAGTCGCAAATTTTACGAGGCACTTTTTGTGCACAATTTTCGGTGGCTTCAAAGTAAGATTCTTGAACTTTGAAATATAATTCACCATTCACTATTAGTCGCTACGAAAAATAACGGCCAAAGACCACGGGGGGTTATTAAAGTGATCAAGACTAACGAGTGACCACTAACAATTTGAAATTTTTTGAGGTGTTCATATTCATCAACAAAAACACTCAGAGAGAAACGAGAATATTTATATGAAAGCTCTCTCACCTCTCTTCATGATAGTATTTTTGTTCCAAACCATTCGTTGGCAAAAGGACTTTTAAGTATAGGTTAATTATTATCAGGCTCTTCCACACAAAACCTTCCTCCAGACTAGTACGTTATACGCTGTTAGAGTAATAGCTTGCAGGAGGTATGATAAGGTCGATAAGGAAGGAAGCAGGCTACTAAGACCGAAGGAGAAGACAAATGCACTAGAACACGGAGCAGGTTACTTCTTAAAAAATAACACTGCAAAAAGGCAAAAAACAAAAAATATGGGAACAGCAAAAACGTCCTGACTCTCCGGTTCAACTGTTCATAATTTTCTGCAAATCTCAACAATAATACGCCAGCAAGGTAGTGTGAGACCGGCCAGAGTATTGGACCAAACAGGACAGGTGCTTTGGCTAAAATAACGTTACATCATGCCAAAAAAACACAAACAATCCTGATCAACCACTCGACTCCATTTGTAGGTACCCCAAATACACAATCCAACGAATCTACCTCAGTGCCGTTCAATAGAAGATTTAATCGGGATTTAGAGTTCCTGGGAAGCAAGGAACTGCAAATAGTTGATTGGTAGAATAAGATGCATCTGAAAAGTCGACGTAAGTACCGTACAACGCTCTTATTCCGGCATCCTAACGAAGCTTTGTCGAACAGCCTATTCTGAGCCTTTCTCCAATATTCATCCTTTTTTTTAATATTAATGGATGTATCTTGAATTGCAATAAATTAGTTTTTGTTCTAGTACATCCAATTGTTTTTTGACAGCATAAGAAAAATAAATCAAAAATTTTAGTAGTCGCCCGCTACGTGCGTAAAGCCTAATCGATTGTTTGTTCCGCCGCCGTTGCATGCCTTATAATGTGAGCGCTGTTTATTTAGTGAACGCTGAAATTTTCACGCTCAAAATTAAATAGAGAGAATCCTCACCACATAATAATTCAAATAATTTATCAGAATGCTACAAGTCGTTTAAATAATAATGAAAGTAAAATTTTGCAGAGCGCGATAGATAGTCGTACGAATGCATTCAGATGATTTCGCGCCAAATTTCGCGACTGAGCAGCCCCCACTAATAATTCAATGAAACTTTGTGGGTATGTAGTTTTTGGGAAAAACCTGGGCAAATCTGATTTGTTTAGAAGAGTTTAAAGCAATTATATTGTATACTAGCTGAACGTTCCCGGCGATGCACGGGATCAAAAGTTTCAAAATTAGAAATCATTTTTTATAATTCATTGTATTATTAGCACAACTCACTTCAAAAATATTTCACATCTTATACGTCCATCATCACTTTAAGTACTTTAACATTCCGAGAACACACAGAACGGAAATACCCATATTGGATTGCATTTTGTGATTTTGGGATGTTCTATAGGAACTGTAAGTCGCCGTTTCGGGTTTCAAAATGACATTTGGAGTTCGGAAGTTTCGGAAGTATTGAAAAGGTTGGCCAAATACCACTTTAGATTATTTTCCTGAAACCTGAAATCGTTATTTTGGAAAATGTTGTGTGGGCTCATCACAGTTCCGAATATACCACACTCGGGTGATAACCGGATATTCGTCAATTATTCACAGTAAAACCTCTTTTTATGTAACTTTCAGAAGAAAGAAAACAAAGTAAGAAGGAACACGTCTGGGAAGAAGTTAACGTTTTAATCCACTTAACTACGTAGAATTTAAAAAAAAGAATAAACCAATGAAATTGGGCCTTTCTTCAAGACAAATATCCCAAAACCTAGTTTTAGAAAAAGTAAAAAAATATTCCGAATCCCGTAATGTGATACTATTCACAAAACTATGAAAACATCAGAAATGTAATTTTTTTCTGCTCGACTCGCACCAAATTAAACCATAAATTCTTCTGCAAGAAAATATTAGCAGATGTTGAAGGAACATTTTATTGAAAAAAAAATTACAAGCGAACTAAGCTCATGCTCAAAAAGTCAAAATTTTGCATGTATTATACGTATAATAAATTTCAAAAAGAGTAATTTAAAGTGTTTTTTTTATGCAGAAAATCATCTTCAAACATACGTAGGTTTTAAAGTAATATCTTAATATTTAGCAATTTGATACCTCAAATGTCTTTTCCTCAAATGTCTTTCCTGAACATTAACAAACATTTCAATGAAGAACAATTACATATTATAGCTTTGAATTCCGATTTAGAGGCAAATTGAGTTTAAATATTCATGAATTTGCTCGTTCAACGTAGTGTTGTGAATAATATCTCAATTTTCAGTAATCAAAAATCTGTTATATTTACTCAAAAGTCTTTCCTGAACATAAACAAACATTTTAATGGAAAAAAATCATACATCATAGCTTTGAATTTGGATTTAAAGACAAATTGAGCCAAAATATTCTTGATATTGCATGTTTTACTTAGTTTTGTGAATAATATCTCTACTTTCGGTTATCAGATAACTATTATTTCTTCTCGAATGTCATTCCTGAATATCAACGAACATTTTATTGAAAAAAATGACATGTCATCGCTTCGAATTCTGATTTAGAGACAAATTGAGCCTAAAAAAATATGGTTTTGCATTTTTCATGTGGTTTTGTGGAAAATATTTAAATTTCTAATAATCAGATACCTTTTATTTTTCCCTAAAATATGTTTCCTCAACACAATGAACATTTTATTATAATAAAAATCACAGATCACTGCTTCGATTGATTTAGAGGCAAATTCAGCATAAAAGTCATGATTTTGCATGTTTCACGTAGTTTTGTGAAGAATATCTCGAGTTTGATTACCAAACAGATACTTGTTATTTTTTCTCAAATGTCTTTCTTAAACATCAACGAACACTTTGATGTAAAAAGAATCACATATCATCGCTTTGAATTTTGATATGCAGACGAATTAAGTATAAAAAGTCGTAATTTCGCATGTTTTACGTAGTTTTGTGAATAATAACTCAAGTTTTAGTGATCGGATACTAATTATTTTTCCTCAAATGGCTCTCCTGAACATTAACAAACATTTAAGTGAAAAATAATCATATGTAATCGCTTTGAATTTTGATTTAGAGGCAAATTTAGCACAGAAAGTCATAATTTTGCTTGTTTTACGTAGTTTCGTGAATAATATCTCAAGTTTTAGTAATTAGATACCTGTTATTTTTTATCAAATGTCTTTCTTAAACATCAACGAACATTTTAATGAAAAAAGAATCACATGTCATCGCTTTGAATTTTGATTTGGAGACGAATTAAGTATAAAAAGTCATAACTTTGCATGTTTTACGTAGTTTTGTGAATAATATCTCAAGTTTTAGTAATCAGATACCAATTATTTTTCCTCACATGTCTTCCCTGAACATTACCAACATTTTAGTGAAAAAAGAATAATATGTCATCGCTTTGAATTTTGATTTAGAGGCAAATTTAACACAGAAAGTCATAATTTTGCATGTTTTACGTAGTTTTGTGAATAATATATCAAGTTTTAGTAATTAGAGACCTATTATTTTTTCTCAAATGTCTTTCCTGAACATCAGCGAACATTTTCATGTTAAAAAACCTACATGTCACCGCTTATTAGTTTTGATTTAGAACGATTTAAAATGATGATGAGTACTATACACCTCAGAGACTGAGGGAATAATATCAATAAGATCAAGCGTTACGGAATTCCATTTTAATATAGTAGATTTAAAAAAACTTGTTTTCGAACAAAACTAAGATGAGCAATTTTTTAAAATTAATTTCTTTAATAGTTTTTTCAGTAAAGGAGCTCAAATTCAATTTTTTGAATATTTTTATCTGAAAGTTCAGTCAATTTTCCAGAAGTTATATCTTAAAAACTTATCTCTATCTTTTGAAATTATTCAGATATATCGATTTATAAAAATAGCTTCAGCCCTTTACAAATGTTAAAACAAATGAATTTTCGAAACAAAAATATGCAAGCCCAAGTAACACGGCTATCTTTTAATATGTATAAGTAACTGATCTATGACTTATTAATAACACAATATGTATAGAAGTACTATATATCGATAATAATATTTTTGATCTGCACTGGACTTGATGTAGAATAAATAGTTTACACCACCAAACACATTTAAAACTGATTCCATCATATTTGCTTCCGTTGTCCGACTAAAGTAATATATACTCAAGAAAAATGTTGGTTATAATCCTGTTATAAATCAGCCTTAGCAACAGTTTGCAATGTATATACAACTTCAAGGTATAATTCTGATATATAACATCAATACGAGTGGATTAGAACTTGATGTTTTTTTTTTTTTGCAATCTACAATTTGTTTATAACATAGTGTTACTTCGGATGTTGCTTAGGCCTACAAACCCACAAAGTGTCATTGAATTCTGAGAAAGTTCTGCCAATATTTGGTAGAAATCTAACATCTAATTTATTTTTTGATTCTTGACAAATGAATGATTTCGCCATTCATTTGTTAAGAATAAAAAAAAATTAGATGTTTCTATACAGCAGCGGTTCTCAACCTGGGGTACGCGTACCCCTGGGGGAACGTGAAAGAAAAATCAGTAATGGCGGATAAAGCATTTTTTATAATACTTCATTTGTTGTTCAATCTTACTCTTAGAACCTGACTGTAGCAATCAAGCAAACGACGATAGTTGAATTTGAAACATGAAACATGAACTAGACTACCATAACATGATCTACCACTACTCTCTCCCACTCTGCGAGAACATTCCAAGCCAGGGGGTACAATCGATATGAAAAATATCGCCAAGGGGTACGCGGACAAAAAAAGGTTGAGAACCGCTGCTACACAGGAATAATTATATTATAATATGCCGGAATTTTTAGGCTCTATAAAGTGTTATAATGATAAATAAATTTAAAAATCTTTATTCTTTTATTCTTCCTTAATTTTGTATAAAAATCTCTGCCATCAAGTGCACTCGTAAAATGTAGGGCCTGAATAAACCAATAAAAATTTAAGTTAATCATTGCGCTATGAATATAAAAACAAGTCATTGTGGATAGGGTTTGCAGTATTCCCGGGAATTGATTTCCCGGGAAACGGGAATAAAAAATCTCATTTGTCGGGAATTCCCGGGAACCGGGAATGGAAAGAAAACCTAAGCAAAAATGAGATTTTGAATAAATTTTATTAATAAAAGGTATCAAATAATCGTTCCCATTTTCATTATTAATTCGAATTAAAAACGAGTTGAAAAACAAAACTTATTCAAATTCACACTAGAAATTCATGATCGATTTTTGTCTCAAATGTTAGCAGAAGAGTAGGTTTCAGGGTTTTTTATGTCTTCGAACAATCGCTTCAGATCCGCAGACAATTTTCCGTTAGGCCTAAATAATGTAATTCCCTTCTGTAAAACTTTGCCTAAGTTCGCTGAATCACCGCTGGTGAATATCCTGGAGTGTCCACTACTTTCAGTTTGCTGAACATAAAGCGGAGTGCGGAGGCAGGCAGGTCTTAGAGCATTTGAATACCTACGTAATTAACTTGCAAAAATGATTTTTTTATGTGAAAATGCGACCACGAGCCAGATAACACTGACTGAGTTTTATTTATTTATTTATTGCTGGTCCCATTGATTCACAGGTTTTAATTTTTTTCATCAATTTACAGGTTTCAAACATTTTTATCAATGAAAAAAAGAAAAAAAATCAGGAAATATTCGCTTAGTAGTGAACTAACTAACAAAAAAGACATTAGACGAAGTAAAAATTTGCTTAATTTTTAGTTTAGTGAATAAGACAGCAAATATTTTTAACAAAAAATTTAAGTAAATAATTTGATATTACACTACAAGCAAATATTGAACGTCATTTCAAGCAAATATTTACACCTTGACAAATATTGAAACACTTTGACGACGTAAGTTTCGCGTTTTGATATGATGTTTAGTTTTGTTTTGCAATATTTTATGGGGAATTATAATAAATCTTACGAAATTTTTCGAGAAACTCGGGAATCCCGGGATCCCGGGAATCAATATTTCTATTCCCGGGATCCGGGAATCCCGGGAAAAGGTAATTCCCGGGAAATCGTTCCCGGGATTGCAAACCCTAATTATATAATAGCTGGCTATTGTTTCACAACCTCAGTGGAATGGAATAGAAGCGTGCCAGTGCATTGCCATCTCTACCAGCGGCAACAATGACGTGTCCGTCAGAAACTTTTTCAGAATATTTCTAATCTTATGATTTTAAAAGATAGAGATAGACATTTCAAATCAAAAAGCTTAAAATGATTAATTTTCTCAAGTCATTTTTTAAAAGTTTATTTCAAATAGGAGTAGGAGTTAATAAAAATTTCTGAAAAATATAAACCAGCAGGGGGACTCTAGCTCCCCAGTTAGTACAGTTAGTTTCAATCGGTAACCCCACATTTACTGCTTGAAATAAAAATAAAACACTAAATTTTCTATAAATCCAAAAAACAGTGGAACTTCCCTTCCAATTTATTTTTTCTTTAAACTAAATAGTACTTCAAAACTTTTGGTAAAATGTGCAAGATAAATAAATGTTAGACAAATTGTTACTTCAAAGCTATTTTTCTAATAGCTAATTTTCCAAGCTTGTTTTAAATTTTATCTTTTAAAAGAATATTCAATAATGGTAACCAAAAATATATAAAAATTTCATATTTCAATATTTTGTACATCCTCAGATCACAGTTAAGCAAAACTGGTAGACAAAACCTGTATAGGATGAATTATTATTATGATCACTCTTCGAAATTAAATGAAATGTTTGAAAATTTAATCATAGATTAAATAGGTTTAGTGTTATATGAAACGTTAGAAGAAAATAAAAGAAAAATGTCTTCGGCAAAGTTGTTTGTAAAAATATTTTCTTCTGCTTTGCTTAAGAGGAAGTATCCACTAAAATGTTTTGTTCTTGTCGTTTTTAATTGGCTTAAATCATGATAAAACTATCCTAGAATCAAATTCTACATCGCCCAAGTACTGATCTAAACTCAAAATTCGTTTAAATCAATTTTTACCGAACAACTTTTATGCTCCAAAATAATATTTTTCGTTTATTTTGGCGATGCTCGTTTTTTTTTTATTTCGAGGCTTTATAAACTAGTAGAAGTTACTAATGATCGATATCGTGTTTCAAATTTGAAGTATAGAGATCGCTGCATCAAATTTCGACCATTACAGCGCCTCTACAGCACGTGTTTACTCACAGTTTCCCTTTGTTTAGTCGATCAGCCGTTCTCGTTGTATACGTTATTTGTTTGAGTTTTTCTATACTTTTTAACTGTGAGTTATATTCAAAAGTACTTAAACATTAGTGACAAGTTTGAGTTTTGCGTGGGATCGGACGCCAACCGCGTCAAAGTCGCTGAGCATCGCAAATCTGATATCGCGAATGAGGCTAGACGCAGCCTTACATTAGATAAAAAAGGAAGAAGAGGAAAATAGAGCCCAGGAAGAACAACTTTACGGCGCAGGGATAGCTCACTGAAGGTAAAAAATATTTAAGGCTTTTTTATTGCGATTCTAAAGCAAGATTTATAGCATTTTGAAACTTTAAACGCGTTTTTCTTAAAACCATGTTTTCAAATTCGGCGAGCAGTAGAACTGAAGTAGTTTACATCCGATTGGCTTGAAATTTTAACTGTAGCTTCTTCATTGGATTATCTAGTGAAGTACACACGATTTTAGCGATAACAACAACAAAAGTTATACACAATTAAAGTCGATTTTTTTTTGTCAAATAAGAACTTTTTTCCAAACCGTTGCTATTTTGCGAAGAAAAATTCTGAAAATATAATCATGTGTACTTTACTATCGACACTTATGTAGATAGTGAAAAAAAATTGTTTTGGTTATAGTTGGAGTTGGGCACGACTTCTACTGCTCGCCGCGGAAGAGCTATTGAAAAAAAAGCGGTTCATAACATCGCTACTCAGCCACCACTTTGTAAATAAAATAGCAATAATTTTTTTTTCGATTCTTCATGAGTTGCTTAATCCAATGATATATTATTTATATACCTTACATCTGAAATAATCTTCGAAAAATTCATGAAAAAACCTTGTTTTTTCAAGCATTTATTTTATATACTTGGAAAGTAAATGATAAAAGTTCACGATTTTGAGCTCTCGCACCACCACTGTGCACTGTCTTTTACTCTGCTTCAGATGTCTTGTACCTCTACCGGCACCAGTTCTGGGATTTTGTTATTTCCTTGCACGCAACAGCGTTATATACTGTTGCCTGACTGAGAGTGCCACACTCCTGATATCTGCCGACACTAGAATTTAATTGCCCTCTTTCTATAAGCAACACGATACAGTATGTAATCTTGTTAAGTGGCTTATAGTTCCATCGGTGTGATTCCGCTGCTTGTCAACACAAATCTGTTAAAATGACATAACTCGAATATTAGGTCGAGCCAATTACCAAAAATCGTTAAAAATCTGTCCACGTGGTATATGGATGGCCCCTTATATAATTAAATTATGTCAGTGTATGGTACGCAGTCTGATAATGACGCATTTATACAATAATTGAATAAAATTTGCAATTGTATTAATCAACCTTTTTCAAGACTATTATATGTGTTTGGAAGAGCTAAGTGAATGATTTTTCATAAAACTGCAATTTTGACTAGAAGCTGCTGCAAATGCGCAGTAGTGTGATGTTCACCACAATTTGATAATATTGTATATAAACAGCGGTATACATGAAACTAATCTAAGTAAATAAATAATTAATCCAATTTCAAATAGAATCGCAGCAAATGTTTTTAAGTCCATACTCATGCCTGCCACCAGTCAACGACAGCACGTATCTAGTTTTGTTGTCCCCCAGTCGCACCTCGGCAATATGCAACACGCAACAGTCGGTATCTTGGTATCCATCCGACACGGGAGCAAATTGATTGTCTTCCTTCCAAACCGCAATACGATACGACACGTGTCATATTGTTGTGGTTCCGCTGGTAAGCAACACGGAATATGATTTATTTTTCGCACATTCGTACTCCAACACACGGAATACAATCTTTGCGTGTTTTGCGAAGCTGAGGAAAACAGATACATTATACATTGAAAAAATGGCGGAGTCTCTTACAACATCGAACTAAAATAAACATCGCAACAGAAGTTAGCTCGTGATTGGTTAACCACTGTTTTTTTCAATTGATCTAGTTCGTTTTTTGCAAATGAAAAGATATGCTAACTATTACACCAAAAGTTTGGGGAAAACTTCACCTATTTATCAAAAAAATCGTGTTCAAGACCTGATTAGTGAATGCAACAATGCATGTATTCAGAACCCCACATGGCACATACGATTCATCACTATACCATCCTGTTCTCAGTTGAAGAAGCGAGCTGGTGATTGGTTGTTGCGAAATTTAACCAGAAAATGATTGATTTTCAACTCAACTTTTCATTAATTTACTACTGAAAAATATGTCAACTATTATACCGAAAGTTCGGGGCAACCATCACGTTTCGGTCTAAAATTAAAAATCCGTTCTATGGTAGAAACGTAATATTTATTTTAAGAGGGCACATTTTCATTACACTTTCCACAACAGGTCACCCTCTCAAAGTAAGACGTACCTTACGTCAAAAGTAGGGCAATTCCATGGATAATAAATAAAAAAAACATATTTTTCCAGCATATCATTTCCGATTCTGCTGAAACTTTGCACAGTTGTTCCTTTTTGATAAAGAGATGATTCCATAACATCATTCTACATCCCTGTAGCGAAACTTCGTCAGAGACGTTGTTCTACGTCGAAAAATATTTTGTTTTTAATTAAAATAAAGGTGAACTGAATCAACCTGACGGAGCAGTGAATTACCCTATAAATATAAATTTGTCAGAATCGCAATTTTTCTATCACATTACGCCATTTATTTATTGTTGAAAGAAAGTCAATAAAATTACGTAAAAAATACCGTAAACTAGGGTTACTTTGATCACTTTTTTGAATATATGTTAAATGTTTTGAGAATGTACTGAATACTAAATTGTTTGAAATTTTTAAAATGAGTACTGGCACGCATTGAGCAAGATCCAGTCACTACCTCAAAAGTTCACCAACAGTTCTGCTGTTTTAAATGCGAATGAGAGTTATATAAATTAGTAGAAGCCGGCTGTGACATATGTATATGTGACATATGTGACAGCGTTTTTTATCGAAAAAATGTTTCTATTTCTTCTATTATTAACACTGGTCAGCAAAGGTGTTGCCCTTAAACTCCAACTGGAAGAAAAGGTTGTAGCTTTTCAACCATTCCTGTAAATTTTGGCGACTCTGACCACTACCATTTGTTTAATACTCAAATGAGTTTTCTCGTAAACATAACGTTGAAGCGATGAACCCGGCGAGCAATTATTATGCAACATTTTGACGTAAGCTGATGCGTTTCGACATGAGGCTAGAGGCACCAAATTTCACAGAAATGATTAAAAAGCTATGATTTTTTCTAGGGCAACTATTTTGAGCTTTGGGCAGCATTTTTCGCTGTGTCGTAATGCGTGTAATGCGAGAACTCAATAATAGAACAAAAATCAATTTAACTTTAGAGCAGCAATTGTCGAAAGAAACCGTGAAGTGTTAAATTATTTTTCAAACTATACTTTACGATATTGAATTTCTTGAACACAAAACACTCCCATAAACACGCACATTACCAAACTCATGAACAATCAATGGACCTATTTCGCCAAACTAAAATTGAAAGCCCCCAAAATTTATGATTCAATATGATATAAATGAACGTTTCATAACAGATGGTTGAAAATAATAGCCAACATGTTGGGCATAGGGTAGAGCATTAAAATATCTAACACTTTGGACTTTTATTACCAAAACCAAAATTTAAGTAAGAGTTTTTATTTGTTTCAACCAATTCGGTTGTTCTTCTCTTTTTTTCGAAATTCACAATATAAAACAAACATTTGCGATAGTTATCGTCTGTGACGAAATAGATCCTTACCCTACAGCAGAGCTTATCGATACAATTTCAGAAAAAAGCAATTTTTCTACGATAAGCTCGAACGGTCTTCCTGAATTTTCCATTTATTTCTAATTTCCTCTATACTGGATACCAATAACCAACCCCGGGTGCACCAAGGAATCTGCTCATCTGCTCTCGGAGCCCATAAAATAAAACCATCCCTGCGGGTGGAGGTCAGCCATAAATTCTGATTAGATTAGAAATTACGATCGGTTCGCCTATACTAAAGCCTGGTGGTAGTCACCCCGGTGATTTTCAGTATCAGCTTGGCGGATTGCTACCGCATTTTTTCCCGGCGGCTGAAGACTCGAACCGTAACGTCGCTCGGAGATTATATGGGCCATTTTCCAATTCTAGCACACTTTCAAGAATGGAAGTTCGGTTATTCCAGGCTACCAGAAGAAGTTGGACTATAAACGTTTACCCATCTCGTGACGTTCGATTGAACTTTGAATCTAAATGATGTTTAGTTTGCATCCTGAGTAAGCCTACAGTATTGACACTCTGAAATCCATCTGCATCTATTTTATTAATTCTCAAGTAAAATGAGTCATGCTGAAATTGTTCCACCCTAGCGTCGAAAACAGCTACACACGACGAACACCAGCGAAGGAAGAACAGCGTGTGCGCTCTTTCTTTTACGACTTTGCGCACCCCAAAAATGGCGGTATCGTAAAAGAAATTTTATTTAACGTTTAAGCTCCAGTGCGCGTCGTAAAAGTGGGTTCTCTGGCAAGCAGGAAATCTTGTGCACTACCCGGTAGTAGAGAGGAGAGTAAGCGAGACGGATGTGGCATCTTGTGCTGGAAAACACGGAGGGAACAAATTTGAGTTTTAGAATATTTGAATTAATATAACATGAATCTTTTCAGTTTATAACAATATGTTTGAGAGAATATTGATTGACACGATTTAATTGAGCATTAAACTTTTCTAGCAGTGCAACTTTTCTGCCAGATATTTTCCACGTCCCACTTTGAGAACTCCTTTATTTTCCTTCCTAAGACTGCTGCACCGTTGACTGCTTCAGCAAATCGTAAAATCTCCTTCGTTCGTTCCATGGACGAATCACAACGAAGGGACGAACATTTCCAACTTCAGCCGAAAGTATCAAATCAACCAGCCACCGCCAGCGCACGCCACATGCCGCGCACCCCGCCTTCCCGCGGGAAAAGATTCGAGAGAAGCAAAAATTTTACGTTGTCGTAATATGAAAAGAGGATTTTCCCGGGTTTTACGAGCACAAATTTTTATACGATCCAATCTTACCGGCGCTGCGTTCTCGTCAAATGTGATCCTGGAAGCGAAATAGGACGCGATGTGGAAAGTATGTGCGCCGCACATCACAGAAGTAAAGTTTCGATCGTAAAAGAAAATAGGGAATTCTTTATGGTGTGCTGGTTCTGCTGCTGCCGTTAGGATTTAATGGCGCACTTTGGAAAAGCTCTTCGTCTTCGCAAGGGGGTGTGAGCCGTAGCCGTAGATGGAACGAAGCATTATTCTTGCCGACCGGCACCCACGCATCTGGGAAATTACTTTTCGGAAACTGTGCGCGCGCTTGCACGGGTTTGATGGCTGGTGACGAAAAAAAAAAATAAGTTCAGGAAAAGATCCATCAGAGCCAAGAGGGTAATTAAGAATGCTATAAGAATTGCGGTAGTGAAGCCGAATCCTTACTTTTGATTTTCGTTTTAATTTACTGAACGCTGTAAATCGAAAGATACAGCTATTTTCCATTCTCGGAAATGCGAATGATTTGTAATTAAACCTGTATATATCATGAGTAAACATTAATGAGAAACAAGAACAACGGCTTACGTGTTTATGACTCGCTTAAAATTTTAGTTAACGAAAATAATTTCAGGACCTCTTAAAAATTGCATCTTTAGCCTATCCCTTTCGTGAAGCTTTAGAAATTTACTCTTACTCTCATTCTCTTACTCTTACTCTCATTCTCTTACTCTTACTCTTACTCTTACTCTTACTCTCATTCTCTTACTCTTACTCTTACTCTTACTCTTACTCTTACTCTTACTCTTACTCTTACTCTTACTCTTACTCTTACTCTTACTCTTACTCTTACTCTTACTCTTACTCTTACTCTTACTCTTACTCTTACTCTTACTCTTACTCTTACTCTTACTCTTACTCTTACTCTTACTCTTACTCTTACTCTTACTCTTACTCTTACTCTTACTCTTACTCTTACTCTTACTCTTACTCTTACTCTTACTCTTACTCTTACTCTTACTCTTACTCTTACTCTTACTCTTACTCTTACTCTTACTCTTACTCTTACTCTTACTTTTACTCTTACTCTTACTCTTACTCTTACTCTTACTCTTACTCTTACTCTTACTCTTACTCTTACTCTTACTCTTACTCTTACTCTTACTCTTACTCTTACTCTTACTCTTACTCTTACTCTTACTCTTACTCTTACTCTTACTCTTACTCTTACTCTTACTCTTGCTCTTACGTTAATAATTTTATTTATAAAAAATTCTGTCTCGTGAAGTAGCCAACATTTCATCTAAGTTTAACTCAAATTTGAGGAAAATTGAAATAAAAACAGCATTTTTGTTACGTGTTGAGCTAAAACGTGCGTTATGGGTTCCGCTCACCAATTCGATTACGGTTATTTGTCCGATTGTGCAACCCGAAATCCCGTTTCATCGCCGTATTGCTTCCTCCTCGAAATAAAGTGATAAACCAGAACAAAGCGGTCCATTGATTGATTGATTGATTGATGGTCGATATTTGTAGCCTCTTTCGGTAGCAGGTAGCGCTTCCAGGCCGTGCTCAACAAGCTGTTTGTTTAGAGCATTCCATAAACACAACCCAGAGCAAAACTAAGCCCATAAATGGCACACGCTGTAAAACGGTTCCAAACGATCCACGAAATGCCTTCCTTGGGCCGGGTTCGAGGGTGTTATCTTGCAAATGCCTGTAGCTCCGGACAAGTTTATGTTCCTTCTGATTCCACCGAAGCTTACCGTTTGGATGTTATTATTCTTGCTTTTTGTTCATGCCGTTGTTAAGAATTAAGTTTTAAAATTTTGATGAGCCAAAACACAATGTGTTCGCTTGTATGGGTGGCTGTGCCTCATAAAAAGGGTTGAAAACGCTGAGGGTGAGCTCATTTCGGCAATCTCATTTCTCGAGCCATCGAATATAATGTTGCTTGTTTATTTGTTTACAACACGCCAGGGTCGTAAAGATAAAAGGGATTTACACACTCGGATAGCCGGATAGCTTACCGAATTGGAGTGGCCTAAAAATCGACCTTCGCAATGGCAATACACGTACGCAAATGCGTTTGTCTCTCTGCTGGCCAGACCGTTTCTCGGAAGCAATTTGGGCAGGCAAGGTCCTTTTTTCGGAATTGCCCCAGCGACGGCAAACGAGAAAGAAAGAACAATAAAAGCTACCCCTTTTCGCACGCACCGAAAACCGGCCCGATGTCCTTGCTCTGGTTGAATCATTGGAAATTATGCTTCTCCACTTTGCATCCGCATTTCACCTTTTTCGGCACTTTACGGATGGCAAGAAGCATGATCGGAGTTTTGCTTTCTACGTTAACAGGCGGGCGGTTCGCACACATTAACTCGAGATGTTTGGACCGATTGCAACCAGATCTTCTTGGTTTTTGTCCTTGGAAGCATGTTTTTGCCCTGCTCGAACACCTATTTTAAATAACTAGTTTGCTGCCACTTTTGGTCCAAGCAGAAAAAAAAACGTCAGCAACTGAGCGCATCGGAGAGAATTAATTGGATGGCTCATCCGGTATGGGCTAATAGAAGAGTAAACACAAAAAATCGTGACCTTTCTTCGTCCGGCAGCGAGTGTCCTTCAAGGGAACGAAATTGGTTAAATTTAGTTTTTAACGTTTCTTGCTCGTTTAACGAAGGGTGTGCGTTTTAAAATGACGTATTCTTGTCGAGCCTGCCTCGAGTGATTTGGCGTAGCCGTAAATTTTGACCTGTGTGTTCGTTTGTAATATTTGTCTCGTGGTGAAACAGCTACTTTTACTATTTTTTTTTTCAAAAGTTTATTGACTTTAAACTTCAGGAAAAATATGAAATGTTCTGTTAAAAAAGATCACCATTAACTATGAAGGTTCTTTTAGCTAGAAAACGCAACACGTATGTTTGCTTTGCTTTAATATCGAAAATCGTCGTTCCATCGTGAATATTTTATTTTCACTCAAGATGACAGATGCTTTACTTTACTTTATGCTAGCTTTACAGATGACACGAGGGTTCTGTTTTGCAGTTACAATGGTTATCAAGACTACAAAGTTCTTATCTGCTGGAACTCAATAAACGCTGCTGCAAGGTTTTCCTACCAAAAATAATTTTATGCTGAGTTCTCTCAAAAACCAAGAGATCTGCAAGAGGATAAGTATACTGAAATAAGACGTAGGTTCACAAACATAGAATTAATGTTACAGACTTTTGTCATCAATGTGTTTCTAAAGTAACACTACTTATCCTTCCTTTACGCTGAATTCTATAATACCTTTGCGTGATTTCCTCTCAACAAAAAAAATAAGTTCCACTTATCAATAAAACTGGCCAGATTGCACGACGAAACTTTTCCAAGAAATTATAATTGGCGATATTTGGCAGGAAGAAGGAGGCTCGGTATAGTAAAAAGAAAGGATAAAATCAAATTTCACACAAGCACGGATAAAACAATAACAATAAGCATGACACTTCTCAATAGCAGTATTGCTAATATTATAAAAGTGCGGGATACAGCAGAGACACGGGCATATCTCTCAATAGATCAACGATTCCGGTCGCAGTGAAGAAGTCTGTTTATAATTCTTCATTTTCGATTCATATTGATAGTTTCAGGCGTTACCTCCCAACAAAGCGAACTAAATTGGACTGTAAAACATCCATGTAAATGTATCAAATTTTCGTTTCCCCTCACATTTCCATATTTTAATCATTTCTTTAAAACCTATCAATATTTTCCAGAACGTGGAACTATATCAAAATTTGTTGAAAAGTCAAATTTTGTCTAATGCTACTAATATTATCATATTGACTAAGTTGACTAAGCGACTAAGCGGAAGCTATTGTGAAGAACTCGTTTTCAACTCTACGTGGTCATTTTTCCAGAGAGGTTAATGCTGACTCATCACTCCAGGAAGCATTAGACTAATAATTTGATGTTAGAAAAATCATACACTGGGGTCGCTTTTTACGCGGTTGGTTGTACCGCATTTAAAAGATTAGATCAAATATATTCATACTAAACTCATTTGATACCGCGTACAAACAATCTTCCGAATCGAGTAGAAATATTCCGCGTTATTGTAAAAATATCACGTTAAAAAGAAACGCATAAAAACAAACCGCGTAAAAGACCCCAGTGTAATTTATCGTGAAGGTTGCAAGAGATATCTTTTTCGAAAAATCTTTGAGTTCATACCAATTTTTGGGATAAACCATTCTTTTAAACTAAACTATGAAATTTGGTGCAAAGTGTGTTATTTACTCAATTCAAAAATGTTTTCTAACGATCTTTAATTATTTGCAGAATTTTGATTGTGAATATTAACAATGTTTGATTGTAAATATTCATATTAGAAAGAGTTTTATCTTGAGATTTTTAATCAATATACTCCCCTTCTGCGCATAGTTGTCCCAGTTTTCATGTAGTTTCCTAAAAACTGAAGACAACTATAGATAGAACGGTAGTTACTCATTGGGTATATTTCATTGAAAAATGGTAGAAATAATTTAAAGTGTATTGTTTGCACTGTGTGTTAAAGGTTGTCTATTTTTTCGAAAAAAAGTAATCCAAAAAGCAACGTTGCAAATTAATTTTACAAAAGACCTGGAAAATTTACAACTCTCTCATTTGGAACATATTGGAAAACAACTCGGAATAATGCAGTAAAAGTCGTGCTATTAAACGTTACTATGAAACTCTGAGCATTAAACGGAAGAAAAAATGCGGTCAGAATAGATGCTCTTAGTAATCAGGATCACAAACGTGTCGTGAAGGCGTTAAAGCGGAAACTCAATGCTTCGATCAGGAATGTGGCCAAAGAGTTTAATTTGTCCAAGTGTTTTTGTTCGTTGTCTACTTACGAAGCAAAGCAGGACTGGAATCAAAATCGTTAAACATTCTGAAAATCTCAAAGATCCGACGTCACGTTGCAGCGTCATGGCCGAAGTTCCGAAGGTCAAACCGAACAAGATCCGTATCGTGGTCAATAATATGAAACAGGTCAATGATGTAGTTTGTTTCCCGTACGAAGCGTGGAGATTTACGGTGTTATAATCGACTCGAGGTCTTCAGTCAAGTGTATCTTGGAAAGCGGTATTGGCTGCTTCAAAAATATTGCTTTTCCCGGTGGAAAGATACTGGACTGCAAGTAATTGCTACCGCGATACTAAAAACTGTTTACAAGGTTTTAGAATTAACACGGAATTCAGAATTTTTTTTTTAATACCCTCCACTGACCCTCACACCAAAGAGCTCACACAGGAGCCCCTGGTAGTAGACACTGACTAATAGCAAAAAGAAAACAATACGCGGAGAATTTAACTATAAGCAAACAACTAGGTGATATCCCAGTGGAACTAAGTTCCTTTGAAGAGAATCACATACTATAACACAAAAATTTACGATGTAGTGATAAACGTTACGGCTACAATGATAAGGACAAACTAAACAAGTTAACAATTAAAGATGAAGGATAAAACAGCAGGAACCAGAAAAACCTACATTTACAAAAAGGTTGGCGCAACTCAAATATATATTCGTTTACTTTTTTTTATTAAATGTTGCTTCAGTTTGATTTTAAACAGGATGGTATTAGTTATTAATTTTAGTTCGTAAGGCAGCAAATTGTACTTTAACGGGCCATAACACAGGATGCGTGTTGAACCCAAGTTCGTGCTAGCTCTACTTCTCAAGAGTTCAGATGCATTTCTGGTGTTTTGACGGTTAATCCTAGCTGTGAAAGTTATGTTGTGATGAAAATTTTGTGTAATGTATTGTGGACAAAAATAATTGTTTGAGAATCACGTAATCCTAATATAGGAATTATTCTATGGTTTAAATTTGTGTAGAGTAATTCAGTTGGGTACAAGTGAGGCAAATTGAAAATTACTTCACACACCTGTTCAGAAGTGTTTGAATTTTTTTAAGTTTTGATTTAGCAGCATAACCCCAAACAATAATTAGGTATTGGAGAATAGAATGAATGCACGCATAATAAAAGTTTAATAATGCTTTAATAGGCACAAACCGTCGTACCCTTTTCATAAGGCCACATAGAGTGGAAATTTTACATGACACTTTTCTAAGATGAATTCCCCATAAAAGACAGGAATCTAAGTATTTGAGAGAAAACACTTTTCGATGAACAAATTTCTCACACATGGATTGGGATGTTGAGGAATTTTTTTGCGCAGTGAAATATCATATACTTTGTTTTCGTGAGGTTCAGAGAGAGGTAATTGCCATCAAAATATTCAATTAGAGTGCATAAATCGGATTCCATGTGAGTAACAACCGTTTGAACACTAGAAATGGTATAAAACAATGCTGTATCATCTGCAAAAAGCTTTGATGTTCCATGAAGCTTTAGATTTCCGATGTCGTTGATAAAAACTAAGAATAATAAAGGACGATATTGCTTTCTTGAGGTACTCCTATATCAATCGGGCGTAAACTACTACTCACACCTTCAATTATTGCAAATTGTTGTCGATTTGACAAATAACTTCTGATCATTGGCAACTTCTCTTACCCCATAGCAATCAAGCTTCCTAAGCAGTATACCATGGCTTAGAGTATCAAAAACCTTTTTGAGATCGATGAATAAGCCACCCACGATTTTCCTTTGATCAACTTCGCAGATCAATTCATCAACAAGTAACGCGGATATCAGAATCAAGGGGGGACCCTACCCTAAAACGTTGAAAAATAATGAATTTTCGTGTTTTTTTCGGATGTTCGGGTATTTGGCTATTGATAATGGTATATTTAAAGATTTATCTTGCATATCGTGAATAATTCAATTTGCCAAATTCGTTTAAAAGTCGTGCGCAAAAAATCCACCTTCTCGAAAAAAGTCACAATTCAAAATGCACTTTGGGAAGTGGAGCCGTTAAGAGTCAAAGTTTCCCTTTTTTATCGATGAAAAAATGCACGGGAAATCGACGTTTTTGTATGCTAAATATTTTAGAAAGGCATGAAATGAATGATGTCTTTTTTTTTGAAAAAAAAAAGTACTTTCCCATACATTTCATAGGCTCCGCATTTCAAGTTGCACCTGTGTATTTATTTAATCGGTCAAAAGGTGGAACTTCGATCAAAGGTTAAGAATCCCGGGGGTGGACCACGAACCCTTCCGGCCCCTCATATTTAGCTACTTCTATGATGGATGTACCTCCGCTTCTCCGTCTCCCAACCTTCTCGATCCTATCCCTCCTGCTCACTTCTCTCCTATCGGCAGCCCCTTGGTTGTCTACTTTCGAACCAAAGCAGAACCAAAATCGAAATCGTTAAACATTTTGTAAATTTCCATGACCATCATCATGACCGAAGTTTCGAAGGTGAGACCGAACAAACTCCGTACCGAAGTCAATTATCTGAAATTGCTTGTTTCGAGATCTTTATTCAGGAGTATCGCGTATATGTACCCGAACGAAGCGTGGACGACGGTGTTTTAATCGTCCCGAGTTTTTCAGTCGAGTGTATTTTGGAAAGCGGTACCAGCTGCTTCAAAAATACTGCTTACCCCGATTTAAACACACTGGACTGTAAGCAAAGCTGCTGTGTTTGTCCAGAAGTCTTATGCAAAAATGACTTACAAGACAAGATTTTTAAATCCCTCGTGTCGAAAACGGTTTTAGTGTATTACCGTAATATACGAAAAAACTTAATATAGGCCTAAGAACCAATTTCGAGCAGCTTATGCAACCTCCTACCGTAACAGTAGCTCCACAATTGTCCTGTAGGGTAAACCCGTACAAATCGCACCAGTTGGGTAAGATGCCCAAGTAACAATCCAAAGACGATTTAGTTTTATTTATATTTTATAGAAGTTTTATCAAAACATTACTAAATCTATCGTGTTTTATCATAAGTTTTTTTAAGTACTTGTGGTTTATATTTATCAACAGTTCCCAAGAGTAATTAAAGAACACTCGAAGAGTTCTCCATAAACCTCCTTCATCAATAGGTATAATTAGCCTGAGGAGTGGCATTGAAACGTACTCAATATCCCTTTCAAAATACCTATGAGAAACTTCCTTAAAACTTCATTAGAGTTTTATGGTACTTATCTTTAAGATGAATCTATCTTGAAAATGTGCCAATAAAATTTTCTTAAACCCATTTTGTCTCTTGAAAGAGAAAACTTTCGTGAAAGAGAAGTATCTCAAATAAACAAACATTTTTCAGCAACTAATTCAACAGTCAACCTAAATCATACTAACTCAAATCATTTAAGGATATATTACTTTTGGTGTTAAAAACAGCAAAAACTCAATACTCACTAACGGACATGGAATATAAGATGGTAGAAATTCCAATACAGGTCGGACTCGATTATCCGGAACACCAAAATTCGATAATCGAGTTTTCCGGACAATCGAATCACAGAAATATATTGAAATTTGCGATGACGAACATAAAATTAATAGGTTTTTTTTTTTTTAATTTTACTTGTATGATGCAGTGGCGTAACCAGAAATTATTTCTGAGGCGAAAAGGGGCAAAATATTAAGAGGCAAAAAAAAAATTGGACATTGATTATTTTCAGTTAAATCGAACATGTCCCAAACATGCCGGAAATGACATAAATGGTAACTAATATGCCAGAAGGAGTGGTAAAGGCAAAATTTCGGAATAAAAATTAAAACGAACACCGAAAAAATGAAGTTCCGGATAATCGAGTCTAAAATTCCGGATAATCGAGTCCGACTTGTACCTGAGAATGACAGAGAAATGGTATTCATTACCCTGCTTCATGCAGTATGTTGCATTTCTTCATTTTGCTCATGTTTTAAGGCCCTAATTATAAAATACACCGGATGTTTATTCTAAATCATGTATTGTTTCTTGTTTAAAAATCGCTACAAGTAACACTTTTCCAACAGCAATGATCACAAAAATGGTGCTTGACTGTAAACAAACAGTTGTCAAACGGGAGAGGGGGCTATCTCAGATAAAGTTTGCCGAACACAAAGTTTAGTAAAATGTTTCATTGTCCAGCAAACCCGAACTTAACGAAAATTCGGATATATTTTTTATTTCCTAAATAAATTACTGATTTTTCATGGCGCGTTGAAAATTACAAACGTTTTCGTCATATAACGTGTAAACTCAACGTAGCAATTAAAAATTTACGAATATGAACTTGAAAATACATAAGATTTATCTACCTTTTTTATTCAACGACTGCGATGACATTTATTTTCATTGATCTATGTAAATAAAAAATAAATTCTGTTCATAGCGAAACAAGCTAGAAAGAAGAGTTGCGAACCTGATTTATAAAACTCTCAAAATTTGTTACAGTTTTTTCATGGTTGTGAGCAACTTCTGAATGTCATTATGAGTACATATCGATAAAAATATAGAGTTTTAAGCAAACTTTAGGAACTATTCTTGAGTACCTTCTCCAGCATGGGCCTCCTTGATGCTATGGGGATTTTACGGCTGATTTGTAGCAGTTTGTGAGAATAATAAGATTTATGCCTTGTGTTAAAGAACAAGCAATCAAAATTTCTTCAAGTACATCGTAAAACTGATATTGTTACTTGGATGGCCCATGCTATGTATTCCCTAAAATACTCACACATGTGGCTTTTAATAAAGAATATCTTCGTTTTTCTCATATAAACCCAGCTTTCCTACAGCTCTCATATGAAAAAGTGTGCCATAATGACTGAAATACTTTTTAAAATTATAAAATTTCACTAACTTCATCAACTTTTTGCACTATGAAGCACTTGCAGAAGATTGCTTGACAACTTAGGCATGTTTTGATATTACTTCTGAGACTTCAAGCGCTTTTTACTTCTTGTGCTGATTTCTGCTAGGGGCATATTAGCCTTCTGCTTTGGAGCACATTGGCCTTTGTTGTGATGCGTTTCGGCCACGAGCTTGTTTGGTGGCAATGGTAATTTTTATCAAATATAACATTGAAATCGAAGCTTGACAAGTAGGTTTACAGTTTTCTTACAATTATATTCACTATACTGCGATAGTAATAATTAATAAAATTGAAAATTTTGTGGCAGAACACACAATATAAATTCTAAATTAATATTGGTAAATAATTAAGTTATTACAAAACGTTCCTCCTACTCAAGGAACAAAACCCTACACGTTCAATGTCGCTTAAAAATAATTAGAAGCGCTGTTAATTGCGTAAATGCTTAACTGGTGCGTTTTGTACAGTTCTCTTTGCATTAAATAACTGGCTGTGAAGTCTATGACTTGGTATGGGGCACCAAAGGGGGGCACCAAAATTCAAAGGAACTGTTAAAAAGCTTAAACTTTCTAAGGCAGCTATTTCGAGTCTTTGGGCAGCATTGTTTTTCGCTTTGGTCGGCCAGTGTTATTCACAATTTTTGGTTGAGGAGTAAATGTAGCGATGAAAAATAGCATTACTTTGCTTAGAGTCAAAAAGAGAAAAATCCAAGTGTTATTTACAACATATTTTTCCAACATAACTGCACTAAATCATTGCTGGAAAGGTTTCAAAATATGATGCATGAAAACAGAACAAGATTTGGTTAAAAAAACTTGCACAAACTTTAACGGAATGACATGTTTTTTTTTTCTATGGGAAAAACATAACTAAAAAACGTTGAGGAAAACATCGTACACGTGTCTGGAATATTCAACGCCGAATATTTCATAATCTGGCTATCCTGCAGCTCTCCAATAAACCCCACTTTTGCGGTCAACTAGAAGTAAGTTGGTCTTTTGCCGGGACTAAGGTGGACACCAGGTAAACTTCCGGAAGATCTGGACCTACCGTATAAGTGTTCAATTTACAAAAGAGGTCAAAGAGCTTCCCAGTTTTTTAGAAGGTGATCACCAGGTGGACTTCGGATTCTTCGCACTCAGACTGGACATGCACTACTTTTGCATGATTATGTTAGTTACCGAAAATCGTTTTGGCTATAAGTCTGGTTTAAGCTATCAGATCTTGGTTTTTCTTGGATATTATGGAATATTAGTGCGTTCTGCATCATCTTATACAAAAATTACAAAAAGTGGTCATATCTGCCCGGCTAAAGGTCGGGCATCTCGCCCGGAGCTGCAGTGTAGCAGAAAGCATTACATATTTAAGGGAATTATACAATTTCTACCGTTTCATTACTTGATACAGCTGCTAATAGGTTCACTTGAGATATATAAGTGCAAATACCAGTGAATGAGCTGCTAGAAATAAGATCTAAAGCAGCTCAATTCAAAATTTATTTTTATTTATTTTTTGCTGTTAGTGACAACTATCATACTTGCACAGAAGGTTGATCCCATGAATTTCAAGGGAATTCCAATGGTCTCATATCTCGTTTTTTTGCATGTTTCCGAAAAAATGTACTGTGATGTTACACCTCGGACGGGTTGAGGCCTTACACTTAAATTTCTACGACGTAAATTCTCAGCGTTTTGGCATTTAAAGTTTACTGTCCTACTGTCTGGTTGAAACTATTTTGCAGCCTATGAAAGCTTTTCTCCTCTAAACAAATACTACCTATCGAAGAACCATTCACCCAAATACTCCAAAAATAAATTAACGCCAATAATTTCGGCAATATCGGAAACATTTATCATCTTGCTTTGTTGACTAAGGATTATCCACGTTCCTAGTATGGGCTATCAACTCGATGCAATCAAGCTTATTCTGTCTGGCATTGTTCAAGCATCAATGAAGTGCATTTGAAGTTTGATTCCATAAATGTCACCTCCAAAATGGAATAATCGGGTTAAATTAAACATTATTAGTAATTTGAAGCTAAACTACCCCAAACACTCTGACAGTCAGCGGCACCAACGAGAACGCACCTATATTTAGAACGCAAAAATCTGTCCGTCGCTTTCTGTGAACGGCCGAGAACAAGCCGCTGGTATTTTGCAATATTGTTTCAAGGACAATTTATTGCTTTTTATTGCCATTTTTCGCTCTCCTTTCCTGGATTGAACTTAAAAGTCAACAAGCAGCAAACAGCAACCCCTTCTCCCAGTTTAACTTGTAAAGCCAGAACCCAGCGCACTCTCTCACTTCATTAAGCCCCCCAATAAAAAAGAGGTCCCCTGCGGTGACTGTGTGACAACCGTAAATAAACATGTATAAACGAACGGAAAAGGTGAGTGAAAGATCCAACCCCCACGGTTTCTCATTTCAGTTGGCCAGACAGAGATTCGTGTTCTTCTATACCAGCCAGCCGCGCTTGGTACCGGTTTTCGATCTACCTAGAAGCTGAAACCATGGCAGTGGCCAGCGTCGATGTTGTTGTTTTGAAAGTAAGAAAACTATTCTCAGTTTTCGGCGTCTGTCTGTCCGTCGTGCACGTAGCCACGCGACACCTGGCCTGCGTGCCAGCTACCGACCGATATGGTCGTCACCTTCTCCCCCTTTCCCCTCCCTAGTGTTGATCTTACCAAGTCATGTCACTCACCGGGCAAGGAACGGTTGCACACAAGGTGACACAGGAGTCAAGAACTTGCCGCTCCGTGAAAGCTTGCTATCCTAGACAAGCTGCTGGAAATGGCAACAACCGCCGTAGCCCGCGCTCGCATCAGATTTGTTGGTGAAAGGCTGCCAGCAGCATGCTTCGGGTATATTACTTATGCATATATTTTAGCTTGTAATAAATGGGGTAGAATGGGATTTGCTAGGTTCGTTCCGGCTTGACCGTTCAAGGAGAAAAGGATTTAAGTGACATGATTCATCGACGAAGGCGGCTGTTTTTATGGAACAACTTTTGAGAGGCACACTGCTGACGGTAGTGAAACATAATCTAGGCATAGCCGTGCGCAGAAGTTCCGCTCAGGAGGCATTTCAGTTAAATTTAAGTTTCTGAACATAAAAATAAGGTGATAGTGAGAAAAAATTTGATACATTTCGTTCTGTATGTTTTTCGACACACAGTGAACTAGAAAAATAAGATTGAAATATTTCAACCATACATTAAGTAATTCACATAGAAAATGCTCAGTATTTGTACTAAAAGAGAGTATGTTTGACTTTGATATTCCGTAATGAACTTACAAGATGAGGACAAATGAAAAAACAAAAACGTGCTCTAGCGGTACCCCAACAGCCGTTATGAGAAGATCTTGAGTTTTCTCAAGGCTAATTGGAGAATCTCCAGCCCGCTATCGTGCGCACGGCTTTGCAACTAGGAAATAATTTTTAATTCGGAATAAAATTATTGACAACTTTAATAATAAATTATTTGTCTCATTAATTCATTAATTCAGCATCATTCTACATCGAGCAGCATTAATTAGGTAAAAAGTCTCAACATGGAGGTCTTTCAGGCGAACCAAACGAGCAAAACTTCAGCTTCAAACCATCACCCAGATGTCAGAGGTTGTACCTCGGGGGAGGAAAATAATTAATTGCCCAAACCTTTCGTACAGATTACTAAGTGCTTGCCCTGCTGGGTTGTCGCGAGTCATACATCGGTGAGCAAATTGCCGACGGCTGTTGTCGTCGTTGCGGCCTGCCGTTGCCGGCTGTGAAAACGTTATAACATTAACACGTCGGCTTTTGGACTTAACCATAAACATTGGCCCGAAGGGGGAAAATAGAAACAGTCTAATATATCACTACGAACCCACCTTGACGTTTTTTCTTATAGACAAAGATTTACTTCTCGGCGGCTACGCGCAGTGAACCAAGCGACGAACTGATCGTTGGTTTCAGTAAACCTTCGAATCAAGCGTGAAATTCGAAAAGGCAAAAACTTTTGAAGTAATTGCGGCCAGCATAGGACCATTCCTCTATCATTACATTGTGCGAGAGCGAGAGTTGTTAACAGTAATAGTAGTCACCACCGATTTCTATTATCAGACAACAACCCGCCAAATGCAACAGAATCAGAACCAAAGAGTTTTTAATTTTCAATTATAGATCAGTGCACTCCTTCTGTACTGCCAATTGCACTAAGAAATATTGCACTCTCCTCAAGTAACGTTTACATCGAATGCTGTTGTTGTGTGTGTGGGGGAATGCTTACTAAACCCAAAGGCATCATCCACAGCGTTCCGGGAGGGACTACCAGAGGGAACCAACTGCTCATAAGCCTGTTTACTATAAACGCACCTAGCTGCTGCTAGTCGTGCGCCGCAGTAGAAACGATCGACACTACCTTGTATAGTGCTGAACAGTACCGTGATACTTCAGTTCTTAAATGAGGACCCGTGGCTCGAGGAGGAAAAAAAGAGAAAGGCAGATTTAATATGACTAATAATAATAACGATAATTTGAAAGTATAAATTTTATTGCACCAGACGGAAAGGTCAGCCGGGAAAAAGGCTTAATTAATTATTCGTTGGATCAGGCTGAGATTCGTTTATGTAGATGCATGTTCTGTTTTGCGGTGCGCTCTTCCTCGAGCAGCCGCCGGTAATCCGCAAAGAACCTCCATGCGCGGGAAATCGAAGTGAAGGGAACGGACATGATGCATATAATTAAGTGAAGCGAAAAAATAAGTGGCTGGGGTTTAATTTCGATCGACGATTTTTGGAATAGTTTTTGTTTTCCTGGCGGTGTTTGGTTCATTCAATTCCATAGACGAGTAGCTCCCGTTTGTTGGTAAATCGGTGGCATAAACATTATGAAGGGGTTTTGTGATATTTCATAAGTTACCGAAATGGCACCTCAATCGTTGAGATTTTTTTCTCGCTTGTACAAATTTACTCATTTAAAAAGTTTGGCGACCGTAGAGCCGCAATTTTTATCGATAAAAGGGGCCGTCCAAATTTCACGTTGACAGAAAAATTGTCATTTTGGACATCCCCACTCCCAGCGCGTCAACAATTGTGGATATTGACCAAAAAACGTTGAAGCAAAACGTTGTTTAATTGACTTAAAATCATTCGAAAATAATGTTGAAGTTTGCAAGTATAAAAAAAGAGTGGGTAAATTTAAAACTTTGCTCGATCGAAATGGAATGGAATTTCAAATTTTAATCAGAGACAAGAACTCATTTTTACTGCTTCAGTTGAAAATATTTGGTCGTCCTTGAAAAGATGGTTGATTTATGTTTTTACAAAGCTGGGAATTAATTAAATTATGCCATCTTTTCCGTTTTTTCCGGGAGCAAAGTAGTTTGGATATTTTATAGAACCTTCCTGGGCAATAGTGACGCTGGATAAAAGCTTGTTTAATTGCTCGTCATTGCGTATTGACACCTGCAAATGACACGGGATGATTCTCGTTTTGGACAGCCGCCATATACACCAGCTCCAACGCGCATAAGTTCCATTATTCAGCAAAAAATTTATTCGGCCTACCGGGAATTAAAGTCCAGTCCAAAATGAACAGGACTTTGTCTATCTTGAGCCACAGCTCCGTAGCCGCAAGGTTACAGAGTCCGCTTTGGTAAGCGGGTGGTCGCGGGTTCGAATCTTTGTAGAATCAGGCCATTTGGTTGTCAAAGGACTCTAAGGATGGGTTTATTCTCAGGCTCCCCACCACGTACCCTTCCTTCAATCTGGATTCTACAGCACCCCTGTTGACTCTCCTCCTAACAAAAATAAGTCCCTATTATAATAAAACTGGTGTGAGTAACATATGAAAGTTCTCTCCAGGGAATTGTAGCTAGGTGATATTGTTAGGATGGACAGAGGCTCGGTGTAGTAGAGCAGTAAGCTTGAAACGGAAAGGTAATTACACACAAGCACTGATATGAATCATAAGCACATACGTCAATAGTGTTACTGCTAATAATATAAAGTGCGAAGTACAGAAAACACCTGGGCAATATCACAATAGATCTAAGCTCTGGTCGCAGTGATGAGTCCACACAGAAAACAAAACTTTGGCCACGACCAGACATTGTAACTTGTTAATTCGACGAAACCAAAACGACGAAACTAAAAATGTGACGATCAACGAAATTGCTACATTTATTTTTGCCTTTCTCCTAGAGAGGTATAGCAATCACTGGAAAAACCAAAGGTATAAAAGTGATCCCAATAGCCGAATGTAATATACCACTCGACCCCTTTCGACGAACTGAGCATTTTCTGTATGTATGTATGTATGTGTGTATGTGTGTATGTGTGTGCGTGCAACTTTTTTTTCTCACTCACTTTTCTCAGAGATTGCTGGACCGATTTTCATAAAATTGATTGCAAATGAAAGGTCTAGCTGCGTCATAGGTTGCTATTGAATTTCATTGTAATCGGATTTTTAGTTTAGAGGTTATTTATCAAAATGTAAAAATCACGAAACATCAATATCTCGAAAACTACATAACCGATTTCAATAAAACTGGTTTCAAATGATCGGGCTGTCTCAAAAACCCTTAACTTTTGAATTTCGTTATAATTGAACATATGGTTCAAAAGCTATGTAAAGAAAAGTTATCCTGAGGTTGTTTAAGCTCACTCATTTTTCTCAGAGATGGCTGAACCGATTTTCACAAAATTAGTGTCAAATGAAAGGTCTAGTTGCCCCATAAGTTGCCATTGAATTTCATTGTAATCGGATTGTAACTTTGCCCGTTTTGGACAAAAAATGTGAAATCACATAAAGAAAGTAAACATGTTGACTTTCTCCTAACGATCACTGGCTAATTAAAAGGTAGAAAAGTGATCAAAATGGCCGAATGTCATATTCTACTCGACTCAGTTCGACGAATCGAGCATTTTCTGCATGCATGCATGTATAGGTGTATATGTTTGTGTGTGGGTGTGTCCGTGTGTATGTGCACCTTTTTTTCGCACTCACTTTCTCAGAGATGGTCTGACCGATTCTTTCTATCTTGGTGTCAAATGAAGGGGCTATTTACCGCTTAGATTGCTATTGAATTTCATTGTAATCAAACTTTTATTTTTGGCGCTGCGTCAGAATGTGAAAATCGCTCTTATATCTCAGAAGCTATGAACATAGTTGAATTCAAATTAATGGGCTTTCAAACCCTTGAACAATGAAATTCATAATGTTTAAACATGTGGTTTGAAAGTTATAGACAGAAACGTAACCCGCAGACTGTTTAAAACTATAGCTACGATCAAAGTATGTAGCCTCAACATCATTCATATTTGATATTGTACTATTTCAATGTTTGCGGTCTTTCTCAGGATTGAAGTTTAAATAAAAAGTCACTTCTATTATTTCACTTTTTGCCTTTCTCCTAATGCCTTTCTTCTAGAAAGGTATAGCAATCACTGCAAAAACTAAAGGTATAAAAGTGCTCAAAAGGGCCGAATGTCGTATATCACTCGACTCAGTTCGACGAGCGGAGCATTTTCTGTATATGTGTGTGTATGTGTATGTGTAAGTGAGTGTGTATCGTCCTCCCAATCTCACTCGATTTCCTCAGCGATGGCTGAACCGATTTTAATGAAATTAATTGCAAATGAAAGGTAGTTTCCCTATAAGACCTTATTGAATTTTATTGTAATCTGATTTCTAGTTTCGAGGTAATGTATCAAAATGTAAAAATCACGAAACATCAATATCTCAGAAACTACACAACCGATTTGAACAAAACTGGTTTCAAATGAACGAACTACCTAGAAAACCCCTTAGCTTTTAAATTTTATGAAGATTGAACTTGTGGTTCAGTAGTTATGGAAAGAAACGTGTTCTGGAGACTATTTAATCTCACTCATGTTTCTCAGAGATGGCAGGACCGATTTCCACAAAATTAGTGTCAAATGAAAGGTCTAGCTACCTTATAAAACCTTAACGGGCTAGTTTAGGGTTAACTGATGAATTATGATTGAATACGTGGTTTCAAAGTTTGGCTGCCCTATACGTTACCTTTTCATTTGATTTATGTTATGTTTTAATTTGTAAAACAACGAAAGTCTATTATCTCAAGTATTACACGACTTATTTGAGCATAACTAGTGTCATACAAATGAGTCATCTCTCAAATTTCCAAATAAAAAACTTCATAACAATTCGACATGCTGTTCAAAAGTTTAGGAAAGAAAAGAAATTCAAAGACTATTCAACACTATACCTGCTTTGATCAATATATATGGCCTCAACATGGTTTAAATGTGGTATCGTACTATTTTAACGTTCCCGGTATCGCTCGTGATTAAATTGTTTGAAATTGAGAGTCATTTCTTTTATTTCGCTATTTCTTAAGCACTAACATTACGTCAAATTTCATATTTTATACTTTAATTACAACATCAATATTTTAGAACCCAAAGAGTGAATATACCTTTATTGGATTCAAGCATTCATGTAAATCTATTTTTACGAATAAAAAGTTTGAATGAGAAAGGCTGAGTTTGACCGCTAGGTGGATCAATTTAGGTATTGATTTATTTATTTCATAATTCATCCGACTAAAGTCTTAATGAATAAATTTAAATATAAAAGTATAACTACTATAAAAGTATAGCTACATAAATATATGATATATGAATACCTACGGAGAAAACTAACGCTATAACCAGACGGCGTCGCGGTAGTTATGGAATAAAGAAATTTAAAAAAGAGGACGGACTGCGCTGCACACTGTCCGTATATATATACAGATGAACATTGTGCGCGAAGTACATTAGTTTTCCGTCATCTGCTTAACCTTCATCAAGTATATCATTAATATGGTACCGAATACAAGAGGTAAAGCAGCCAAGTTCAGACTTCTTTACGTTTGCTGTAGTCGGAAAAAACTATTTTTTTACGAAATGCAACAGCCCGAAGCAAATTGTTTCATTCTTCTTGCCAAGTACAAACTATAACCGGCCACCAACTATGATCATTAAGCCGAAAAAATGCTACCAGAAACAAGAAGAAAACGAGAATCGTCCCGCGTCATATGCAAATGGTTATTCGCAATGAACAGAAAATTAACAGACTTGCACCAATAACACCAATGGCACTCCTTAGCGCTCCAAACCATTTCTATAAAGTTGTGAAACAGCGTGGGTGAATCTACTACTATAAACTACTTCAATTGAATAATTTTGAGGTGCTGAAAAGTGCCATGAGTGTGTCGCAGTAGTGACACCAGCAAGTTCGTTTAATTTTCAGTCATTGGGGACTGCCAGTTGTCGATGACACAGGATAAATCTAGTTCTCTAATCATTTCTTCACACACTGCAAGCAAGCAAAAACACACGCACAACTAACTATAAGTAAGGCTGGGAGCGAACGCACCAGATCATGTTCGGACATGTTCAGCAGTGCTACAGACATGACTGTATGACGGTGCTTCCCAGACAGACGGGAGAACCAAAATGCAGCGCTGTGGAAGGTAATCTCCAACCACCAGGGTTTCTTTTGCTGGTCCGTCTTTGTTGCAGCAAAAACTATGTAAACAAAACTCAATTGAAATCGCTGCCTGCTACACGCAAAAGTTGGATGGTGCGAAACCAGTACAAAATTGTGCGTTTTTAGCGCAATTGTTGATGTAATTCGGAACCAGTACAATGATTGCGTGTTGGGCATAACGCAATTAATGCTCTAGCGTTTCTCCAATGTATTTGGCAGCTCCAAACTACTACACCTAAACAGTTTCAACTGGTATCAAGCAGCATTGCAAAGCGAGCGAGAAGCAAAACCATTCTCCTCCTTTCTGCTTGAGGACGAGACATATGCTTCGCTTTTCAAGTCTTTTGAACACACGCTTTCGAGATACTTTTTCTTCTTCATGCATTCCTCTGAATAACAGCAAGCACGCACCGACAGTATGAGTGAGACTAACAACACTATGGTATCAAGTATGTACAGCACGGGTGTCTCGCTCATTTCGTGAAGCAACGAAATATCGCCTTGAGCGTCGCAATTCGAACCGAAAGAGAAGCGAAAGAGCAACCTGCAAATTGTATGTGATGTGTCTAGTCTAGTCACTAATACACTCGACGTGAGAAATAAAGTGTCGGTATATGATACATATTCTGATTTCATTCTATGTCAATGTATTCGCAGTACAACTGTTGCGTTATGCGTTTCACACATTTATTGTGCGATTTCTGTGCAACATTTGTGCGAATCGGGAAGACACAATGATTGTACAAGACTTCAACTTTTGCGTGTACGCTGCGACTTGCTGAATCTCTGCTTTCTGCTGTTCGAACTACTCCAGCAAATCATCCTCTTGTAACAGTGATGCTAGCTTTCATACGGGACTACTAAGAGTTATACTTACGGTGGAACGTTGTGCATTTCATGATGAGTACGACATGGTGTAACGGTTTGATCAAAAACTAGGCGCGGGGTGAGGAAGCGTTTTTTCACTTCGAAGGGTTGGAGACGAAGCATCACTATGCAACAGCGAATAACTTTTTCGTGTTTGTTGATATATCCTCACTAACTAGGCAATTGTATACCGCAAATTCAGGTGTTTTAGGTTGGAAATTGTTTCTAAAATTAATGAATATTGGTAGCAAGGTATGTAGCATTGCCATATTTATAATTTAAATGCATCCAAATGATATATTATGAGATGCGATAATTTTTATGCCCTAGTTATTTATTAACAAACCTACTCGCTGGCATTTTTTTTCCAATATGGCCAACTCTGCTTTTGACATATCGTTACACCATGTCTTTATACACCATGGTGCATTCGAGCGAACTAGACAAGAGTAGCAACCACAAATCATTCAAAAAGTCAACTCCTTTGTATACCACTAGAGTGACGACTGTGCTGGAAAGAAAGGTAGCATTTAGTTGTTTAGTTTGATTAGGGTCGAGACTGAGAGTTTCGCCTGATACTTAGCCTTGTTTCCAATTTTGGTTGGTCGAAATACCCGTTAAAGGCTCTAATTATTTCAATAGTACAATAGTTAGCATCACAAAATCAAAATTTTTCGCATTTTCATAAACGCAAGCTAATTCTCCAATCGATTGCTGTAAGAATAATGAAAATCGGAGCACCTTACGTTGTTGTGTCTTACTTGCAAGCACGACTCAGACTGACTTTGGTCTCGATTACACAGGTTTGTAAGAGTTACCAGCATCCGCTGACTCTTCTGTGTGTGATGAGACATTACTTTCAGTCGTATAAATAACGCTTGCACAGCAGTATGTGTAGTTAGGGATGAGCAATAGAATAAGTCGGCAGTGGAATGTGATACGCATATAGATTGTGGAACAGTACCACCGTCCCCCGTAGTTTATTTGGTCAAAACACCATGCCCGAGACAGGGAGATTGCAGGTTCAAGTCTCGTCGGGATGCGGTAGATTTATCCAAATCTGTATCATATTTCCAGTTCGCTTACTTTCGCTTTCCTTACTGCACACATTGTCTGCTTAATGAACTCTCGATGTTTTCGGATTTTCAATTTACACCCTTATGTTGCCGTAAAACGTAATTCTACGTCAAATAAATAAATAAATTCTTAAATCAAAGTCGAATGTCCGGAATGTTCTAGAAATTTTATACTTTTACCAGCTTATTAACACATGCCTGTTCATCAACTTAACTTAAAAAAGCAAAGCCTTGGTGCTACATTCCGTATCGGAACTCGACCTTCTGTTTGTTATACTAGAGAAACATTTCAAAAGGTCCTATTTGCTTTGATCGATTTTTTGTATAGATCATTATCATTCAATCACCACAACTTATAAAACACCTTTTATGACACGTTATTTGCACAAGTTGATAGCGAAGGAATCACACTAGCCTCCTGAACGAATACCACGCTTGGAATAGTTACTAAAGCTGAACCATTATCAAAATAAAAAGACGCTCCGGAAAAAAAGATGAAAGCAGATAGGACCTTTCGAAATGTTTATCTAGTATACACAGACTTCGCAGCCAACTGTTAAGTGTACAAAACAATTGCGGGGCTAACGCTACGATCCTACTGACACTAACAGTCTCTACCGAGCCGGGACTCGAACCTACGACGACTGGCTTTTTAGGCCAGCATCGTACCTCGAGACCAGCTGGAAGAGTATATGCACACATAACAATTAACTTCAAAAACATAAAAAACTAGAAAAATAACTAACAATTTGGTTGAAGATGCTGAATTCTAACCATAAGTTGGAAAGGGGCGATCCATTAATGATGTCACGCAAAATTTGGAAAAAACTAACTCTCCCCCTCCCCCTTGTCACAAGCTGTCACAACTTCCTTGATCCCCCCCTTAATTACGTCACGTTTTTATACCCCCCCCCCCTTCTTTGGTACTGAATGATTGAAAATCGAGAAATTTGTTAGGAATGCATTTTTTCTTAATGCGAACGATTTTACTGAAACTAAAAGGAAAAGAAGATTATAGAAGATAACTAGGCGATTTGTTCTTAGTCCAAGGATGCTATTGATGAAGTCACATATCGACGACATAGAAAGCCGAGACAGTAACTGCAGCATCATTGCTGATTTTTGAAAGACCATCAATATTTAGATCCTCTTCTTCAATCAATTCGCTATCCAAATCTTCTCTACATGTTACAATAGCCAAGCATTTTTATTTACGTTTTGTCACAATTTTTGTATTGTTTGGATTGAGAGACACTAAAAATTAATGAAACTGCGCTGTCTTTCTTAAACGAACTTGCATGGTAAAACAGAATTAACGAACATTATGCTTTTTTATCTAAAGCAAATCTTAAGCAAAAAAGGGATCGTAGAACCACATACTTAGACATACGTAACACTGGCGATTTTTTTTGGTACTCTTTGCCCCACATCACCCGGTACCAACACCAGTATGAACAGGTCGACGAAAATGAACGGAATGAATTTTCTTCATCGCGGCTCTACTCGAGCCCATAGCAAAATCCCTTAAGAAACTGTCAAAAAGTTGTTTACAAAATCAATGCTGCATTTTTCAAGTGGGAACGAGACAAATGCAGGGCTGCGCAGGTACACAACCTCCATAAACTACTCAAAGTTTACAGAGTTTTTTTTACAGAGGTTGGTACTTTCGAATAGTTCATTTTGTACCAACTTTTTTGGAAGATTTCTTCCTGAGTGTTACGTTTGTCTTATGTATGTGGTAGAACTATAAATGAATAATGCGAATATCAAAATATTTCTGACTTAAACTCTGTGGTTAGGTATGTGACTTTTTTATTTATTTATTAATTTTTTTTTTTGAGTTGAAATGTGATGTCACAATCAAGCTAACCCCCCCCTCCCCCATATGTCACAAAATGTCACAATAATTGAACCCCCCCCCCTAAACGCGTGACATCATTAATGGATGGTCCCAAAGCAGTAATTTAGAATGAAAAAAAATCTAAATTCAACCCAGCAGATTTCAAAAGACAAAAAAATATACCATAAAATGATTCTGAATTTAGCTTGGAAAGGTTTCTGGAAGAATCCCAGCGTAGCGCAGGCACGGTATATTTTAGATTGCTTGAGGAACAATGTTCGGGAGTAACATTTGAATTAATATGAGCTGAAGTGGGCCTGACTGTCATCATTGCTGGCTACGCCCATCTTCACCGTACCTTGAGAATATATTAGAAAGAATATTGATGATGCGGTACTGACTCAACAACGACTTGGTAAAAGAGAGAGAGTTTTTGTTTCGATTTCTATACATCGATCCTGCTACTTAGCATCAAATACAATTCAATGCCATGTCAATTTATCACTTTGAGAGTGATACGAGTTACTATCGTGAAGTTATGGCTAAAAGTGTGAAGGGTCATCGCGGATGGTGTCGCGGTTTGAGAATGTGTTATGGTGAAATATACTATTGTTTCGATGGGTTAAACCGGCCAAACTTTTATACGATCATTTCTGGAACTACCTGGATACATCTCCAAAAATGTGCCAATTATAAAATACCATGCGAATGCCAATCTAGTCTTCGGGCCTGACGTTGCATCATCCCATTACGCGAAAAGATCTTCGCACGTAATGGAGCGTAATTGGAAGATTCAAATACCCAAGGACTCAAATCTCCTTAATGTGTCCCAATTGAAATCTTTTGGGGGAATCCTTAATGAAAGATCTATTCTAACAACTTTGCTGCAAGTGACACATCGAAATTGGCAAAAGGGCCATCTGACTGCCGTAAAGCTGCAAGGAAGAATGTGAATGTATTTTCATAAACTTGTTAATAGGTGTAGCTTGTGCATAAGAATAAAACAAACCAGATGATTTTGTATCGCATAATTTTTCTGAAAACCCCTTGAAAAAATGTTTCTTTTTTACCGAGAACGTTGAGAGGCCACCGATTCAGCGACACTATAGTGAATACTACGAATTTGGAGGAAATTGGGAGATTATCATCAACCAAAAGGCGAGAAGAATAATACAGAAAAGGACTTAAATTTAGCATCTAAAATCTTCCTAAACGCACCCACAAAATTCAAAATAATAAGCCAGAAGTATATTTCAAATTAAGTTGAAAGAGCTAAATATCATCTCTAAGATAATCAAAAGGCAAATATACGATCGTGACTTTAGCTTGACATAATCGAAAATCGAACTCAACGGCCAGAAGAAACTAAAAACAAAAAGGGTTTCAAATATTGCTGAAAATTTATGTTGAAAAAAAGCCGATCTCGTATTAGTTGTTTGCAAAAACATTAATAACTTATCTTTAAACCAACAAGAAATCCAAATACTTACAAACGCCTTCATAGTCCAGAAAAAAAATCAAAAGAAATATAATTCCATTTTATGCTTTGAATTAATAAAAACTCTGCTAGACGGCAGAAAAACAAACTCTAGCAAAACAAAATTGGAGACCAAATAGAAAATAGTTAAAATATAGCTCAAATTTTTTACAAAATCCTAGCATATAAGGGTTTATTGCTGAAAAATATTCCCAAAATCCAGAAGTAATCAAAATGAAAATAATACTAAATTTAACTCTTATTTACGGGAGCTCCGTAGCCGCAGAATCCGCTTTAACAAGCGGGTGATCATGGGTTCGAATTTTAGTCGAACTATACCAAACGATATCAAAGGAATTAAGCATAGTTTCATTTTCGAGCTCCTTCACACGAGAGCATCTCTGAAGACTAAAAACCTCTTAGGTCTAAATCGTCGGCCAATTCATCCACTCATATAACACATTATACTTCGACTTGCTTAAGTCGATGATAAGGTCGATAAAAAAGATAAAAGAATAGTAAGTCTGCGGGAATACAAACAGTAAAACACGTAGCAGATAACTTCTCAATGCTATATCAACCATAGAAAAATATTATCACTAATAAACGGCATGACTTTTTTAAATGTCGGTTAACAACATCGAATCTTTTGAATCTTGTACCTTTTATTTCTAACGTAATGCATAAAGATAGGCACGTAAAATTGACATACCTGTATTACTCTTCTAAGCTACTTCTGTAAACGCTGGGTAACTCCATAAAAAATGTCCCAATAATATACATTTTTAATTTGGTTGAAACTTTGCACAGATGTTCTTATGGGCTTAAGATGTCATTTTGTACAATGGGTATTTTTTTGAATCATGACTTTTTTGTGAAGAGAGTTTTTGTAAAAAAGGTATTAATGGTTTCATACAAATATTTTTAGAGCAGAGCGGTTTGTTTCATTGATGTGACGTGGCGAAGTTTTAGACAATCAAAATCTTTTCGAAAAAATACATTGTGAAAAAAATTTATGTTAACAGCAAAACAAACCGTTTTGGCTCTTAAAATATTATTATCATTATTAGGCAATTGGATCGGAAAAATCTGCTTAAGTTAGGTTTCCTGGTAGCAGAAAGAATATATGAATCCAATTGGCTGACCCGAGTACTTATTAATGATAATAATATTCAAGCAACGCAACACATTCTGTGCCGAACACGCATCAGTACTGGACGTGTTTGGTGATCGGTCCGATAGAGTATAAAACAAAAGACGTGTGAACAAGTGCTGGCATTGTTTGCCTGGTCGAGTGAAATAAATCCGGGTTCAAGGTCGTGCCTTTGTGCAACTGTTTCGCATCGTGACTGCCAGCTGGTGCGTAAGCCGATTTGGCTGCTGGCTGGATTGTGCTACAGCAGTGGACGAGACACAAACGAGGAAAAAGAAGAAGCCATCAGTGTCAGCGAGTTGTATCGCTGTGTGGAGTGATCTCACACCTGGCTCGCTGCTGGTGGCTGTTTGGTGCTGCTGTATTGGTGCTGCTGGCTGTAACGGCTGCTACTTCGAACGATCGGACAACCAACCTTACTGGAAGGGAGAAATAAAAAGGTACGTGTTCTTGTCAGCGCTAGTGCGCTAGACTTAGCGCGATGGATGTAGATCCCTCGCCTCCCGCGCCACCATCCCCGAACCCCTCTGACCCTGACCCTTCTGTTACCCCCTCCCCTGTTCATTCTTCAGTCCCCCCTCGCCCCAGGCTTTACCCAGACGGAGCCCAGGGCAGCTATACTGTTTATTTTCGGCCAAAGGCAGGACCGAAATCGAAAAAGTTGAACCTCTTGCAGATTTCTAAAGACCTGACGAAGGAGTACAAGGGCGTGACCGAAATTTCCAAGGTCCGGCCTAACAAGCTCCGTGTCGTGGTCGGTAACCTGAAAGAGGCCAACGATATAGCTTGCTCTGAGCTCTTCACACGCGAGTATCGCGTTTACATACCCGCACGAGACGTGGAGATCGACGGTGTCATAACCGATTCGAGTCTGTCCGTCGAGTGTATACTGCAAAGTGCCAAAGGGTGCTTTAAGAACAAAACGTGTCCCGAAGTAAAGGTGCTCGACTGCAAGCAATTGCGGTCAGCATCGATCATCGGTGGCAAAACAGTATACACTCCGTCAGACTCGTTTCGAGTTACGTTCGCCGGGTCTGCACTACCAAGCCACGTCTCGATCCACCGGGTTCGTCTCCCTGTGAGGCTCTACGTGCCCCGCGTCATGAACTGCCTGAATTGCAAGCAGTTAGGTCATACAGCCGCCTACTGCTGCAATAAGGCACGTTGTGGCAAGTGTGGGGAGTCTCATGCGGAAGATTCTTGCAGTGTTAACGCTGAAAAGTGTATTCACTGCGGAGAAAATCTGCATGAGCTCTCGACATGTGCGGTGTACATGCAGCGCAGGGATAAAATAAAACGGTCTCTCAAAGAGCGTTCAAAGCGTTCCTACGCTGACATGCTGAAGAAGACCGTTACCACTTCTCCCGTTACTTCTAACCCCTTCGATCTGTTGTCCTCTGATGAAACCGATTCTGACGATTCACCAGCGGGAGCATCTTACGCCAATCCTGGGGAGTCTAGAAAGAGGAAAAATATTTCCTCTCCTAAACTTCCCAGAAAAGGTCCTAAGATTTCTCAAAGTGAAATGAAAGTTACAAACAAACCAAACAGTGCTGCGGAAAAACCGAAGCAAACTCCTCCTGGGCTGGCGAATTTAAAGTCCCAGAAGGAGTTCCCAGCACTGCCAGGAACATCTAAAACCCCAGTTGCTCCTTTTACACTCCCAGTTGATGAAACAAACTCTGGATTAGTGAAATTTTCTGACATTGTGGACTGGATTTTTGAAACTTTCAATGTACCCGATCCAATTAAAATTTTTCTTACAGCATTCCTCCCAACAGTTAGATCATTTTTGAAGCAGTTGACTGCCCAATGGCCTCTCCTTGCAGCGATTGTATCCTTCGATGCCTAATTCAACTGCGTATATGAAGGATTCTATCTCTGTCTTACAGTGGAATTGTAGAAGTATTTTACCAAAAATTGATTCGTTTAAAGTTTTGATAAATAAAAACAAATGCGATGCATTTTCCCTTTGTGAAACTTGGCTTACTTCAAATATTGATCTCAACTTCCATGATTTTAATATTATTCGCCTTGACCGAGACACCCCTTATGGAGGAGTACTTTTAGGGATTAAAAAGTGCTATTCTTTCTATCGTATTAACCTCCCCTCGATTCCAGGCATCGAAGTTGTCGCATGTCAAATGACAATACAAGGTAAAGAGCTTTGTATTGCCTCAATATATATTCCCCCCAGAGCACAGGTTGGGCAACGGCTGCTCTTTGATTTAATACAGTGGTTTTCAACCTTCTTCAGTTCATGCACCCCCTTTTGATAATTTACACAAGCTTTTCCCCCCTATTGGCACCATGAAAGAAAAGTTGTAGTAATTAAAAATAGAAGACTTTTTAAACTTTAATTTTTATCAGATTTTAAGCAGGAACAGGAGAACATCAATACACGGGCATACAATTCAGCATCTCTTGTGAAGGTGTGCTCTTTTCACATGTTTGGCGAGAAATGTGCTTATTGACGATGTTCACATGTTTGGCGAGATTTGACGTATGAATGCCTATACACGCTCACTCTGGATAACCCAAAACTGAGTCAAAACCTAATCAGTTTCGCTAAAAACGTATGTACTCAAAATTGAGTAGAAATTGTTTAACTCATTTTTGAGTACCACCGAATGTTGTAAAAATTGAGTAAATATTACCCATATTATACCTGATGCGCGATGCGTAAATGTTACTCATTTTCGACTCAAATATGAGTACTTTAAGCTTCAATGAGGGAATTTCGGAAAAATTATCATCATTGACTCGATATTATTATATTTTGCCTTTTTAATGAATTTTATTTCAAAAAAGGCTTATTTCAAGAAATCTACCTTTGTTCGCTGGGACACGGGAGATCTTTGAATTTATTCGCCGTATATCCAACCAACGAGTCCTGGTGAAAAAGAAAAATTGGCATTAGTTGCAGTCAATTATTTCAAATTATAAATTACCTACCGATAACAACTAATTTCAAACATTTCTATTTCTTCCTTTTTTCAGATGGTTTGCTTGGTTTTCTGTTTGCTTTTAATTGCAAAAAAAAAATAACAAAAACAACACGCAAGCACCAGTTACCCAATTTCGAGGAAATTTGCCGCCATGATCAATTTAATTCTACTCATAATTTGACATCTTCGAACAACTGGAAAAAAATGATTAAAATTCAACTCAGCAGCTGAGTAGCCCAGAGTGAGCGTGTAGAGCAAAATAATTCGCATAAAACTGCTGCATGGGTTTTTTGCGAGCTATTTCATTGGACACTGAAAAAAATGTCGCACCACCGTCAATCACAAAAGCGCATTACATGTGAAATTTTTCCACTCGCAATTCCCCCCCTGCAACGGTCAAATTCCCCCCTAGGGGGGAATTCCCCCCCGGTTGAAAACCGCTGATTTAATAGAACTTCTTCCCTCGCCACGTTTGATTTTGGGAGACTTCAACTCTCATGGCGTGGCTTGGGGTTCCCCATACAATGATAACCGCTCCTCTTTAATCTATAACCTTTGCGATGACTTCGACATGACTATTTTAAACAACGGTGAAATGACACGTATCCCGAAACCTCCAGCGCGCCCAAGCGCTTTGGATCTATCCTTATGTTCGACGTCGCTACGGTTGGATTGCACATGGAAGGTAATCCTCGATCCTCACGGTAGCGACCATCTGCCTATTCTTATTTCAATTACTAACGGGTCAACTCGCATGCGACCAATTGACATTCCGTATGACCTCACACGAAATGTCGATTGGAAGTTATACGAGGAAATGATTTCAAAAGCGGTCGAGTCGATTCAACATCATTCACCACTTGAAGAATACAACCTCCTCGCGGGCTTGATTCTCGACGCCGCGTTGCAAGCCCAAACGAAGAAATATCCCGGCGTAACGATCAAAGAACGGCCTCCCACTCCGTGGTGGGACCAAGAGTGCTCCGATGTCTACACGCAAAGATCCGACGCGTTTAAGGCCTACCAGACGGGAGGTATACCTGGCGACTATTTACGGTATTCGGTGCTTGATACCAAGCTTAAAAGCTTGGCTAAAGCAAAGAAACGTGGATATTGGCGTCGGTTCGTGAACGAGACGTCGAGGGAGACATCGATGAGCACTCTTTGGAACACAGCCCGAAGAATGCGGAATCGCGTAACGGTCAACGAAAGCGAGGAGTATTCAAGTAGGTGGATATTTGATTTTGCCAGGAAAGTATGTCCGGACTCTGTTCCTGAGCAAAATATTGTTCGCGATGCGTCTCCGGGCCACGACGCGATAGAATCACCTTTTACGATGGCAGAATTTTCAGTTGCCCTCCTGTCCTGTAACAATAACGCGCCTGGATTAGATAGAATCAAATTCAACTTGTTGAAGAATCTACCCGGAAATGCCAAGAGGCGCTTGTTGAACTTGTTCAATAAGTTCCTGGAGCAAAACATTGTACCGCAGGATTGGAGGCAAGTGAAGGTGATCGCCATCCAAAAACCAGGGAAACCAGCTTCTAATCACAACTCTTATAGGCCGATTGCAATGCTATCCTGTATCCGGAAATTGATGGAAAAAATGATACTCCGTCGTTTAGACCACTGGGTCGAATCAAATGGTCTACTATCAGAAACTCAATTTGGCTTTCGCCGTGCCAAAGGGACGAATGATTGTCTTGCGTTGCTTTCAACAGATATTCAGCTGGCGTATGCTCGTAAAGAACAAATGGCGTCTGCGTTCTTGGACATTAAGGGGGCTTTTGATTCCGTTTCTATTGACATTCTTTCGGGTAAACTTCACCGACAAGGATTTTCTCCAATTTTGAACAATTTTTTGCACAATTTGTTGTCCGAAAAGCACATGCATTTTACGCATGGCGATTTGGCAACTTTTCGCATTAGCTACATGGGTCTTCCCCAGGGCTCATGTTTAAGCCCCCTTCTTTACAACTTTTATGTAAATGACATCGACGAATGTCTGGCAAATTCATGCACGATAAGACAACTTGCAGACGACAGTGTAATCTCTGTTACAGGAGCCAAAGCTGCCGATTTGCAAGGACCATTGCAAGATACCTTGGACAATTTGTCTGCTTGGGCTTTACAGCTAGGTATCGAATTCTCTCCGGAGAAGACTGAGATAGTAGTTTTTTCTAGGAAGCATGAACCTGCTCAGGTTTTGGTACACAAATATCTTGGTGTCTGGTTCGACTCTAAAGGCACCTGGGGTTGTCACGTGAGGTATCTGATGAAAAAATGTCAACAAAGAGTGAATTTTCTTCGTACAATAACCGGACAATGGTGGGGAGCCCATCCAGGAGACCTTATAAGGCTTTACCAAACAACGATATTGTCTGTCATTGAGTACGGGTGTTTCTGCTTCCGCTCCGCAGCAAACACACATTTGATCAAACTGGAGCGAATACAATATCGTTGTTTGCGTATCGCCTTAGGTTGCATGCAGTCGACCCATACGATGAGTTTGGAGGTTTTAGCTGGAGTACTACCATTGAAAAACCGCTTCTGGAGCCTGTCTTCTCGTATTCTAATCAAATGTGAGGTCTTGAACCGTCCCGTGATTGAAAATTTTGAAAGGTTAATCGAACTTAATTCTCAAACCCGTTTTATGACATTGTATTTCAATCACATGTCCCAAAATATTAACCCTTCTTCGAATATTCCAAATCGTGTCGACTTATCAAATACTTCTGATTCTACTGTGTTTTTCGATACATCCATGATAGAAGAAACTCGTGGAATCCCGGATCATTTACGCGTGCAGCAGATCCCTAAAATTTTTTCCAATAAATATCGAAACATCAACTGCGACAATATGTACTACACTGACGGATCACTTCTTGATGGGTCCACTGGCTTCGGTATCTTCAATAACAATTTAACCGTCTCCCATAAGCTCGATAATCCTGCTTCTGTTTACGTCGCAGAATTAGCTGCAATTCAGTACACCCTAGGGATTATCGAAAAAATGCCCACGGACCATTATTTCATCTTTACGGACAGTCTCAGTTCCATTGAGGCTCTCCGATCGATGAAAGATGTTAAGCACTCTCCGTATTTCCTGGGGAAAATACGGGAACATCTGAGTGCTTTATCCGAAAAATCTACTCAGATTACCTTAGCGTGGGTCCCTTCTCACTGCTCGATACCGGGTAATGAGAAAGCGGACTCTTTGGCTAAGGTGGGCGCAACAAACGGTGATATTTATGAAAGACCAATTGCCTTTAATGAATTTTTCGCACTTGTACGTCAGAATACGATCATCAGTTGGCAAAATGCTTGGACCAGAGGGGAATTGGGAAGGTGGTTACATTCCATAATCCCCAAAGTATCGACGAACCCGTGGTTCAAGGGGTTGGATGTAGGTCGGGATTTCATTTGCGTGATGTCCCGGCTTATGTCCAATCACTATAGATTTGACGCGCTCCTCCGTCGTGTTGGGCTCGGGGAAAGTGGTATCTGTGCCTGTGGTGAAGGTTATCACGACATAGAGCATGTGGTTTGGTCATGCCCTGTACACCGTGACGCCAGGTCTAAATTAATAGCTTCCCTGCAGGCCGAGGGTAGACAGCCGGCTGTTCCTGTTCGTGATGTCTTGGCGAGCCGTGACCTATCCTACATGTCCCTTATATACGTTTTCCTGAAATCCATCCACGCCCCAGTCTAGTCCCGTTCCCCTCCGTCTACACCCAACAAAACGACAAGAACACGTTTGAACCTTAAGCACAAAACCAGCAACCAGACCCCGCACAATAGAACCAGGACCCAAGGACTACGAGCCTCTGTCCCAACTCACGACATCGTGGCTCAGCAGAACGAATCCATACATGCCATTCGACGATTATCAGACGACCATTGAACAACAAAACACTGATTGGAAATCCCATGCTAGTTTTAAGTTAGACTTAATTTCAGCTCGTAGTCGGCAGCGAGGATAAAAAATTTGCTTTAGTTTTTAAGTCATCAGATATAATTGGCGCCGTTAAACATTAAATTGTATTTGTGCCGTGTCAAATAAATGTTATGTGAAGAAAAAAAAAAAAAGCAACGCAAAAACGTTTGAAGGAGCGAAGAAATATCTCAAACACCAGAAAAACAGCTAGAAAACTGATCTCAAATTAGTCTCTAATAACTTAAAATCATCTATATATAAACCAGAAAAAATAACAAATAACCAGAAATGCATGAGTTTTAATCTTAATTATAGCTTGAAGCATCTGCAAACACGTCGGAAGGCTTGGAAGAATAAAAAGAATAAATTCTGAAAGACTGAAAATCTTTTCTAAAGGCTAGGAGAAGCCAACAATCGAAATAATAATTTAAAAAGCTACAACTAGACAAAAAAGGACGAAACAAGATATGATCAAAATTTACCCAAAAGTGAGCTGTAAAATGCTTCGCAGGCACAGAAGAATCAGAAGAAAATAAAAATTCGTTTAAGAAAGGTTTTTAAAAGTCCTCTGACAGAACGAACAAAGTTCATTATTCTGCATTAACCAGAAATATTTTAAAGTGCTTCTGGAAATTTGGAAAAAAATGATTCCACTTAGATTTGCTTTAAACTGGTTGATGAATGCTTCTGTATGACATAAAAGAGCAACAAATTAATTCCAAATTTAGCCCAAAGCTTAGTTGGAAGTGCCTCATAGTTAAAGAAAAATAATTTCAAATTAGCCTTAAAAACTTAACGAGAGAAATCAAAACTAAAAAAAATACCAAGGAAGGAATTCACATCAAATTTTAGCGGTCCAAATATCACTTCCAACAGTCTTACGCGAAAAATGTGACAATGAAAAGGCAATTATCTTTTCAGCGGGAGAATTTAATCTTTTCTAATCCCCGTAATTGCAAATTATTTCCGTCGACCTTCGCAGCGGACGGTGACAACCAAGATTTGCGTTCGATGGTCCAAGATTTTCAATCGTACCGTTCCATTTTTCAAGCTTAGGAAACTAGTCAACCAAAAGTCATTTTTTATTTCCAGTAAAATCGAACGGCTGTTACCCGCGCCGCTACTGGCCGTTCATGGTGAGTCCGACGACGACGTACCGATCCCACACGCTGTCCGAAAGGGATATTGCCCAACCCACCCGGTTGAAGTCAAACCGCAGAACAATTCTGAACGCAATGACACGAAAGAATTATAATACATTAGCTAAATTCCAACCGGTCACAAAGCGCAAGCTCAATTTAATGCATCGACAGAAAAACAAGAACGAAACGCAATCGATCCAATAAGCTCTCCGGAGACCCACGGGGCAGAAAGGCATAAGACACAGAAAAAACCGAAACCCTTAGAAATTATTCTATCCAATTCCACCGCTGAAACACGGTGCGCCTTTCCGAGCGACTCGGAGAGCGGCCGGACGCGAACGGTAATGTTGTGCCGTGTTTCGATGTTACGTAAGATTTCGTCTCTGTGCACCGCCACACCCACCAACCGGTCCGAGAGCCCTATTTGGCTAAAGCCACTCGCGCAACATAATAACTGGTTCCGAAATGAAGAGAAAAAAGATAGTTTCACTTCTTGGCTTTAACCTCGATTTTCCTGTCCCTCGGAGTCTCGTACCCACCACTAGCTATGGCAATACTCACCACTGCCGCTAATCCACCCGCTCTAATGGTACCCATAATGTCAGCCCTCTAACTCCGCCGCCATGAAGGGCGGGGAAAGCCAGCGGAAGACACGCTGGTCTGTGTGCGAGGGATGGGCAGGAGGCAGGGTAACTCTCAATGAAAACGAAATCGAAAGTGTTTGCTAATATGGAGGAGAAAAACTACTACCACCATGAGCGGAGCGGAGCCAAACTTCCAAGGAGTAACGCTCACTCCATTTGAAAGTGGCTCGCTGCAGGGCGGAGAGAGCGAACCAAGGAGCATAAAAGAAGCCCTAAGCTGCGCTGCGCTGTGCCGTCGGTCTATTGAAAGCTGCGCAGAATGGCAAACTTTAAAATGGTTGATTCTTTGCCTCGCTTGGAACAAGCAAACACACTGAGGCTCCCACGCATAAACTATTAGGAGTCGTGAGAACAACTCTGCTTAAGTCCTCTCCAGCAGACTACAGAGCCACACGTTTGTTCGGTTCGGGGCCATACAACAGAGACGCATACCAGCATTGGCTATCATATACATTTTCGTTGCATGCATTTGTTAGTGTAGTTGAATCTTGTTGGTTGTTTGAATAGACTAATAGTAATTTGATGGAGGTAGGGTAGTTCTTTGTTGATGGATGATTGGAAATAGTATTCACTTTAGTTTAGCATCAACTGGTTAATAATAAATATTTTTAAAGTATTTTTGTATGAATCTGTCTAGATAGTTCCAGTCCTGGCTCACTTTAATAGAGTGATTATTTTAAAGATAAATCAAAACCATAATCCACGTTCACTTCGACCGCAAAATTATAAACAAAAAATTGGCATCAAGCTGCTAAATATCCATTATTCATCTCAGCCCATATATTCATCTCATACAAAACAAAAAAACACAATTGAAAACAGAAAAAATCGCATATTTTCTTCTCAAACCAATCTGCTAATTCATGGAATGGATTCTTATTAGTTCACTTTAGATTCCTCATAAAGTATAATCCACAAAAACTCACTTAAAAGCACTATATGTGATATAATAGTCGGGAATCTGCACTCGAAAACTCATTCAATTCATTCACCCACCTCAGAAAACAAAATCCGCGCATTGTTCTATACGGCTACAATGAGACTCGTTCAGCAGCCAACCAAAGTGTATTTTATCACTAAAGGACCACTTTCTATTTTAATAACTAAACAAAATCACTCACTACACTAAGAATACTTTAATCTTTGAAATGTCCACCTCAAATTTCCTAAAGCAAGCTTGAATTAGTAGAAATATGTGAGACGAATTTCTACAAACCCTAAATTTCAACTGTATGCATTTTCATCTGTTTTCACTGCGTTGAAGAAAAGTTTCTGTTTATACGAATCATCATACTAAAAATATTGAATTATTTCGTAATGATTGACATAAATCGACAGCACTGCAGTGGTTACCTAGGTTACCAATTTTGTACGTAAACAACTGCAGCGGATATCTAGGTAACCTACTGCGACGGGCTGCGGCTACGTTCATTCATGATAAAGTGATTCATTCATGATTACCAGTGTAATGGATATGGGGGCGTCGTGAGATGAATAATTGAACAGTGATTCAAGTTTTGAGATGGATATGGAAGCTTTGTGAAAAATGGTTTGTTTTACAAAATTCAGGATAAATCTAGCTAATTTTACTATATCTACAATGCTAAACGATTCCACAAGAGCAAGTGAGCATATTTAGTTTATTTGTTCAATGATTTCGTGAAAATTTGGTGTTTAATCCGTGCATTCTTCGTGAATATTGGCTTAATGAGATGAATAATGGAGCAGTTCCCCTATAATTAATTTCATCTTTTAATAAACTGGACATAGTTTCAATTTTGAATTTGTTCAAGTTGGTTTAGTAATGGCAAAGTTATCCAAATTTTCCTCAATAATATAATAAATAGGGTACTCGCTCCATTATTCATCTCAACAGCTAGGTACACCTATATTCATCTTATTTCTCTCATTTGTCCAATTTACCGTTAAATTTCTACAAATTTTTGAAAGTAAACCTATTTGCTTCTCGATTTTGTCAAGTGGTTGAAAATATTGTAATTTTTGACGATAAATCAATCAAAAAGGCGTGATGAGATGAATATAGGTACTAAGATGAATGTAGGAACGATAAGCCTAACTATATAAATTCTGAACGCAGGGGAAAAATGACTTTACTTGTTAAAAGTATTTTATAATGTATGCTAAACATTTTCAAAAAAAGATTTAAGAGCAGATATGAAATTAACCTGCCAATTAAGATTAACAACATTAAACAATAAAAAGGTAAGAAGTAGGGTTTTACATAGGGTTACACCAATGCAATAATTCGAAATACCCTATCAAAACGCCAAGCTGACGTCATCAAACTGCATAGACCTTTGCAATCGCGCATGTATTGGTGCCCTTTACTCCGTGTAAGTCGGATGGAAAATGAGGCAAACAAAGTGCTGTCAAAATGCTTGCATTGATTGCGAAATTTTTATTTTCTTTCACTGACTTGAAAGTTAATTTATTCCTACGCGAATTGTGTGATTTGTTTACGGAGAGTATCTTACGAAATGGATAATTGATTTACAGTAACGAGCAACTCAAAAGAGACTATGTTTTTCGATTTGCTTAACCCCTGTACTGCCGGTACCCGGATAACTGTCCCATAGTGAAAAACAACATGTTGAGAAAACGGCGATTTTATATTATCCGTGAATTTTCGGATTTCCAGCAATTACATGCAGAACCAATGACCATAACAGTTTCATGGCACCACAAGTTTATCGTTAAGAACAAAAAACCATGGATGGAATTGGTTTTACGTTATATAACTTGAAAAAAAGACAAAATGGGACAAAATATGCGGGTACATTTTAAAAATACTCGCATATTTTGTCCCATCACATATAAATTCAACCAGCAACCGGCATTATCATTGGCAACGTAGATTGTACTACAGAAAAACAACATTAGCCTAGTTAATTAAATGACATACTTCTATATGCCTAAAATTATCCGGCATACACTAATCTGGAGCAATATTATATGTTTTCAGTTTGTACCACTATGCACTGGGACGGTAATGCGGGTACTTTCAATATGGGACAAAAACAACTTGGTATTTTTTCCATGTTTTTCCATACAAAAGTATCAATTTTAATTTTTTTCCAGCAAATATGATAACAATTAGATCGATTCCCGATGATAACTCAAAAGTGACCAAAATCAGTATGAGACAGTTATGCGGGTACCGGCAGTGTAAAGATGAACAAGAATCATTTATGAGGCAAACAATCCGAAATTAGTGTGCGTGATTGAGCTGTCAGAAAGCTCTATAGCAGCAATAAAATGTTAACAGGTGAGTCAAATCTTTTAAACGGGCTGTTTTTTGTCAACATAGATGATGTAGAAGTCCAAAAAATGTCCAAAAATCAATGTTCGGAACAATTTCTCAGGAATTTTTCACAAGCTATGACAGTTTTCGCCTGAGAAAGCCTTTCTGTGCCAATAAACAAAGCGGAATACAATTTCAAATGGCATTTGCTTGTTTTTGTAGATCTAAGTCACAACCCCAAAGCACGTGGTTTTTACTTATTTTTCGCTACTAATACAGACAAATGTCTTCTTCTTCCTCATCTTTAACACATTGTTCAAAAAGTCCCGGGACTAACTAAGAAAACAACATTTCCTCAGCAAAATTATTTACAAATTTATTCATCAACATAATCAACATAATGCAATACAGTCAGACCTCAATATAAGACAACCTCGATATAACGTAACTTTTACCTCGATTTAACGTGACTTTTTAAAATATTGAAATTGAAAATATATGATACTGCAACTGTTTTGCAAAATTGCAAAAATTGTCCTGATGGGAAATAGTTTTCACGCATTCTTCAGTAACAATTCACAGTCCTGCATCAATTTAAAAAAAAAATTTCTGCTTGGTCAAATTTTCTCTAAATGGGCATGAGAATGTTTTAAAAATACTGATAGGTTATGGAGAATAGGTTTTCGCTCATCTTTGAGTAACCATTAACATTCTTGCATAAATTAAAAAAAAAAACTTTTTTTTTGCTTCGATATAACGTAACGAAAATGAAAATAAAGTTCCCTTATATCGAGGTATGACTGTACAATCGTTCCAACGCTTTTCTAGTTTTTCGTTACGATGCTTGTAGAACGATTTGTCCTTGGCCTCAAAATAAGCTTCAGTCTCAGCAATTACTTTCTCATTCGAGCCAAATCCTTTTCCCTGGAGCATCCTTTTGAGATCAGCAAAGAGCCAGTAGTCGCTGGGGGCTTAATCTGGAGAGTATGGTGGGTAAGAAAGTATATCGAAGCCCGACTCGTTCAATTTGGCCATTGTTTTCATTAACTTGTGGCCAGGTGCTTTGTCTTGATAAACGATGTTTTTTTTCTTCTGCATGTGTGGTCGTTTTTTCGCGATGTAATAGTCGCTATTGATAGTTCTTCCCTTTTCAAGGTAGTCGATGTAAATTATACCGTGCGCGTCCCAAAAAACTGACGCCATGACTTTGCCAGCTGCCTGTTACGTTTTCGGACGCTTCGGACGGCTCTCACCAACTGCGCGCCACTCAGCTGACTGCGATTTGACTTCGGAGTGAAATGGTGGATCCATGTTTCGTCCATTGTCACATACCGACGCAAGACATCCTGTTTATTGCGAGTAAGCCGTGCCAAACAGCTTTCTGAATCGTCTATTCATTGTTGCTTGGAAATTACCTTTTTGCATGCCTAATTTTTCGTTTAAAATCGAAAACGCACTTCCAGTTGATATGTTTACGATCTTAGCAATCTCAGAAACATTCATTTTGCGGTCATCCATCACGATTTACAAAACTTATTTCCGAAGTTACTGCTTGATTTGGCCTATCCAAGCGTTCTGCATCACTTGTATCAGTTCTACCGCGTTTGAAATCTGGATGGAGCAAAGTTTGGATAACACTTTTCAAGCCATTGCTGAGATTGCACGGTACTTTTCCCACTAAATAGCTATGTTTTATCAACACACGATATTCGTTTTTTTTTTCTTTTTTTACACAAATGCAAAAGTAGCGACACTTTCCCACATTAGCTTGGTTATTTATGGTTCGATTGACGTGAAAATTTGACACATGCCACTTGACGGTTGGTACTTTCGAAAAATGAGGTTGGTTTGACATTAGTAATGCCATCTCTGGGTTAGTCCAGGGACTTATTGAACGATGTGTTATATATCTCATTGCTATATTAGTACTAACACTCCAATGAGCAATTCCCGCTGAAACCGTCCCACTAGTGACATGAGGTCTTTCAAAAAGGATATTTTTATGTCTACATGATTGAAAGTAGCGAAAAAATGAGAAAACCACTTTGGTTAGTTCATATTGATGGAACCCTCGGGCACAAATCGGTTAAACGGTTTTTACAAATATCGCGTTGATTTGATATTGGACGCGAGTCATGCGTTGAACTGTTTGAAGCTCGATTTTGAAAAGTGACCAGAATGACAAGATAACCTCAATGCTCACCTAATATTTTGAATGTATCTTGAAGCATTTTCTCTCAGCTTTTCAATGGTGATGTCAAGTTCAAAATCGGTGGTTGCGAACTTGCTCAAAAACACGTTTTTCTGATGAAATCCAAGATGGCGGCGAGATCCGAGATGGCGGCCATTTTTTTTCTACTCCAAATGAAAGCTCTATCATTCCTCTTGAAAACGATGTGTTGGTTGCAGGGGGTTCAATGACAAATTCAAGAGAAATAAATCAATGTAAAGGTCAAGAATTGCTCAAAAATCAATTTTTGTAAAAACCGTTTAACCGATTTGTGCCCGAGGGGTCACTTAATATGAACTAACCAAAGTGGTTTTCTCATTTTTTCGTTACTTTCAATCATGTAGACATAAAAATATCCTTTTTGAAAGACCTCATGTCACCAGTGGGACGGTTTCAGCGAGAATTGCACAATGAAACATAGACAGGTAAGGAAGAGTAAGACATTCGTCTGTATTAGAAGCGAAAAAGGCCGTTAACGAGCGAATGCCATTTGAAATAATATTCCGTATTGTTTAACACCAGCGGTAGAATCAGTAGATTTAGGTTTTACAGAAGGAACTTGCATTTTTGCCCTTAACGGACATGGGTCAGGTAATAAGACGCTCTGGCAGCACGGTTAACGTTGTGCGCGTTTAAATTCGCGACTACTAGCTCAAAGAGACTTTAATAGGCTGCTTTGCCATTTAAAACATGCGTGAAGACGAATGCAAAAATATTTCCTTTTTTTATTCTCTTATGCAAAAAAAAAAAACAAACAAATATCAGCTTCTTAGTCCCGAATTATCTGCTTATTCAAATTGTTTAAACATTTTAAATGGGTTTTCGCCCAATTATTCTGTTGAAATTAGTTTGTTTCATGTGAAGAGTTACTGCGAGCTGTGGAGGCCCTCAAAATGTGACAAGTTCAGTAAGATAAGTGCGCATTGTTATTTCAAGTTTGTGATGTGTTGACATTCGAGCACATATCCAATAAAAAAAACATTCTACGCCCTACTTAACCATTGTACTGATACTGTAGGAATAGTTGTCGCAATGTAAGTTATAATATCGGATTTTTTTTTTCTCGAGTTTTTTATTGATCTTGATACATAAAATATGCGTTTGCTTGTTTTAGTGAACAAAATGTTCGGAATATTTTCATTGACACAATTCTATTTGTTGTTAAAATACTTTAAGCGTTACTATAAACACTTGCAACAGGTAACATATGTTTTTTGTACACATCTCGATAAAGGTATTATCTATCCTAGTGTAAACTAGAGTTCTCGACCAGCCCACACTGTTTCCATTTGGCATTTGTTTATGAACCTGTATTTTTATGTATGTTCATTGGTATAAAATACAGATTCCCGGGTAGGTACGAACTTCTCATAAAAAGAGTTTTACGTCGAAACATCTCGTGATATGATCAAGCACAGCTTTCAAATCGACATAGAAATGCTATCTATTTATCTGACATGCAAATACTTCGCAACCACCCCAGCAACTGCATCCCACCGTTAAAACCTAATCGGCGGCAAAGCTTTTCAGTTTTCCTTTTACGCTTTTCTGCATAGCAACCGGGCCGACCAGGCGCTCATGATCGGCTGGAGCACAATCTAAGCTCGACGCGCTGCAACTAGCATAGACAAAGAGAGTATACTCGTATGGTGGACCCCACGCCAGTAGTACTACTACCCCCGTTTGGCTCCTAACGCTTATGCATGTGTATTTGCCGGCACGTGGTCGGATATCTGCAAGTGCTGTGCTCTTCCATCCAACCAACACTCACTACGGAACCGAGAGCCGAACGGTTGTTCCTAAGCCGGGCCGCCGCCGAGGTCTTCGCTTATGCTGCGCGTACCCCGCGCACTCTATGCTTCGCGCGGTTAGGCTAGGTTTGGCTGACTGCCCGCAGACACTAGCGTAGTGACCTAGTTTCGTTTCTTTTTTTTTCTCTTCACCTTCGACGACGGAATCGTTAGTATTCGGTCTCTGTGCGGCGTTTGTCTGACAGTAACCTCACCATCGTTGTTGGACCGCGACTTGAGAGAGAGTCCATTCTCGGTGACGATTGTTTGAAAGCGGTCCAGAAGTCACCAGAAGTGTAAACCTGAGGCTTTTCAACACAGCTAATCAAATTCCTTCCAGAACAACATGTTACAGCATTCATACTAGGACCTCAAAAACGCAGTCTGGTCAACATCAAATTGATTGCTTTGGGGTACCATTTAATTAATAATTTTTCCATACCACTAGGATCATATTTATCTGCTGCCACCTTGCGCCGCTATCATACCAAGTGTCGACAATCGCATATGAATTATTATAACCTGTGGCGGCTCCGTTTGAGTGGCTAGTGCCTAGCCTAGGCACTGACCAGTTCAAGCGAAGGTGTTCACTTGATACCGTAAGGTAACGAACAGCTGTGTGGCACTTGCAATAAAATGTGCTTAACATAGGTAAAATAGAGGAGGTTTTCCGTGGCAGTTCACGCGACGCCGAGGCTAGGTAGGGTCACACACACGGTGCAGTCATCGGCTTGCGGGCGGAAATGATGAATGTTGAAAAGTGGTGAAAACAATGGAAAAGATAAAAGCGAGAGCGTTTCTTTAAGGCCACCGCGATTTGTGCAACCTAATCGATTCGCTTCATGCTGGCGGTTTATTACTTTACGTGTTTTGTAACGGTCAGATGTCTTAAGATAGAGAGACAGAGAGCCATTCGGTTCTCGTAAGACCACTGACGGCCATATGAAAGAAACTTAGGTTTTAACTTTGCTTTCTAGCACACCTCGAGCAGGAAATTTTTACGATAAAATAAATAGGAACAAATGGTAATCACATTCCATTTAATTGAAAAATCTTTTTAAACATCTAATGAGGAGAATCAATTAGATAAATAAGTGTGCTGTCATGCACTTTTAATACAGTTCAAATTGAAAAGCATCCCTTGAAGGTATTCAAGTATCACTACCTTAGAGTTTAAGTAGCTCAACTAAACAACTAAGCAATCACAGCTGGCAATAAAAAAAACATACGATATCAAGTATAGCTCAAACATCGTTCGAAAAATATCGATACCACTGGTAGTAAGAATCGATACCACAAATCCTGCTGTTTTATCTTTGTTATACTAAACAAAGGTTATAAAATCGGTCGAAAAACGCAAAATAGATTCAAGATCTGGAGGGCCGAATCGTATATACCATTCGACTCAGCTCGACGAACTGAGCAATGTCTGTTCGTGTGTATGTGTGTGTGTGTGTATGTATGTTGTCTGTATGTATGTGCCGCAAAATACTATCGCACCTTTCTTACAGAACGCAATATTCGATTTTGATGATCTTATACGCAAACGAAAGCTACTGTGCTCCCCCAGAATGCTACCGAGTGGATTTTTGATTAGTGGCTTAGTTCTCAAAATATTGATCAAAAAGTATTTTTATATAAGATATTTAACTTTTAAGGCAAAATGAATGGCATGGAGAGCCATGTGTTATACACCAATCGACTCAGATCGACGAACTGAACAATTTCTGTACGTATGTGTATGTGTGCTTGTATGTATGTATGTGTGAATATGTTGTTTATATTCTTTTTTCACCAATCATGTTGTTTATTTGTATAGTATAACAGAATCGAAAGAAATAAATTACAAAATAAACGCTCATTTTACAGAACGCATACTTCGATTTTGATGTTCGCATGCTCAAATGAACACCCTAGAGCTCTTTAAAAATCATACTAAGTGCGAATTTTCATTGGTAGCTTGAACTGTAGAAATTTGACCAAAGTATATTTCAGACATGGGATATTTTACTTTTTGGATGATTCATCTCTCTCTCCCTGCTCTCTCTTCTTCTCTATCCCTCTATTTCTTTTTTTTCGTATCTGTATTCATTTTTAATTTTATTATAATAATTTCTATTCATTTCTCAAAAGAAAACAACAATCATCCACAACTTTGCATAATTTTTACACTCTTCGTAGTGCGTCTTAACAAGTGTAAATAAATTACCCTTGAGCTTTTTCTTAAAAATTTAAATTAGATTTTAGAGTAACCTGCAATGCTTACTTAGCTCCTTTTCTTCCTTGCGAAGCTTCGGTCCTCACTTTTTTTAAAATATGTATTAAATTGTACGTTGAACCCAGATTTGCGAAGAATAAGAATCTTTTTCAGCTCTCGGGAGCCAAACATTGTAGCAAAATCTGATCTCACTGTTGTAACACAATTAGCGATGCAGATATTTTGAAAAGCCAAAGATGTATAGACCTATTTACGTACGAATATGTTAGTGCCACCGGTTTGCAATGCTACATTTTGAACTGCTGGAAAACTATTCCGTTGAACATTTATTCTATGTTTTAACTTCAGTTCTGGATATACTTTTCACTCGTGACCAGAAATCTACAGTTGATGGTGAACGTAATTGGCAAAATAAAGTAAAAAATTTGAGAAATTGTGAACATCGAGATGCGATGATTTACAGTTTGGATGAAACTGAAGCAAACATGGTACATGGCTATACACGTTTACTAGTGTGCGCAGGTGAAAAGTTACTTATCTCTATGATATGATACACTATGCTCATGAAAGATATAAATATTGCTTTCTAATTTAAGACTAAGTGCAATCAGAAAATCCATGTTATTCCTCTTCTCGTTATCGCAGCAAGTTTTATAAAGTCTTCATTTCGAATTTTATCATACAGCCTAGACCTTCGAAAGGAATAATGTTCTCGACTACACTCTGAAAATCCAAAATTCACAAATGTCGTAAAAAACCTTCATTTTCAGATAATGCATTTGAGATAGAATTAAATTGACAACTTTCATGAGTGGTTTTTTCCTGTATAATTCTGAACTAAAATTTTTCGAGAACAGGTTTGTATTAATTTGCTCTAATTCGTTAAAAATATCAGATGCTGATTCCTAATGCTAGGTCCTTCGATTTCTAGAAAAAAAGCGAAAGTGATATTCAAACCTGGATTATGGGGATTTAAAAAAAAGAACTGCATTAAACTAACATACATATTTGCTGTTCTCGTATGAAATCAGCATCATTGTTATTTACTGTTCCTCACGTTCGATTATTTCAAGAAAATAAAATGAGTTGCTTCTAACTAGCACTTTAAAATTGGTTTGTGATAAAAAAATAACACTCATATACTCCAGTGACAACATCCATAATATTTACCAAACCCACGTCAAGCTTTAATTCAATGATCTTATTTGGTTCTCTCTCTGAAAACTATCTTTTAAATTTGTTTCATTCATTATTGTAATTGGACTTACGTTGGTATACGATTTGTGATTTACTGGTCTAATAAGTATAAAGTAATAGGTAGTTAGTATAACAAAGGTTTCTGCACCACTAGGTGGATTAATTCAGGTTTTTGACTTAATTATTGATACCGCTAGTATCGATACAAGCATTACCCATCCCAAGGATTACAATAGACGGATTATCTGTCGACTTCAAATCAACGTCAATGCGAATTCGGTAAATGATACCATTTTTCGAAAGTTTAGAGTCCAAAATCCGTTCAGGAAATCTATAAAGATTGATAACTGCTTTTTGTGTAATATGTTCCCCTCTCTGTTCTTCATATTTATAGCTATTGAGCAATTGAAAATAAGTTACCAGAACAGCGTAAGGTATTGCTGCGATGGAAAGTGAGAGTAGTGGAGCGTTCAAGTCAAACCTGTCTCGCAGAATACATTGATTCTAATATTTTCAATATCATCTTGTGGGTAATAACACAATATACTGAAAAATAGCGATGACTAACTCTTTGAACAAAAAAATTTACGGTGCTGACTAAGATTCGTATTCGTACATAGTGCGGCAGACTTAAACAGTGCGCCCCTGGACAAAGCCGCAGCATCCTTATCACCATTCTAGCGAACTTGACCTCTGCGCTGCTGAACACCCTAGACGATCGCCTAGCAGTGTTCACTTTGTTTTTGTTCGGCTCTATGATGATATCAAAGCTCTTAATTTTCAACAGTATGGAAACATTTAATAATCTAAACAGAGTGAACGATAATAATTATTATTATAGAGTGACCTATTTTTGATCAACATTATCATTGGCACAAAACGCGCATATGCGAGTACGCAGGATTTCGATTTACTCTCAATGAGCGCGGTATCATGTATGAGTAATATCACGCTGGATTCAAAACTGTTGTGATTCTGTCCAGCAACGTAGTTGATAACCGACTCGGCTATCAATGGTGCGGCGTCAAAACGCTACGGAAAACAGTGAACGGCTCAGGGCTACACTTCTCTGATAGTCTAGTATTGCTTCAATTTACATCTAGGGCAGACCGAATTTTCGAATTCTTCCGCGAATCTTCTGCTACTTCTTACACGGTGAGATGGTAACCACTCAGCACGATACAGAAAGCATTGTCTACAATGGAGTGAAACCGAATAACATTGATAGAGCAACATCAAGTCCAGAAGTTGAGACAAGACGCACGTACAGATGTACAATAGCATTTTTATTGTCAGTCGCTCTGCTGATCGCCCTCGGAATAATCGCTGTTCTGCTCTGGGAAAGATATTACAATTCTAGCCCGTGGGAGAAAGCCAATGACGCGCTTCAAACTTCAAGTACAGATTTTACTAAAGATGAAATCTTTGTAACTAGTACGGCCAGAAATTGGTTCAAACAAGAAGACTCCAGTATCAGCGGAGAGTCAGGACCAGCTTTTGCAGTTACCTCCGGATTGGACTCGCCAACTCAATCGTGGGAAAACGATGATTCGGTGATCGATATAGATTCAATCGATGAGCATGCAGTTCCAGACGTAGAAGAAGAATATGAATCAGAAGAAGATGCAAGTGGTAGCGGATCTGGGTATGGGTCAGACTCTGAAGAGTAGTGGATTTTTCGAAACCTCCCCAGTATTTGCCTATTTAGTTCATATGTTTACAGTAAAGGCATCTTTTAGTGTGAGTGAATGAACGATTCAAAGGTATCAATACGTGGTGATGATGTGGAATAAGTGATTTTTAGTGTAAATTCTACTTTGTATGTCTTATTAGCGTTATGAAGCTTATGAATTGATGAAGTGAGAAATTAGTGTACTTTAAGTCGAGTACAAATCAAAACTGGAGATTAGAGAAACTTTGATAAAATTTATTGGATCAAATAAACTGTAACGAAAAATGTGAATTAAAAAGTTTTTACCATAACATAAGTTAATAAAATTTAATCACAAATCCTTTGATTCGCGAGACCCATAAAAATCCTTGGTATTTAAGCAACGCAACCTATTTTTTCAAAAGAAAAAAAGAAAAATGGTTGTTGCCATGAGTCAATCATTGGTATTGAGTGTTGTTGAAGAAATAATCTTTGCAGAACAATTATTTATACAAAAATTAAACTAAATTGGAGATGTATACAAAGCTCCTTGTTGGAGCTTATGATCACTGTGATAGAATATTAAAGTATTAATCATCTTGTTAGATTTTAAACGCGAAATTATATCTGCAAAACAAAACTCATAAATACTGGAACTTAATGTCTTAGTTGCTTTTGATCGTTTTCACATCAAATTTACACTGTAACAAAGGAATTTAAAAGAATAACATGTTTTTTTTTAATCTTGCTGTGAATGATGTCCTACATGAAAGTATCATGCATCACGGAAAGAACGCTGTAGAAAACCACCTAGTTGACCGATCCTTTTCGAACTATCAGACAATAAAATATAACCCATCAGTAAGCTTTTGGCATATTTATTTCATTCAACTTCAATGTCATAATCGTACGCTCACTCGTTACTCTTAACTCCACTTATTAGGTTTTGTCCATTATCTGGGTGCAGCTTTTTCTGTACGGAAACCCACTTTTTCTTCATGTCCTCCACAGATTTGACTTCCTTGGGATGCTTTAATAGTGTCCGCTTTATTAAAGCCCAGCATTTTTTGATAGGCCCTAGTTCCGATGCGTTGGGTACGAAACTGACCTAGTTGGCTTCGTACCATTCCAGGACATAATTTGAATAGTAGCACGAAGCTAGTTCCGGCCAGAATATCGTAGGTCCCTCGGAATATTTCAACAAAGGAAGCACACGTTTCTGTAGAGACTCCTTGAAGAATATCTTCCCGTTTACAGGCCCGGTAGTCACGAACGACGCACATTGTTATTTCTTGGCAAACTTTGTAAGTTTATGTTTCCTTACTTCCTCCGGAACATGACACTTGTGCTGGGCAGTGAACAGTAACCCCGGAAGCTGCGGGAAGATCGCTTTGACGTAAGATTCACCATCCATGATGAGCAGGGCTGGAATGCACCTCAGTGCAGACAGAATCACACAAATTTGTACACAACACATTTACCATCAAACCGTGCGTGCCACTCCCGATATTTCGTTTGTGTTCTCTTCTCCCCATTCGCTCTTTTGTATTTCTTTCGCACCGAAAAAATGCGACTGAGTACACATTGTGCATTTGCCAAAATGTGGGACACCACACATTGTGTCTTAGTGTGTTGCTTGGGGCAATGATTATCGGATTTGACAAACGAACGATTATAGTATTAATTTTTTTTTAGGTTTTTGCACTTCATTTGACTACCACTGAAATAATTTAGGAGCTAATTTTCAGTGCTGCTCAATGGGTTTTGTTTCAAAACTAAAAATTGTTTCTTCCCGGAGATAGCCGCAATATGTCTCGTACATGAACAGTAGGATGGCAATCGAAATCGACTTCTCGAATTTCCTTTAGAAGTAGGGCTCAAAAGTTTTGTCTTCGAAAAAAGTTCCCATATTAAACTTTAGCTTGATCTGACTTCGGAGACACGAAAGCATTATTTTGTGACCAATGAAAAAAACGCACAGGTAGTTCATAAATTTCTGAATATCAAAAAATTCTGATGCCACATGCCTTAAAAATGTTTGAAACATCGAGATCTAGTGTTATCAAAAAACAAAAAATGAAAAAAATCGATCGGGTAAAGTTTCACTTTTTGACTGAACGAATTTCTAAATGCTACGAAGAACCCTAATGAACGGTATCAGTAGTGAATGCATGTAGCGATTGTATATGAATACCGGGACAAAAACATGTCTGGACGTGCGTAATACACTGTTCGTTCGCTAACTGGGCTGAGGGCCTAGCCCAGTAAACGACTAACTGGGCTGACATTTCAAATTTCGTCAAATATCGAGGGGGATTCGGATGTAATCGCGCTAGGCAAAACTCAGCGAAAACGTTTAAACAAACGTTAAACGTTTTAAACAAATACACTAAAAATCCTTATTGATGAACAGAAAATGAGAAAAAATAAATTGTTGGCCTTGCGTGTGCTTTATTCGCACTAACCGTTGCCTGGAAACATGTTCTTATCATAAAATATTTATTCGACCTGGAAACCAGTAGATGGATATCTAGTGGATCGCATATGTGATGACAACCAAAATACATTGAACATAAAAATCATTCTCAATTTACTATTCATGTGCCCCTATCTCGTTTTGACAGCAATATGACAAACGCTGATTTTTGACGTTCATCTGCTTTTTAGCTGGGCTATACTGCCTATAATCGCATACCAGTCCCATATTGATTTTCCTCGTTTTTGAGTTAAATATCAGATTCCATCTGTTTCTTGCTCTACTATCGATTAAGGAAACAAAAAAGTATGTTTTATATGAAAAAAGTCAGAAAAAAATGTGAGGTCAAATTGTCCCATCTTAAAAATAATCGCATATCAATCCCACCAAATGTTTTTCCTGAGTATGTCCATATTTTTTCCTTTAATCCATATATTAAATACTTGGTGCTGTTTTTCAAGCTTTTTACTTTTGAAAAATCATCAAATAATTAATGATTGCAAGGTTATTTCAAATAAATTCCACACACAAGATAATTTTAAGTAGACACTGAAACTGCAACTTTTCCTGAAGGTTCCCGAAAGGTTATTGGTTTCGTCAATCAGAAGGATAATAGCCTTGGACAATGTTGCTTTCTGCACGGGGTTAATTTCCTGTGGATGATCTGCTCACTTCAAATAATTATTCAAGTTGAAATTGTCAGAACTCAGAAGAAATCGTTTTTAGTTGCTTAGCTAAAAACAGCTTGTACCTCTTTTCATCGCCGTCGTCTTCCGTCAACTCACTGTTGTAATGAAATTGGAAACTTCTTCTTCTCAATACCACTTTTCCAACATGCTAAATGCACGAGCTAATGCGGAATAATTTTGTTCAGCAAGTATTGCGAAACACTGAAGACATCAGAAAGGATATTATTCACTAGCATATCCAAGACTTCAACCTTAAATTTTGCTTTTTCAACAACGACCTTAAAGTCTGGGTAAGTAATGGGTGGATGCCTCTGCCATTCTTCCGCAGAATATTTAGAAGCTGTCTACGGCTATAAACGTCTGCCTATATTCAAAATACTTGAGAAAAATATAACTAATCCTACACCGAGACTGGTATGCGATTATTTTGCTACTCGATGGCCTAAATAATCGCATATTAGTCTCTTCCTTATTTTTCATTGTAATTTTCATGACAAAGGCAATTCTTCAATCAAGAAGTTATGATTGAGGTGTATTTCATTACATTATGACGAAAACATTAGAATAACCCACCCCAAACAGGAGAAATACCCAAAACAAGAAAAATATCTTCAAGCGCTGTTTTCTCAACTTGATGATTTTCCAGATGGGACTGATATGCGATTATAGGCAGTATAGCCCAGTTAACGAACGCCCAGTTAGAAAGCAGCCCAGTTAAACAGCACCCAGTTAGCGAACAGTTACTGTATGTCCTAAGAAACACGTCAACGCCTTTCTTGGTTCCTTTTCTCTGCTAATTTTTCTACCCGCAACGCAACGCAAACTGCTCAAGCTAAAGCTCTTTGTTCTCACGCAATGTGTCACAAAAAGCAGCACAAAGTGTTGTTCCGTTCTCCCTCTCTTGAAATATTTCTCACTTGGTGATATCTTTCATAGTCATTGCGTTTTCGTTCTTTCCCTTTGTGCCTGTTGGTTGTCAAAATGTGTAGGTATCGTCCTCGTTGGGCCTTGACGTAAAATTAACACACTGAGCGCAATGAGTGTGCGAATGACAGCCCTGATGATGAGACAAATATCTGGATGTACAGTCTCCGGCCCCGTAACTTTTCCAGCGTATTTTTCCGTTCGTCATGATTTGGATTCATCTGCACTTTGTATATATGCAGTCCCTCCCGGTCATTGGCTCTCTGAAGGAAAGACTTGGACAGATTCAACTTTTTGGCCACATTCCCGGCCGAAGCATTGGGATTCCGCCTAACGCTTTCACAAAACGCTTGTGATCCTGATCAATGACACAGTGCAACAATTTCTTTTCCCTGGCTTCTATGTATGATTTTTTCATGTATTTTGATGCAAAAACAAGTTTACTCGAGATTGAACACATTTCATCTTAAGGGGCAACATTAGCGTCAGATCTTAAATCGGACAAAAACTGAGCTCGAAACGGTGATTCAACGGAAACGGTTTGATGGTAATGCGCTAATATCTAAAAGTAGTAGTCGAATTATGTCTTATATTGAGTAAAAAAAAGTCTCAAAAATCGCTTGGTAGGTGTACGATTTACGTAAAATGTCATCAACATGTCAGTTTTGCCCCAGTTTCTCTACAATACAGAAATAGGTTTATCTCGACGTTAAATTAACTCATTTGAAATCTGTTTAATGTAATTTCATAAGTATAAGTGATACTCAATGACACAATAACAATTTATCTCCAAATGGAGAGGGGGTCGTAGATTTGGCCAGGACCGGTCAAAACATAAAAATCTCGCTTCAGCTATGAAACAGAATCATCGCATCTTCGAGAAAGTTGATCCACTCCTCCGTGAACAATCATCTATGAAACGTAAACATTTTTTTTACCGGCCCAAAAAGGCCCATAAAGTACTACGTGCAGTCATTGTGACATATTAACCATTTACACCTTAATTTCTTGTCTTGAAACATCAGCAGCTTAGAACAAACAACTTTGATGATGAAACAACTTTGCGATTGATGACAAATGAAATGTCAATAATACATTCGAAATGAAGTATATATTTAGAAAATTTAAAAACTCTATCCCCAAAATCAAACAATACATCTCTGTAGAAATTGTATATTTTATGTTAAATTTCCTGAGGAATCATAAATAATATCGAACGATAGGATCTCGAGTCCACCTGAATGGTAAAATACAGTTTGTATCATGATTTTCGCATAGTTGTTGTTATTTAAAGTACAGTTTGGTATTCTTTGTTGAAACACACACGTACACGCACACTTTCCATTGAACAATATTGATTTTTAAGGCGTCCCTACTTCTGTAAGTGTCACTCTAAGGAACAAACAAAAACAAATGAAAGATTATAGCTTTTCAACCATTTCTGTGAATTTTGGTACTCCTAACCAAGTCGAAAAAGCGTGAAGTCTTCAGAGACTTGAATGAAGTTTTCCCGTAAGCAGCCGTAGAAGTGAGGAGCCCGTCGAGCAATTACTTTGCAGCAATTTCACCTCTATCATTTTACAGCCTCTAGGTGTCACTATGCTGATGCGATTTACAACTTTTTTGAAATTCAAAATAGCGCCGGACATCAGCTTTTTTTTTCAATGCGTTATCCCGGTTCTGAATTGCTGCTTTTGAAAAGTTTTCAAGATTCCTGGGCACAGTCCCGAATCTGGAAATCGAAAAAATTGAGAAGTATTACAACCTTTTTCTAAGTTTGGCACAGTTTGCAGAAACCGAACGTCGCCCATTGGATTGGATGTCGTTTCCGAAAGAAAAATAGGGTGAAGAACGGTTTGAGCAGTGGCACCTATTTTAATCAGTCGAAGAAAACGGCCCTAAAACAACCGAATTTTGATCATTATTATCGACAATTTCAATGACTAGAACAAACACTCCGGTTAACTAGCTGTCTTATTAATGCATAAAATACCGTTCAACACAGAAAAATCTTCATCAATCGAAAAAAATCAACCAAAATTGCAGCCATTCAGGCGCCACCTCGGGTGCTGAAGAAAATCGCCTGCAGAACAGATGCAAACTGCTTAAAATAGGTTCGGGCCTCGGGGTGATGAGTGTACCTCGATGGCAAACTTTAATTGATTAGGTATTGTTAATGCTTGCTAAATCACTGTTACAATCTGAAAAGAAGTGCTGACAGAGAAAAAGATAATGAACAAATTGATATATTCATGTTTGTATTTTACCTCACACATCGTCTTAATACACAGGCGGCTCCTGAAACTGCTTGAAATATGTTCCCTACCCTATTATTTATTTGACTCATCTCTTTACCAGGTTTCCAGAAATTGGTAGTCGCCATCTTGGATTAATGAGGCATCAATTTATGACATAATCAGGGTTCCGGAAAACCAGTATTACGAGTGTTCGATTTTTTGACATAGAATCACGTCTTACGGCAACATAGTTAGAGATACAGATTGAAAAACTGGAAATATCGAGAACACCGGAAATTGATCAGTTTCAAATGTTTACAATAAGCTATGCACCTGTCCGAATGAAAAAAATTGTAGTTTAATTATACGAACTTTTGTACTATTGGAAATTGTCAAACCCTGTTGGAGCGCCGATTTGGACATCTGATTGGTCGCTTAATGCTCGCCTCTCCTAACACGGTCAACAAAATATTATACCGAATTAATCAAGAATGCATCATTTGGGTTGTTTAAGAGCCTGCTTTTGCTCAAACAAATCAGTTCAGTAGATCAGCGGTTCTCAACCTTTTTTTGTCCGCGTACCCCTTGGCGATATATTTTTCAAATCAATTGTACCTCCCGGCTTGGTTTGTTCTCGCAAAGTGGGAGAGAGTAGTGGTAAATCATTTTGTGGTAGTCTAATTCAGGTTGCTGATTTGTTTGATTGATTGATTACAGTCATGTTTAGGAGCAAAATTGAAACTCAAATGAAATATTATATAGAAAAAATATTTTATCCGCCATTACTATTTTTTTCTTCGCGTACCCCCTAGAGGCTTCTTCGTACCCCAGGTTGAGAAACGCTGCAGTAGATGATGGCCACTTTCACGATCCTAACCAAGTAACCGCAGGTAGCAGCAGCAGCGGCAGCGGACAGCAGCAGCGGCAGTAGACAGCAGCAGCGGTAGTGGTAGCAGCACCAGCGATAGGTGTAGCGGCAAAAAAGCTGTCTTTGTACGGTGCCGGCAGCATCAGAGCGGTGGCTAAATTGTTGGCCAGCACTTACTCAAGCGAAAAGCTACCGTTTTTTAGCAACACACAAACGGGGGCGTTGGCAATCAAAATCTGTCGGCCGTTAAATTTTCAGTGTGAAAACAGTTTTCCTCAGTGTGTGTCTTTTGATAACAAATTGAAAACTTAATATTCTCTCGTTCATTCATCACACCTCATTCAAAATTTTTGGACAAAAACGGTTGTAAATTCGACTTCATCTCCATTTTTTAGCACAAACTCAATTTTCTTTGCCCAATAGTAGTGTAAAAAGTGTTGCGTAACTGAGTGCGGAAACTTCTGCCATCTGCCCCCATGCGATACTGCAACGCATAATCAAGCCTTGACTATTGTCAAGCCTTAATTATGCAAACACAGCACTATCGAAAATGGTCAAGCTTTTTTGAAACGCTGAAGCGCTATTGATCTGATTGGATGTTCAAAGCTCGCTTTGCCTAGCATGATCGACAAAATATTATGCACAGTTAATCGGCAATGCACTCTTTGGATTATATCAAAACCTACTTCTGCTCAAGCCAATCAATTTACTAGTGAATGGCCTCTAGGATGGTCCTAACTAAGTGGCAGCGGGTAGTAGCTGTAGCGACAGCGGAATCATACTAAGAATGATTTTATATCAATTGTGTTTCCATGTTCAATTGTGTTTTCATGTTGTGTAAGATGAATATAAGGGCTGTGATGAATAAAGGAACAGTTCCCCTATGTATCGATTCAAAAATTGAAATTTCGACTCAAAAGTATCGATTTTGTTGATGCTGAACACAATCAAATTACAAGTTTAGTGTTGCTTTAATTCACATCTAGGGCAGACCGAATTTTCGAATCCTCCCGCGAATTTTCCGCTAAGTTTTGCACGGTGAGATGTCTTCCATCCAGCACGATATAGAAAGTGTAGACCACAATGGAGTTAAGCAAAATAACAGTGAAGCAGTAACATCCAGCCCAAAAACCAAAACAAGACGTCAAAACAGATGCGCAATAATATTTTTGTCAGTTGTTCTACTGATTACCTTGGGTCTAATAGCAGTTTTGCTCTGGGCGAGATTGTACAATTCTAGCCCGTCGGAGAATACCACTGACGTGTTCGAAATTCCAAGTACTAATATATCTGAACATGAAAACCTAACAACCGACAGCAAAAACAACTTATTCGAAAAAGAAGATTCCGGTTTCGGCATGTTCAACGAAATGTTAGAATCTATTTTTATGCAAACCATAAATGGTTTGAGGAATTCCACTACTGGCTTGCTACAAATTTTAAGTACTAATATATCTGCAGATGAAAACCCAAGTACCTTCTGGAACAACAATTGGTTCGACCAAGAAGATTTAGGTTCCGGCGAAATGAGCGTAGTGTTAGAATCTACTTCTGTAGCTTCGATTGATTTGGACTGGTCAGCTGAAGCACCAGAAAATGATGAACTTGTGACCTTAACAGTTAGCGACAAATCGAAAAAGTGTGTAATTTCAGACCATCGTGTGGATGATGAATCGGATGAATTGGCAAGTGGTTGCGAGAAAATGTTAGATTCCGAAGAAGATTGGCTCGTTTCGCCAGTGTTTTCAGTGTGAGTACATGAATGACTCGAAGCTACTAACACGTGTTGATGATGTAAACAAAGTGGTTTGATTTTGGTTTGTAACCTAATAATCGCTTAGCTAATGAAACGATGCAGCGAGGAATCAGAGTTAAATGTGAAAGAAGTAAGAGAAAGTGAAACGGTAGTGTATCGACAAAAAAAATGAAAATAAAGAGTTCATCAATCACAGTTTATTAGTGTTGTTTTTTCAGACTTCCAAAATATACAGTCTTTCCGTAACAGCCGGTTTCAAACTGATTCTGCTATCACTGTATTGCCCAACTCTTCCTGATTATCGTATATAACCCTGACATACATTGGCACGAATGAACGAATGAATGATATGAATGAAGGCTGTATTAAAACGATCTGTTAACATTCATCTCTTGAGGTTTGTTAGTTTTCGATGCAATCACTAAAAAACCCAAACAGGCTGTCATAAAGACGATTGTTATGATTCGCGAAATTACTAGATAATTAAGCGCAGGAAAATGGTTCATAGACCGTCGCACGGTGACGTCACGCACCTGAGTTTGACAGCTACTGGTAACTTTGTTTACCCTGAGCCTTGGGTGATGCAGTTTTGTTCTCAATTATAACAGATCATTTCAATTGTGACCAAAATTGACTTTAAATGTTGTGCGTGAGGTGCCAGTACACTAAGAACAATTATAAATTGAGCAGCATTTCCACTACGCACGCGATTGCTCCATCAGAAAAATGCACAAAATCCAAAATGTAAATAAAGTTACCACTAGCTGTCAGAAAAGTGAAGGTTATAGAAATTCGGTGACATAGTCTATAAGTGCAATTGCGCGCATGTTGTAGTCGTGAACTATAAAAACAAAAATGTTTGTCCGAACTTCATCCGACGCGTCTGTTGTTCGATTAGCTACAATTAGACTGTGTTAGTTTATTGTTGTACACTTGGAAGTAATCTATAATTCGTTAATCCAAGTGCTTAAACCTTTCAACTACCGCCAGTCAGACATGTTGGGAATGGTCTTAGATAGTGATACTGCCGTATTCTCGCACACTGACGTAAGTGTGTTGATTTGGGTTGTGTCCAGTTAAACGTTAGAATATGGTCAAAAGTGTGAAAAATTACCCTATTAAATCACGAAAACGGAATAGCGTAACCGCCATTTCTACTCCCGCTACTGATTCATTTACTGAATTGATTTGAAGTAAATTATCTCTGAACTGCATTCCAGCGCTGTGGTTATCTCCAAAACACAGAAGTGTTTAACAATCGATAGAAAGAAATTGTCAGTACGAGAAAATGGAATCATTCAATAATCGATTACTTAAAGAAATCTTTCTAGAAGACTATCAAAGAAATCGTAGCAAAGTGCATATGATGAAAGATTCTTCTTCACCAGAGTGAACGGTTCAAAAAAAAAATCCAGCAAAATCACTCCATGGATGCTCGTAAAAAACAGTAACAATAAAAAGGATCTCCTGTTCGAGTTTTTTTGTTATTTTTCGGGCAACAACAACTGACAATAAAAATCCGGAGGAACATTTCCCTATACACGACGAACAAGAATAGAATTCGTGCCATTCAAGGCCATAAAATGCCTCGAGCAAGGATCTCGGGCAGAGATAACCGAGAAGGTCGTAACTACGAAGAGTTAAATTTTCTCCCATTCCTTATGGAACTTAACGAATAAAAAAAATGCAATCCTACACAAAAGATAGAAATTCCGCTGACCAAAAAAATGGTTTGCCGGCGGACGCTCTAGTTTAGTTTTATTGCCTTTCCGTTAAGCAATAGAGCGTCCTTGGTTTAATAGCGGTGCGGAACTCCCGCACGGTCCGTCTCTGTGATGCAATGTGGAAAGCAGCAGGATGAAAAATACAGCGGTTGGCATGATTTCCACAAAGTTTTTCACTATAGCTAATTGTTCAATTCCTTTCGACAAAAAAAGTTCCAGCAAAATATAATATCTTGGAACTATTTAATGGTAAATAATACAAGTACAGCCGCGAATGCTTTCGAAATAACACACCCATTTTTCCAGAAACAAAACTGAGTAAACAATCTTCAAGAAACCCATCACCCAAAAGTGGAAAGGATGTTCCTTTTCGACGCACGATGTGCTGAGAAAGCTCTCTAGAGGTTGCCATAGCGATTTGCTCTTTTCTCCCTTTTCCATTCTCCTTTCGCTCCAGATGGTGAAATAAATTCGGTTGGTACCCGCAGTAAAGGCTCGACCCCGGCACCACGTATGTAGGTAAGGTACCGCGATCTCTGTCTCATTGCAGCAGTGGACTACGGACTTCTTTTCTTCTCTCTTTTCAATGTGCGCGCTATCTCCTTGATGGTGGTAGGACGAGAGTAGCAAGGATATCGTGGCATGCGCTTTCTCGGTTGCTATGGCTCCACCCACTTTGATGGCACTTACTTTATCTTTGAAGCAGCAAACGAGGAGAGTTTTTTTTTCTTCTCTCTATATGCAGGCAGCTGAAATGCTGTTGTTTCAAATTTGTACATAGAAATAATGCCTGCACACTAGGAACGTAAATTTTTAATTTAGAAATTTTATGTCTTTTCTCAGTTCATCAAGTTACGATATCAACCGGAAATTGCAACTTTCTTGAATATTATATCTATGTTACCGTAATGTGTGCATGGTCATCAGTTTGCATGCTGTTAAAACATTACAAATCAATTTACACTACTAGGTAGAATTTTTGAAAGAAAAGAAGTTCAAATGTTAAAGAACGTTTTTGAGAGAATCGATGGCCATCACGTGTTTGTTTGTATTTTTAAATCTTATGTTTTTTTTTCTTTAGGGGCCGTCAATAATTACGAAAGCATATTTTTCCACTTTGTTAACCCCACCTCCCTCCCTTGTATGACATCGTACAATTTTTTGATACCCTCCTCCCCCTAATAAGATTTTACTGCCAACCTATATAGAGATTTTATTTTATGTTTTATCATCCTGAAGCGAGGAATTTTCTTTTCATGAATTTTACCGTCCACACTTTTATGAACATGGTTATTTAAACAGCTGTATTTTTTTTTTTTATTCTCGCTTATTTTCCGTCGGTCTAGTTCCGCCACTGTTGTGGCCAATCACCGACGCCCAGGGAGGTGACTCCACACCCAGGACCCTAACTCACGACCCGTTTATTAACGGACCGGCACCAACGGCTTTACTTCCTCATGCGATGGAAGGCGTGATCCCAGAGATTTTTCGCCTCAGAAAATCTCCCGGTGTCGGCTAGGATTGATTCTAGACCAGTTGGGTTGGTTGTGAGTGGATCACGCCACCTCACAACCATCGACACCTATGTCGGCGGTGGGATTCGAACCCAGGCGTCGAGCGTGGTTGGCGGAGACGTTACCAACCACACTAGGCCCCCGCTCTAAACAGCTGTATTAACAATGGTTTTCTTACGTAAGATATTCAATTCACCCCCCTCCCTCCCTTGTAAGATAGTGTAAGAAAATTGCACCCAGCACTTTCTGTCGAGTTAAAATTGTGCCAGTCGTCTATTTTTATCTCTTCGCGACACATGAATGAATGATGAATACTCCAATTTTCAAGTAACGTTTAATGTTCGGCAAGTTCAAGTTCATTTTTTCCTTCAAATCAACTCCAGTTTAATACATTATATTTTCTCAACACTTTCTAAATAGAAAACATGAAAAAATATGCCTACGTAAATAATTGAACGGCCCCTTATGCAGAAACCTGCCGAAGAAAACCACTACCGAAGCCGTTCGAGACCCTAGTTTTATTTACATAAAAGTGTTCGTAGATGTCAAATGTCTGTGAAAAATAAGTTTTTTTAATTTCTAAATCCCACTGTCTGGCAGTGATGTAGTGAAAAAAAGACAGTTGCAATTATTTTTCATTTCTGCAACTATCTCTGTTTCGGAATATGTTTGTTTTCATAGCTGGAATTCACATTTTTAATCATAACAGGCAAAGTAATAGTCCGTATGCAAAACAAATCAATAGAGTCTTATGACATTATGAAATTTTCAAAATTCAAGATGGTGACTCCCGGTTTCTATAAAACATGCTGAAATGTCAGAATACCAGCTTTTTTCACTATTCAATTCTGGGATCGTTTTCAAGTTAGGTAATTAGAGAGGTTTTTTGCTATTCTAAGCTCAGTTTGGGGTTATCTTTAAGCTTTATCTGGTCTTAAAAAACGTTTTTTTGTATACTCCTATCGTTCTAAACCAAAAATGGAATATTTTGTTCGATTATTATTGGCCTTATTGAACGTTTCTTGATGTTCTGAGCTCAATTGTTTTTATATTTTTCGTTCTTCGAAAACGAAAAATTGTTTTACGACCACCTCTGGTCTTAGAAAAAAAATCTTTTATTTAAGGCGTTGATCGTCTCAACTCTGAGCTCAATTCGGAATCACTTATTAGTCAGTTTTTCCATCTTATCTAGAAATCCATCTTATCAGTTGTCTGAATGGCCATGCCGGAGCATATTCCCGTAAGACCTCATATGACATTATCATTTCATTTCGGTACGATTTTATTGCGTTAGCTTTGCAGAACCAAATTCATTGCAATAAAATCTTGGCTATTTCGGAGACAACTCATCAGATGGACTCGAAATGGATGTAAATCGATTTCTAGAGTGATTTTATAAATTTTGATAATGTTGTTCGATTTTATTGACACTTGTACAAATTTATCTCACCGGAGCATGCTCCCGAAGATCCGGAGGTTCATGTCGGTCCCGGATTCTAAAAGTAGTAAGATTTTTCAATTTTGGCGTCGTACACAAATTACGTAACGCATGAGGGGGGGGGAGGTAGGTTTAGTCTGCGTTACTTATTGTTACGTAGGGGGCGGGAGGTAGTAGAGACAGTTACGCAACTGTGATGTTTGCTCGAAATTTTCAAATTTCGGAGGGGGGTCAGGCTGATCAGCGTTACATAATTTTAGAGAGGGGAATCATGTCGAACTTTACCTATCGTTATATAGGGGGGGGGGGTCTGAAAACTAGATTTTTAGCGTTACGTAATTTGTGTACAACACCTTTTGACAGGCCAAGATCGGAAATCGGTCAAGAAATGTAAAAGCAAGTAGTTAGCGCCCGGGTACCGTCCCGAGTACTTAGGGGCCATCCACATACCACGTGGACAGATTTTGCCCATATAAATTCTAAAAAAAATTGTATGGACCGTGGACATTATTGAAGAAGTGAAACCAGACAAACTGTAGAGGCTTACCTGCTTAAAAGTGCTCTGCAATTTAAACGATATAATATAGTTCACACCCGGTAAACGATAAATACACAGTACCAAAAAATGAAATTTACAACTAATACAAATGAAAGCACATAACGGTTTCTAGCACATAAAGTGAAAAACATATACAATTTCGCACCGTTAATAATGCACAATACAGAATTGTTTTAGGCCATGTAAATTTGTTCGTTAATTGATTTAAACTTAAAGCTTCGGATATAAATATGCATGCAAATTTACAATATATTCATTTACATTGCATGTGAATATAATGCCACTCGGAATATTACATGGTTTCCAATGCTCCATTTATGTGCATTTTAAGTGATGTAATTTTTTTACTGTGTATATTTCACACCCTAAATCAGTGAATTTAAACCAATGGAGCATAGTTCAATGGTATTTCAGGCAAAGATTTATGCCGTTACTGAATGCGTGAATATTTGTTCAACAATGAAATAAAGATTTTTTAAAAATTTGAATATTTTTCGATCATCAAGTATCTCTCAATACGTAAATCTGTTAAGTGAAAGCATAACTAGTGTGGGAGTGGATTATTTCACTAGTATTGAAGGTAATAACAAAATCGACAGTCCAGCAAGAGAAGGTTCAGGGTCATATTTTATTGATCCGGAACAATTTTGTGGAGTTCCAGTGTGCCTTGCGAACTAGAAAAAAAATGGAATAAAATTAAAATGCCACGGATATATTCAGATAAGGCAAACGATTCATGAGTCGGGCCTTACTGAATCTTGGAAAATCTTCGGATAGTTATAGGTCTGTTGACTAAACACTAATGAACTGATGAACATTTACGCTGCCATTGTAGAGCCCTGTTTAAACAAAGGATATCATTATTTTTTTATTTATTTATTATTTATTTTAGACCCTTTAACAATTGTCATTCGGGTCTTAAAAGTTAATTAGATGTTTACAATATACTCAGCTTTCCTGAGAAAGGCTATCACTGAGTTGATAGACACTTCGTCTTTTAATTTAATAATTTTTAATGCAAAAAATTGTGTTATAATTCAAAAAACAAAGTGAAAGATAACAAAACATGACTTTTAATGTTACATTCACTTGTAACTCAAAATTCGAAGCAATGACAATGACATGTGTTTTTTTTCTACAATAAATTTTATCGTTCTGAATACAAAACAACGCGGTATGATATTAGCCGCTGGTACCAGTAGTTTCAGTAGTTTGTGTTCGGCGTGCGACTGTTGCGTTTTACGAAATTCATTCGTTTCTGGGTAAATTTAAAAAGTTCACGAGATGAAACATGAAGTTTGGTGTGATACAGACTGTTAGCGATTGGTAGATTGCCGAAGCTAATCAGAAACGTCGATTCTCCTGTATGTTGATACAACGTTCGTGGCGCGGTTTTATTTATGTCGTCTCTTGGTTCTTTTGACCATTACAGACAAAATTTTAGACAAAAAACCTATTTTAAGGAGGGGTGTTCCACAAAAAACTCTATTTTGTCGTGTCCAACGTACAGACAGAACATCGCAGTATTCTGCAATTGTTTTTATTTTAAAATTTTCCACAACTTTGCTAAAGGGAGTAATCTGAAATATAGAAAATTTAAAAAAATATTTTTTTTACTTAACTGTTAGGTGGATTGATCGAAAAACCACAAACGCCAAAGTAAGGTCTTGTTCTATGAAACAATTTTGCTGAAGATATTGAGTACATTAAATCAATTTTTCACAGTCAAATCTTAAACGATCATGACTCTTCGAATTTAGACCACTGTGCACTGTGGGATTTTCAAATAAATCTTTCCACCAATTGTTAATGTCTTGAAATATAATACTTGGAATGTGTAGAAACTATTTTGGAAGGTATTTCATAGAATGTTGGTTGAAAACGTGCTTTACAACAAGTATTTCGTCGTTTTTTATCACTTTTTTGTACTTTACGACCTTCAAACGGGCATTACTCAAAAATGTACCGCACGTTGATTTTGAAATTTCGACCAGAGATTCTGGACGTCATAACGAATCGAATGGTGTACTCATATTCTTTGGTGCATTTTTTGTATAATAACGGTCTCTGGCAGCACCGTGCCTTCCTTTGATACTTGTGGATGATGCGGAGGATTCCTCGGTCTTTAGTAGCAACAAGTAGGTATTAAATTAACACTCGCGGTATCCCTTCCGCTATTGATCTGCATTGTGCATGGCCAGCTACGTTATTGACCAGTGAAAAGAAAGATCACCAGGAATTGTACACTGAAAATGGCTTGCTACTCCTAGGCACCATTTCGACGGTTCTTAATTTTGTATGGTAATTTCACTATTAACTCAAATTTCAAAGCCATGACATGTGACAGGACAGGACAATGCCCAGAGGCCAGAAATCATCCCCAAGAGCGATTTCGAATTCCCAGATGGCGACTTCCGGTTTTAAGAAAGTAGCTTAAAGTGACCAATAATGACCAATAATTCCAATACTTCGGAAACTGGAACTACACACTCAAAATAATTTTCACGTCATAATTACCGGAAAAGTTATGTGAATGTTTTCCACTGTCACTTTCACGTAGATTCTACGTAATTGTCATTTGAGTTCATCATGATCTGGTGAGATGATTTATCCTATGAATGTTATACAGCAGACATATGCATTTTATGTGAATTTCACGTAGAATTCAACTACCGGTAAAATGGAAAGCATTCGATTATCTGCTAGCTACTACGTTGGATACAACGTAAAATTTCCAAATTTTGTTTCCCCAATTCTTAAAAGACGGCAAATAGTTTTTAGAAATTATAGAAATATGTTGCTTGATAAATCGCACGGACATGCGAAATCGCCGATTCGTAAATGAATCAAACGACATAAAAACGGACAAATATTACGACATTTGCCGGCGATAACTATTGTAAGCTGCAACTGTTTATGTATAGGAAACTCCTCGACCTTTGAACTAAATCTGTGTGAAACCTGTAAGCTCAAGGCTCGATGTCAAATTCGTACGGTTTTTCGAAAGCTCACTTATAGGCAAGCCGTCGAGAAATTCTATTTTATTGTTAGAGACTGAGTTAGACAACAGCTTCGCCATTTTGATTTCTGTGTATTTTCACATAGAGAGTTCACGCGATACTTCTTCTATGACATTCTGTTTGACGTCGCCAAGTTCACGTAGATACTACGTGATAAAACATAGTATGCATGTGATTTTCACGTAGATGTTATGTTTGTCACATAAATCATGCAGAATGACAGAAAATGAATAAGTACAGGAAATTTCACGTAACAATAATGTGAAAAATATTTTGAGTGCAGATATCATTTTAAATCTGAAATGGCGACTTCCAGTTTTTCGGTTCTGACCAAAATCGCAAAATGCAAACCAATATGCACTCAAAATAATTTTCACGTCATAATTATCGGAAAAGTTATGTGAATATTTTCCACTGTCATTTTCACGTAGATTCTACGCGATTGTCATTTGAGTTCATCATGATCTGGTGAGATGATTTATCCTATGAATCTTATACCGCAGACATATGCATTTTATGTGAATTTCACGTAGAATTTAACTACCGGTAAAATGGAAAGCATTCTTTTTTTTATAGGGGGGGAGTTTGTAATGATTTATTTATGTACTAAAATATCTATTCAGAATTAGTATTGTGTGTTCTGCCACAAATGGTTACATTTCAACACTATGTGGAAAGCATTCGATTATCTGCTAGCCACTACATTGGATACAACGTAAAATTTCCAAATTTTGTTTCCCCAATTCTTAAAAGACGGCAAATAGTTTTTAGAAATTATAGAAATATGTTGCTTGATAAATCGCACGGCCATGCAAAATTGCCGATTCGTAAATGAATCAAACGACAAAAAAACGGACAAATATTACGACATTTGCCGGCGATAACTATTGCAAGCTGCAACTGTTTATGTATGGGAAACTCCTCGACCTTTGAACTAAATCTGTGTGAAACCTGTAAGCTCAAGGCTCGATGTCAAATTCGTACAATTTTTCGAAAGTTCACTTATTGGCAAGCCGTCGAGAAATTCTATTTTATTGTCAGAGACTGAGTTAGACAACAGCTTCGCCATTTTGATTTCTGTGTATTTTCACATAGAGAGTTCACGCGATACTTCTTCTATGACATTCTGTTTGACGTTGCCAAGTTCGCGTAGATACTACGTGATAAAACATAGTATGCATGTGATTTTCACGTAGATGTTATGTTTGTCACATGAATCATGCAAAATGACAGAAAATGAATAAGTACAGGAAATTTCACGTAACAATAATGTGAATAATATTTTGAGTGTAAGTATTCCACTCCGTGCGGTCTTAGAACATTAATGTTGTATTTAAAGTAGGGACGTTGCAATATCATTAAGCATCGATACTGGCATCGAAAGCAAGCGCTGATACTCCGATATAATCATGAAGAAAGTATCGTTACTGCGAGGCATCGCTGTTCGATATCAGCTCATTTAAGGTACAACTCATAATGCTGTTTTTGCATATTTTTTGCCCGCGATAAAAACAAACAGCTTCTGTAGATGCTTCGCCGATTATGCTCGTCAAAAACATGCAAACTTTTCTGATCCGTATAGGTATCACAACACGTATCAGATAATCAGTCGCGTCGCGTAAAATATCAAGTAAAATACAGTAAGGTCGCTTTATGAGCGATTTTTTCACGCGGCTTTTTTTGCACTGATTCTGGAATTAACGCGTTTTTTTTTTGTACGCGGATTCCGAAATTTACGCGGTTTCTTTTTACGCGGCACATATCCCCCGCGTAAAATACGATTTTAGTGTACACTAAAAACTAATACGAATTGAAAAAATATTTGTTTTCTTTATTTTTCCTATGATGATTTTAATGTTTGGTTCTCATTATAGATGTGACAGTGATATTTTTTCCGCAAACTCTTTTTCACTAAATGCTGAGTAATCTTGTTTTGGTTTTGCCTTTGTGCCTAAACTGGAATAATTTGATAGATTATAGCATTTTAACCGTTCCTGTGAATTTTAGTGCTCCTTACCAGCCCGGATGTGCGTTGAAAGAGTAAATGTTTGTCGAGTTTGTTGCTTGTTTCGATACTAAGGGTAGTGTATCGATATTGGTAAAGGATCACCTGTCAAGTATCGATACCAAATATCGAGCATCGGAAGTAAAAGAATCGATTCTAAGCAAGTATCGGAGGTATTGCAACGTCCCTAATTTAAAGTGATGATGGGAGTACAAGATGTAAAATGTGACGCAATATTTCTGGAGTGAGTAAAACTAATGCAGCAATGAAGTATGAAAAGTGATTTTCAAATTACAAATCTTAGATCTTGAGCACCGCCGGAAACGTATAACTAATAACACATACATTACCTTAAACTCCAATCCACTGAGAGAGTTTAAACTGAATAGGGGGAATGATAAGTTAAAACTTTTTTTATGAGAAAGCTTCATAAATACGATAGCATATTTTGCAACTTGAAAATGAGAAAAACTTTTATTTTGTCTTATCTATATTTACTATAGTTTCACTGTGCAATGTTGTCGTGAAACTGCGTTGGTTTTGTTGCGACTTTTTTCGCAATTGATTGGTTGCATTATAACCTGAAACATATTGTGTAGCTGCGCCTTCGGCGCGATAAGAGTACTACAAAATACTCATTGTAAAGCACGATTTTCAACCACCATATCATGAAATATTATAGATCATACTAGCTGACCCGAGAAATTTTGTCCCGCCCTTTTCTGTGTTTACTTAAGTAATTTTAAACATTCCAAATTAATTGATTCCTTGCGATGTGTTTATAGTCTGCAAATGCACGACGAATCGGCCATAGGATATGATCAAAGTCAAAAAACAAATCGTTTGAAATGGTTGGTTTTAGCGCAATAATAACATCCTCGACTTTTGGCTTCTTCACATCACCTTTATTTTTAATATATTCGTATTGGGTGGTATTCAGTCATTTTCAGTTGTTTTTCTGGCAAAAATCTGACACCGGAAATACTCATATTGGGTGGTATTCAGTCATTTTGGTTGATTTCCAGAAACTGAAAGTGGTCATCTTTAAATTCAAAATGGTGTCTAGGGTCAATGTTTGGTTTCTATGCATCATCTATTAGTATTATTCGGTCATTTTCGGCTGGTTCTCAGAAGTTTCCATCTTACAATTCAAAATGGTGCCTGAGGTCAATTTTTCATTTTTTCATTACATCATTCTGGTTCCGGAGATATTCATATTGGATGGTATTTGGTTATTTTAGGCTGTTTTTCAGAAACCGGAAGTCGCCATCATGGATATTAAAATGGCATTTGAATACAATTTCTTTGCCCTGAGTGTCGTTCTGGTTGAAGAAACACCCATATTGGGTGTTATTCAGTCATTTTCGGCCGTGTCCCAGGAACCGGAAGTCGCCATCATAGAATTCAAAACGGTGTCTGTGCTCGATTTTAGCTGCTGTGCATCATTCTGGTCCCGGAGATACTCATATTGGATAGAAATCAGCTATTTTTGGCTGTTTGCCAGAAACCGGAAGTTGCCATTCTACAATTCATAATGGTCAATTTTTAGCTCCTTGTATGATTCTGGTTCCGGAGATACTCATGTTGTGTGGTATTTGGTAATTTTCGGCTGTTTCCCAGAAACCGGAAGTCGCCATCTTAGAGTTCAAAATAGTGTCTGTGGTCGATTTCAGCTCCTGTGTATCATTCTAGATCCGGATATTATTATATTGGATGGAACTCGGCCATTTTTGGCTGTTTTCCAGAAACCGGAAGCTGCCATCTTGCAATTCAAAGTGTTGTCTGAGGTCGATTTGTGGCTCCAGTGCATCATTACGATTCCGGAAATACCCATATAGGGTGGTATTTGGTCACTTCCCGCTGTTTTCAGAAACCGGAAGTCGCCACCTTGGATTTCTAAATGGCATTCGACACCCTCCTTCCAGGAGAGGGAGGGGTGTCGAATCTTTATGGACATATTTGTTACCTCTAAAAACGTTCACATGCCAAATTTGGTTGTATTTGCTTGATTGATTCTCCAGCTGTGCGAAATTTGTGTTTCATTTGTATGGGAACCCTCCCTTATAGAAGAAGTAGGGGTGTCGAACAGTTATGAACTTATTTTTTACCCATAAAAATATTCACCTGCCAAATCTGGTTCTATTTGGTTGGTTAGTTCTCGAGTTGTGCAGAAATTTGAGTTGCATTTGTATGGAACCCCTCCCTTCCAGAAGAGAAGGGGGGGGGTGTTGAACCATTATGAACGTATTTGTTACCCCTAAAAACATTCACATGCCAAATTTAGTTGTATTTACTTGATTGGTTCTCGAGCTGTGCGAAATTTGTATTTCATTTGCATGGAACCCCTCACTTATAGAAGAGGGAGGGGTGTCAAACCATTATGAACTTATTTGTTACCCCTAAATGCATTCACCTGCCAAATCTGGCTCCATTTAGTTGGTTAGTTCTCGAGTTGTTCCAGTAGAGGGAGGGATTTAAAAACATTATGGACCTATTTGTTACCCCTAAAAACATCCACATGCCAAGTTCGGTTCTATTTACATGGTTAGTTTTCAAGATGTGCAGAAATTTGTGCTTCATTTATATGGGACCCCTTCCTTCCAGAAGAGGGAGGGGTCTCGAACTATCTTAGTCACCTTTCTTGGCCCCTAAAACCCTTATATACATAATTCCACGCCGATCGGTTTAGTAGTTTCCAAGCCTATATGGATCAGACAGACAGACAGATAGAGCTGCATTTTTATATGTTTAGATAGATTAGATGGGTTGGGATTAGATGTTACGTTCTATCCATTCTACCGTTTGTTAACCCGGCGTAAGTGTCAGGATGGCAAATTTCTCGACCCGGCGTGAATGATGTTATCAACTATTATACCAGCTATGAGGACCAACGTTCAATTTTTAATGCTTTGATCGAATAATTAGCATTATAACTTATCGTCAATATTTTGCGTTTAAAAACTCGACGCTCATAAAAGAAATATCTCACTCACGCCGGTTAATGAACAAAGGGATATTTACAAATTTACATACGGCAATTCAAAACGCGATTGCGATTGCACTACCATTTATTAAAATTGTTTTCACAGACCTACATGATAAAATATCGATATTCACAACTATAGACCAACCAACAATTTTTATCTAAACATATAAAAATGTAGCTCTGTCTGTCTGTCTGTCTGATCCATATAGGCTTGGAAACTATTGAACCGATCGGCGTGAAATATTGTATATAGGGGTTTTAGGGGCCGAGAAAGGTTACAGAGATAGTTCGAGACCCCTTCCTCTTCTGGAAGGGCGGGGTCCCATACAAATGGAACCAAATTTGGCAGGTGGATGTTTCCCTCTTTTAAAAGGGAGGGGTCCCATACAAAAGAAATACAAATTTCGCACAGCTCGAGAACCAATCCACCAAATAGAACCAAATTTAGCATGTAAATGTTTTTAGAGGTAACAAATGGTTCGACACTCCTTACTCTTATGTGAGGGAGGGGTTCCAAACAAATGAAACACAAATTTTTGCACATCTCGAGAACTAACCAAATAAATGGAACCAAATTCGGCAGGTGAATATTTCTAGGGGTAGCAAAGATGTCTATAGTGTTTAGACAACCCTCCTTCTTCTGAAAGGAGGGGTTCAGACAAAAATTTTTGCACATCTCGAGAAATAATCAAGCAAATGGAACCAAATTTGATATGTTGAGGTTTTCGAGAGTAAAAAAAATTTTCGACTCCAGACGCCATTGTTATATTTAAAATGAAAACTTCCGGTTTCTTTTTGGGAAAATGTCTCCAAATATCATTTTAAAATCCAAGATGGCGACTTCCGGTTTTTGGCAAAACAGCGGGATATGACCAAATACCACCCAATATGTGTATTTCCGAAATCGTGATGATGCACTGAAACCACAAATCGGCCTCCGACAACATTTTGAGTTGTAAGATGGCGACTTCCGGTGACTGGAAAACAGCCGAAAATGACCAAATATTACCTAATATGGGTGTTTTTTTTTAACCAGAATGACGCTCAGAGGCCAGAAATTGTCTCCAAATACCATTTTGAAACCCAAGATGGCGACTTCCGCTCTCTGAAAAACAGCCAAAAATGGCCGATTTCCATCCAATATGAGATGCTTCGATACCAGAATGATACACAGGAGCTAAAATCGACCACAGACACCATTTTGAATTCTGAGATGGTGACTTCCTGTTTCTGGAAAACAGCCGAATATCACTAAATAATACCTATTATGGGTGTTTCTTAAACCAGAATGACGCTCAGGGACCAGAAATTGTCTCCAAATGCCATTTTAAAATCCAGTATGGTGACTTTCGGTTTCTGAAAAATAGCCTAAAGTGACTAAATACGACCCAATATGAGTGTTTCTTCAACCAGAATGATGCATGTAGCTTAAAATTGACCTTAGACACCATTCTGAATTGTAAGATGGCAACTTCTGGGAAACAGCCGAATACTACCACATATGAATATTTCCGTAAACGAAATAATGTATAGAAGCCAAGCATGGACCCTGGACACCATCTTGAATTCGAAACTGAAAGTGGTCATATTCAGTTTCTGGAAAACAACGAAAATAACTGAATACCACCCAATATGAGTATTTCCGGAATAGAGGTGATGTACTAAAGGCAAAAGTTGAGAATGTTGTCATTCCGATAAAACCAATAATTTCAAACGATATAAACAAATCGCAAGAAATCAATTTCGAATGTTTCGTTTTAGAGTTGTTAGCATAATTTCAAAGAATGAACAATTACGCTATATTAAATAATACACGGAAAACGATATATTTTAATTTCTTATACAAAACCACTACCACACTTGTTTTAGTGGTGCGCACTTCTTGGTCGCAACAACTTTTTAATATATTCTTTTGTTTATTTCAACACCTCAAAAACACTATCATCACTGTCTAAATTGAGTTTAGGGTTCGCATATTTTTTTACAGAATTTACAATTTCTTCTTTCGACTCATTCGTGGAATCGCTTTGATCTAGAATCCTATCCAAACCACCTTCATTCGATTCTTTATCCGGCACCGCTGGTTCGAAAGACCACTGACCGTCTTCGTATCGGAGCTTGAATCCAATCTGACCATTATCTGAATCCCAACTCCAGACCTCCTCGGCGGTGTTCACCGCAGGCACCTGGCTGTCACTTAAATTTACCCAGTTACCAGTATCTCCAAAACTGTTGGTCGCCAGAAACAGCTCCTGCAACATTAATCGCGCTAACCATCCCATCCCGGAGTCGCTTCGAAGTTCCTGCAGGTCATTCTCGTTATCGCCAAACTTAATCGATAGGCCCTGCTCATTGAGCTCAAATTGCATGATCGCTGCTTCCAGGCCCAAATCTTCTGCTGGATTTATCGGTGGATTGATCAAAATGGCGGAGTTGGAAATTTTTTTGTCAATTTCTGCAATTTCATTATCCACGAATTCCTTTTGATTGTCATTTTCGATTTCTTTTTCAGAGATCTTTGTTTCCTCATTCATTATCGGTATTGGTAAGCTGAATTTACCATCCTCGAAGCGGAACCTGATGCCTACAATTCCACTACCTTCCCATACCCAATTATCTTCCTCCGTACTTTGCTTCCAATCTGCGTCTTTCGTAGACTCATGAGCTGATATTAGAGTTGAAACTAACTCCTGAATCTTTTGATTATCTAAACTTGAACGATTCTCCTCATTGGAACTGATCTCCTTTTCTCCAGAAAGTGACAAAAGTGTATCTTCTTTCATGACATTCTCTGACGATGTTTCGTACTCCTCCTCCCGCACTTCTTCCTGAATATCACTATCATAAACCACAACTTCGAAATGAGTATCCACTTGTTTTTCATAGTATCGCTGGTAGATGATCGTCACCACTGCCGAACAGACCATCAAGGAAACCAGTAGCAAAGCGCCTAATTTCAGCTTCAACTTCCATCCTCCGAAATGTTGTTCCCTGGGCTGGTGGATAACCGCACCCTCCAAGTCGTACTGCATTTTCATATTTCCAGCCGTTGCTCGTATGGACGTCCCAATCGTAACTAAGCTCCCACTCTATTATCAGACCAGAATTTATAAAGATTCTCCGTTCAATCGTGAAAGTAATTGATGCATACATATTTCTCGCAATAACAATTTCTGGCGTCAGGTTCGTATATGACCGTGAATTTTTGCTGCGAAATGAGGCGTCATCGCGATTAGCTCGCATCTTGTTACGAAATGCAACGCTATCTCGCACCAAAGGTAAAGGACGCCAGTGAACTCTCGTTGTGGAAATTTCATGGAAAGAGATAAGGATGCACCAGTGGATGTGGATTTCTGAATAGAACTCGACGCAAACGAATGGCAGATTCTTTTTCTGGATGCTGTTGCCGAACCTAAGGAGGAACTGATCACGCCAATCAAATAAACATTGCGTTCACAGACTAAATAGCTAAGGCAGATTGTTGATGTCATTACTCATGCATTAGGGTAGGAATACACAAACTTTCAGTATTAGGTGTTCCATAATATAAAACAAGCATTAACTTGTTTTAGAAATTCAGTTTGAATGTTTTTTAAAAGTCCGTTTGATAATGTTTGTACAATATACCAGTAATCAGCTACACAACAAACAATTTTGTTGAATAACGGCTATAGTTCAGCCAAAATCTGCATATATTCAAATAATATGCGTTCATAAACAAAATCTTTAAATACGAATCAAAACATTGCCCACTAAACTAATCCTAAAACATACATATTTGTTAAACAAGTAAAGCAAGTTGGTTTGACATTGCTCTACATTTTTGCACACAACTGTCCAATTGAGGATTGGACAGAGAAACTCCGAAAACCTCTTAAACTAAAACTAAAAACATTTCACAACTCATTTGAATTGAAAATTGAAACTCATCTAAATCAAAAGTAGTTGGAGAATAGTTGTCTAGCCTTAGCCAATATAGCCAATATATAAATTCAAATGCTGATGTGGGAGAATAGATGTGCAGATTTATCCTTTGACTGTGTGATCTATGAGCAGTTGAAATGGTAGGACGAATTTAAACCGTGTCGATCTAAATTTATTTGAAGGCTGTGCTAAGCCGTAATCACAGCGATTTAAAACATCTCTACAGTCGACCTCTCGACGAATAATCAAATGAGCAGTTTTTTTAATTTGCAGATTTTCCAAAAAAATTTACAATTTAGTTTCTCAGCATCTTCGGATTTGCGCAGATTAGACATGTTTTGACGTAGAGTTGCGTTTTGCGGCAACATACAAATTGAAAACTCAAAACCAACGACAGGGTTACGAAATTGTCCATCTTCAAATGCTTAAAACTCAGTCAGTTATCAACGGTGTTTCTACATTCTTACAGCAATCGATTGGAAAAACATATATGGCTCAACCAACTATTGTACTATTCAAAAATGTAGAGCCTTTTTGAACGCACATTTCTTTCACATTTCAAGAGGATGATTTGGGAACTTGATCGACCAGCTTTTTTCAAATATCTAGCAGCCTTCCATAGCGGACGGACGCACAGAGGAAACCGACAGACCACGCACTGGTGCTCGTGGATATCTCGTCTGTGTGGAAAGCACCGTCCTATAGAGTTCTCCAAGTGAAAATACACGGACACTACGACACGGCCCGCTTTACACTGTATATTGAAATTTGTGAGAGTGTGAATCAAACTCGGTAGTTTTGAAGTAGAATACTCCTTTCAGGAAGTTCGGCTACATAGGGATGTGAAATGAAATCTAAAACCGAAAAAAGTGAAAAGTATGTCCAATTTCAAATGCTAATAAACCGGTTAGTATTCGATGGATTTCTTTCGTTTTGCAATAGATTAGAAAATCTTCTAAGATTCTTCCCAAAAGAAGTTTATTGTAATTTTATTATTTACACTATTGCACTATTGAAAACAGTCAAGCCTTGTCAAAACGAACAATTCGACGTCTGATTGATCGTTATATGATTGCTTCCCAAGCACGGTCGACAGAATCATATACCTTGCAATTGAAAACATGCTATTTGGCCTATATAAGAGCCTGTTTCAGCCTAAGCCGCTCATAATAGTTCTAGACAGCGACAACAGCAGTCGTCCTTCCTTAGCAGCAGCACTAGCCCTGTGGTTGGTCACCACGTCTCAAGAGCAGCGCGGTTCTTCTCAGTGTGTATCGTCAGACGGCCATTATTCCCCCCGTGTTGGGGCAGCATGAAGATTGCCATCAGGAAATCCAATTTTGGAAATCAAAATGCCTTTTTCAAGGCAAATAAACAAGTCATTGAAAGTTAATAATTTTTGACAACGCAAGCAAGCATTCTGTGTTGGATCCTAGCAATTTAAATCTGTCGCGCCTGTCCAATTCACACAGTGCATGTTGTCCATGCATCTTAATTCCCCCTTTGTTAGGGCAGCTCGAAGGTTGCGATCAGCAACCGATTTTGAACCGCAAAATCCTTTTTTCAAGGCAAATAAACAAATAATTGAAGGTTTATAATTTTCTGGCATCAACACAAGCAGACATTCTGTGCGGGATGCAATCAAATTCTGTTGTAGTTGTCTAATTTTTACTTTATTTAGTAAACCCCCCACTGTAAGAGCAGTGCAAAGGCTGCGATCAGCATAACCTACTTTGAATAACAAACTGCCCGAACGCATTAACAAAAACAGTTAGTTTGACTATGCAGATCTAATATGAAGTCGATTCAATCAATCAGCATGAACAGAATTTCGTCGTCTCCCAGCTGCTCAGTTGCAACATGATGCAACACGCAGCAGCGAGCAAACGAAATCGCTTGATGTTATAAGCCGCAATACGGTTAGGGGCTAAATCGTTGCGTGTGTGAGAACACCATCGGTGTTTATTCGCTGGATACAAAAATCAAATGCGAATTGTGGAATAATTCGTCTAAAGAACATTAGAAAATGGTATAACTGAAAAGAAAGGCGTGGCCTATTTCGTAGCACCCTTCGGCTATAAAAGAGTGTTTCTGGGAAAACTAGCTACATTCATCAGTCGGATGGTGAGCTGGATGGACCGTCCACAACGTTGACAGCAGTAGCAGCAGATATCAGCAATCAGCAGTAACAGAGGATAGAAGCGGGTTGCGCCTGTGGCTGCCTTCAAATTAAACAAATCACTTGCCCTGTGGTTGGTCACCACGTCTCAGGCCTCTGCCAGGCTGAACGCCAACGCGATCGATCGGGCGAGATTTTTGCCGTACATCAGCCGGCACTTCCTCTAATGGAAAAGTTGGATCATTTTGTTCAGAAGAATATTACTGTCGGTAATATTATAGATATGCGATTGCATTATATTCGATATGGAATTGAACAATTGTTCTTTTGAGGACAAATAAAACACTTAATTTGAAGAGTTAATAGCTTTGGGTACCAGTAGCAGTATGGTAACAGCTTCAGGTGCAGCCGGTACTTCCATGAGGCCGATGTTATAAGGAAGTAAATGGAAGCGGCACGGCAAAACAGTTCGGGTATGCTTAGACGCGCGTGATTTTTAGTTGTTGATATTATTCCCCACATGAAACGACGCACTTTCGTACGATAGCGGCGGTATTAGCGGTAGATGCATTTGCCAATACTTACTCCAGTAAAGCCGTGTCTAATTTTCAATGTGAAAACACCTTTCAATTGTGTTGACCGTGCGCATTAGACCTCTGCCAGGCTAAACGCGAAAAGCGGCGCGAACCGATTCGCCCTGCCGTACGTTAATGTACAGCCGTAAGTAGAGCTGTACATTAACCTACGGCCGGGTTAATAGAATAGAATCCCTAACTACGATGCCGTTCCTGAATGCGAAACAACTATTTTCCTGCTATCGGAGCATCCTTGCCGGTTGAGGGTTTTGGCCTTCCTCCGGTGAAGCTCTGTCTTATTTTGGCAACTACACAAGCATTCTGGATTTTGGCAATCAAAACTTCTGCTGACTGTCTGATTTTCAGTGTGTAAACAGCCTTTAACTTTGTTATCAGAGTGCCTGACTACGATTTGGTAATATTGTTTGATTTAAATGTTTACAAAATTTTACAATATTCCTCTTTCTCCCATTCAATAAAACAGGTAATACGATGCCTTCGTCATACGCAAGTCATAATTCCCGCTATCGGCGTAACACAGAGTTGCAATCAGCCTCATATCCGATTTTGAATTCAACAACAAACTGTCCTTCTTAGGACAACCAAACAAATGAATTGAAGATTTAATATTTTCTCGTTCTGAGCTTTAACCAAAAGTAAATTATCTTAATTTGAATTCACATGTACATATACTCTGACTGTTGAAACTTGTTTGCGCCGCAAAGAGTTTGTACTTTTCCTGTTCAGTGAGGTCGTATTTATATGTGCAAACTGAAATTGAGTAGTACTTCAACTTCATTTGCACAGAATTTTCAATACTGCCAAAGAGCGGTCAACATTTAATCACTAGGAAAAATGACTGACACGCAAGCACCCGGGTTATCTCTCTTGTAAAAGTATTCTACTTCAATCTTGCGGTCGTGGCTTTGCACACAACCCTCCAGTGATTTTTTAAATTGAAATAGCGCTTAACCAGCCAACAATCAAATAATGGCGTAGAGTGTTTCACAATTTTTTTTAAACCTTAATTTTTTGCTTGTTCAGCTGATAAATTAACCTGAGCGTTGGAGCAATCCGTTTCACCTGTACTTACTTTACTTTTATGGCGACAGATCATTAAGATCCTATGCCGAATCCAGAATACGTCTTTACTAAACTCGGTCTTGGGCTGCTACTCTCCAGTCTCCCCTTACACCTGCTGCTCTGACATCCTCGTCGACAGCACACATCCAGCGCGTGCGCGGTCTGCCTCGAAGTCGTCGGCCTCTATCCGGTTCTCTACTAAATATTATCTTTGCCGGTCGCTCATCCGCCATCCGTGCTACATGGCCAGCCCACTGTAACCTGCCGTGTTTCATCAGCTTGACAATATCAGCGTGTTTGTATACTTCGTACAGCTCGTGTTTCATGCGCCTGCGCCACACCCCGTTCTCTAGTTTGCCTCCGAGTATTGATCGCAGGATTCTACGCTCGAAGACCCCAAGCGCTCGTCGATCGGCCTCCTTCCACGTCCACGATTCTTGTCCGTAGAGCGCCACCGGGAGGATCAGAGTCCTATAGAGCGCCAATTTCGTACGGATCTGTAGGCTACGGGACCTAAGCTGACTACGCAATCCGTAACAATCCCTATTCGCCGCCGCAATTCGCCTCTTCACCTCGCGGTTTACCTCGTTGTCACATGTCACGAGAGTACCAAGATAAACAAATTCGTCGACCACTTCGAAAGTATCCCCATCCATCTCCACCGCAGCACCAACACCCGTAGAACTACTACGCTCTCTGCCAGCCACCATGTACTTCGTTTTGGCAGTGTTTATGGTGAGTCCAATTCTCGCAGTTTCCCTTTTGAGAGCCGTAAAGGCCTCCTCAACTGCTCTACGCTTCACACCAATTATATCAATGTCGTCCGCAAAGCCCAGAAGTATGTGAGACTTTTGATGATGGTGCCGCTCCTCTGCACACCTGCCCTTCGTATTGCACCTTCCAAAGCTACACTCAAAATAATTTTCACGTCATAATTACCGGAAAAGTTATGTGAATGTTTTCCACTGTCACTTTCACGTAGATTCTACGTAATTGTCATTTGAGTTCATCATGATCTGGTGAGATGATTTATCCTATGAATGTTATACAGCAGACATATGCATTTTATGTGAATTTCACGTAGAATTCAACTACCGGTAAAATGGAAAGCATTCGATTATCTGCTAGCTACTACGTTGGATACAACGTAAAATTTCCAAATTTTGTTTCCCCAATTCTTAAAAGACGGCAAATAGTTTTTAGAAATTATAGAAATATGTTGCTTGATAAATCGCACGGACATGCGAAATCGCCGATTCGTAAATGAATCAAACGACATAAAAACGGACAAATATTACGACATTTGCCGGCGATAACTATTGTAAGCTGCAACTGTTTATGTATAGGAAACTCCTCGACCTTTGAACTAAATCTGTGTGAAACCTGTAAGCTCAAGGCTCGATGTCAAATTCGTACGGTTTTTCGAAAGCTCACTTATAGGCAAGCCGTCGAGAAATTCTATTTTATTGTTAGAGACTGAGTTAGACAACAGCTTCGCCATTTTGATTTCTGTGTATTTTCACATAGAGAGTTCACGCGATACTTCTTCTATGACATTCTGTTTGACGTCGCCAAGTTCACGTAGATACTACGTGATAAAACATAGTATGCATGTGATTTTCACGTAGATGTTATGTTTGTCACATAAATCATGCAGAATGACAGAAAATGAATAAGTACAGGAAATTTCACGTAACAATAATGTGAAAAATATTTTGAGTGTATGTTGAACAGCAAATTCGAGAGCCCGTCACCTTGCTTCAGACCATCCAACGTCACAAACGCATCCGAAAATTCGCCAGCTGTCCTGGCGCATGATGTGAAACCGTCAAGTGTCGCACGTATCAGTTTAACTAGTTTTGCTGGGAAACCATGTTCTAGCATTATTCGCCAAAGCTCGTTGCGTTTCACTGTGTCGTACGCCGCCTTTAAGTCTATGAACAGATGATGCGTCTGCAAGTTGTGTTCACGAAACTTGTCAATAATCCTTCTCAAGGTAAACATCTGGTCCGTTGTAAATCGCCCCACTCGAAAACCGCATTGGTATTCTCCAACAAAGGCTTTCTGCAATGCCCTCAGTCGCTGGAACAGGATACGGGAGAGAATTTTGTAAGCGGAATTGAGGAGGGTTATGCCTCTATAATTACTACAGTCGAGCCTATGTCCCTTCTTGTAGATAGGGCATATGAGTCCTTCCAACCAGTCCGTAGGTAGTTGTTCCTCAGACCATACCCTTAGGATAATCTGGTGAATTGCACTACACAGCCGCTCGCTCCCAACTTTGGAAAGTTCGGCCGGTAAGCCGTCCTTCCCAGCGGCTTTGTGGTTCTTTAGCTCTTCATTCTTCAGCATTCTTCATCTCGTCCAATGTTGGTGGGTCCACAGCTTGTCCGTCCTCCCCAATTTCTATCCTGTTCCCTTCAACGACTCTCCTACCTTCCTCACCGTTCAACACCACTTCAAAATGTTGCTTCCAACGCCTGGCCACCTGCGACTTATCGGTAATCAGATTCCCCTCCCTGTCATTGCACATGGCAGGTACTGGCACAGTCCGGTTCCAGATTCCGTTGATCGTTCTATAGAAGCTTCTCGTGTTGTGCCTGGTGAAGTAATTCTCCGCCTCCGCGAGGTTGCGATCGTAGTGCTCACGTTTCTTACGACGATGAAGCCTCTTTCCGGCAGCTCTTGCCTCCCGGTATTTCTCCCGCATCTGACGCGTTACACGAATAGCTGCTACTAACGTGTTGGCGTAGGCTCGGTTCTTCTCCTCCATCAACTCTAGGTACTCAGCATCGAACCACCCACTACGCGTGGTTCCCGTTGTCATGCCTATCACTCCTCACGCTGTTTCGCTGACCGCATCATGGATGTGTTTCCACTGCTCGTTCAGGTCCACTCCAGTTGGTTCACCGATCCGTCTATCAATTTTCTGAGTATACTCTGCAGCAACCGCTGATAACCTCTGGATGTCCAGATGTATCTTCCTCGCCGATCTCGATTTAAATACATTGGACAACCGGGTGCGAATGGCTCTCGAAAGGACCGCACATCTATGTCGTCTGAAAAGTGCCGGCCGTCGATAAGCATGTGGTCGATCTGGGAGCAGGCCTCCCCATTGGGGTGTTTCCAGGTGTGCTTCCGAATGTTCAGATGTGCAAAATGGGTCCTACAGATGGCCATTCCCCTGGCCGCGGCGAAGTTCACTAACCTCAAGCCGTTGTCGTTGGTGGTAGAGTGGAGGCTTTCCCTACCAATAACGGGACGAAAGAGCTCCTCTCGTCCGACTTGTGCGTTCGTATCTCCGATGACGATCTTCATATCGTGCTGTGGGCACTCTCCATACGCTTTCTCGAGGAGCTCATAGAACTCCTCCTTTACGTCATCGGTTTTATCGTTTGTCGGCGCGTACACGTTGATAAGGCTGTAATTGAAGAATCTGCCCTTGATCCTCAATACGCATAGACGGTCATTAATAGGCCTCCGCCTAATAACACGCTTCATTTGGTTTTTAAGTAGCACGAAACCGACGCCCCGTTCCGCTCTATCGCCGCCACTGTAGTAGATGTGATACTTGAAAGATATGCCCGCGGTCGGATCAACCGCCCGGAATACACGTTCTCCGGTTTTAGGCCAACGCACCTCTTGTATGGCTGCTACCTCCACATTTGCCTTCCGTAGCTCTCTGGCCAACATGCCCGCGCGTGTCGGTTCGAGCAGAGTCCTAACATTCCAAGTACCAAGTTTCCAATCGTTGTCTTTTTTCGTTTGCCTAGGTCTATACCGATTGTTCCGATTCGTATCATTCTCTGGATTGTTCGTAGTATTCTTATTTTCAGCATGCTGCCTTACTAGGGCTGCGATGCCTATTCTCGCGACGGGGTCGCCGTCTTGGGTGTAGCTGGCGAGACACCGCATTTCATAGTTCAGCCGCCCGCTCCGGATCAGTCGCTGTTTGAGCCGCCCCTGACCTGGGAAACAGACGCTCAGGCAAGCTGCTCTCCAAGGAGAATAACTCCACCTTCCCTGTCAGCGTACGACCAAGTTCTCACCGGTTCACCGATCTTCCCTTGGTTGCTCGTATCCCAGTCGGTACCACGTGGTTTCATCAGTATGCAGACTTTATTCAGCTATTTTGAAAATATTAGCTGTTTCATTCAGCCCAATTGTTTGTTGGGTCGCTCCTATCACAGAAGAACTATTACCCAAAGCCGATGATACTAGGCAGCTATAATCCGTTCAGTACTGAATCGACGACACGTTACCACGAAAGTAAAGTAACAGTAATTGAATTCAGCCACATATCCCGGTATCAGTTCGAAAAGTGTTTCCATGAAACTAGCTATGTTTATAGGATAATGGATTAACGGTAGTACAGGTCTTAAAACTTCAGTTTAGACAACAGTTTGATGGTTATTGTGACGATACTTCCTAACTGAACACAAAGCCATTAACAACCGTACTTTATATAAACTTCCGAATAGTTAGGTTCTAAACCATAAAATAATTCAGTCCATTTACGCTAGCGTTTATGTACAGATGTTAACATAATAGAAAATGAATTCGATTTTTTTTTATAAAAGCATTTTATTCTGATCAAATCAGATTTAATCATCATCATCATCATCAGCACTATCGTTGATCGATGCATCTTCCATTGCTTCCGTTGCTATTTTTACGTCTCCTGCGGTACCTTCTGCAGCTTGATTAGAGTCAAAACGTGATTTGAAAACGTTCGAAACTGAAATGCACAAAAAACCATCAGTACCACAGCCTCATCAAACAGTTACATGTCAACAGTGCCTTACCGACATCATTGTCTAACAAGTTGATCACACAGAAGTTCTTTGTTCTAAGATCGCCACCGAGTGCCAACATAAACGGGTTTTCGGGACACGCATCCAAACATTGTATCACTCCGGTTTTGGGATTCTTTTTATACACCAATCGGGCATCTTGATCGTCAATGTCCCACACCTTCAGCGTACCATCTGCTGATGCCGTTGACATCATGCCCTTTACCGAGGAACTAAGCACCAAACCGGTCACTTCCTTCTCATGCAGCTCTTTCGACCACAGCGGATGTTTAGCGCGTACATCGATATAATGTACTCGTCCTTCATTGGTACTAGCAACAAAATGATGCTCATTGTGATGACTCCAGCAGACGCGTTCGACTTCTCCACCCAAGATCCACGAATTGTGACTACTACTTTCACTGGTGGTCGAACGACAGTCGAACACCTTCACCTGTCCGTCGCAGCTACCAACTAGCAGAGCTTCCGCTTTTGTTGGATGGAATTGAAGAGTTTGAACTTTTTCGTCAAACTGACGTATGGTGGTGTGCGGACTTCCGTTCTCAATGTCCCATAGGATGACTGATTGATCGACCGATCCGCTTGCAAGGATGTGCCTAAAAATATGTGCTTATTTTCTTTTGTGCCTTACGAACAAAATTTACAACCTACTCTAAATGTCGATTCCAAGATAGATCTAATACCGCATCTGTGTGTCCGAGTTTGGGTTTATTCTTTTTGCGACTTCCTTTCGAGCCGAGCTTACAGACTGGCTCAAGAGAATCCTGGATGTCCAAATCCCACAGTGTTATAACCGGATCCATGCATCCAATGGCGCAAATATTGCCCGGTTTATCGCTACCTGGGTCGTAACTAAGCCATTCGATACACAGCGGTGGACTCGGCAGCAGGAAATCGTGATGTACGTACAAACTTCCTTCCTCATCGTTAAAAACTGTAGAAAAGCAAAGCATTAAATTTGTTTACGAAAACTAGGTATTGAACTCGTAATCATACTGTAAACCTCCATGGTAGCGCTTTCGTTTTGAACATGACCGACCAAAATCAAATTATCTGTAGGTTTAATGATTTCATCTTCCGCCTCCGAATCGTCCTCATCAACTATGTTTTCGGCTGGGTCCACAACAGCTACCGAGCCAAGTCGGACCACGGGTTCTCCAGCTTAAACATAGGAATTACATTAAGAGCTTACTTTACAACGTTGGAAAGTTAAAGGAAAGCTTACATTCTTGCTCGTACCGCTCAAAACCAAACTCGTCACCTGATGCAGCACCAGTTGCATTGCGTGATGAACTTGCTGCCTGGCTGGCCAGTCTAGCAGGAGCATCATCGTTCTCTTCGTCGTCTGAATCATCCATGCCTTCAGCTCCGTCTCTGCGGCCATCCGAGTTTTAAATCAATTCAAAATTTTTTTCTCATTGCTACTTACTCTTCCAAATCATCCCGAGTGTCGTTGATTATTTTCGCTAACTCGGCTGGTGTTAGGGTAACCTGAAATCCCGGATTTAGCATATGAATAAAAGGTAGGTGCTTGCATTAGATTTCGATACCAACCTTATCCGGATTCGCCTTTGCTACACCCCGCCGGATGAAAAGCAAGCTAGGAACAAAATTCACGTTTGGAACTTCATCCTCCTGGTCGGAATCCATTGCTGATAAAATAGAATTAAACTCGTTCACTTAGAGAAAAATTAAACGAAGTTACTGCCACGAGCTGCAGTACCACCGTAATGCACGTGTTTTGAATGTGAAGAACTGTCAAATTGTACGCTGTGCACACATTGTTTACGTTGAATGCGTTGAATACACGGTAAGAGTCGAAAACCCATTAATGGGTATTGTTGTACCCATTCTTTTCTATCATATGCGGCTGTCAAAAAATGGGTAAATTCAAAAATGTGAAATGGGTAAAATTGTACGCAATAGAAAGACATGTTCTTAGAAAAAAAAATGGGTCATTTGTTTACCTATTAACGGGTGAAAAAATACTTCGATACTACTGTCGATTTGTTAGCACGCGTTACTTCTACGATCTGTTTTGTTTATTACTTGTCAACAATTGCCATGGAAGGACTCTAAAAGAGATTTGATACTGCGTCGTTAAAGAAGTTGCAAGGTAAAGAGTATGTTATATCAAGTATTAAATTTCACAATGTGAGATTTTTTTATATTAGGTCAAGAATGTTCACTATCCGTACGGTATTGGCTTTGTTGCAGAGAATAGCGATTCTGACAATTGATGATAGCAGGTGAAATACTCCTGTATTCATAAATAAGATTCATTTTTGCAAATAATTAAAAATAATTGATTTCACTTTCACTTCTTCTTATTTTTTTGACAAAAATTTCACAAAATTTCCGTTTGTTTAATAATGGGTAAAATTTCACCCAATTCCTTGAGAAAATTCATTTCTCAAAATGAGTGAAATTGTACCCAGTTTTTGACGTTTAATCGGTATACCCGTTAATGGGTAAATCGAGTTTACCCACTAAATGGGTTGGCTCACTTTTTGGCGAAATGGTTGAAAAAGTACCCATTAATGGGTTTTCGACTCTTACCGTGTACGTTTATGAATGAGTGTGAGAGAAGGTGACTGTGGGGTGAAACAGGATGATGTGAAAGCGTTAGAGCGATAACGCTATATGCTAACCATAATAAAACAGAAGCGCAATCCTGTTATACATTCAGGCGCAAGCACACCTTTTTTGTAAAGGGGTAGTACGCGTTTATGAAACTATTGGAAATTAATGGGAATCTGTTTAATTTTCGTTTTCAAAACACGATTGATAGAATATTTTATCATGTGGAAAAAATCATAAAAATTTGAAATGAAAATACTTAAATTTGTGCGAAAATTTTGTGAAACAGACATTAACAAGCTGAATAACAGTGATTTTCGTTGATACACATTACATCCTTCAACTAATCTTGAGGCACGATACTGGCCTAACAACTGGCTTGTCTTATGTCCGAATCCCGGCTCAGTTGGATCGTAGCGCTATCCCCGCAATTGTACTTGTACAAACAATGGGTCACGAAGTCTATGTATAAAAAAAGGTCACAATCATGACAAATCACGAAATTTTTCAACATGATTGTTCCTAGCGAATCATTGCTGTATTCAATAAATAAAAATTGATTTATTCGCATGGTGATGAAAGGTTTGTCAAAGGGATTATTTCATCATTGCTGTATTCAATAAATAAAAATTGATTTATTCGCATGGTGATGAAAGGTTTGTCAAAGGGATTATTTCCACAAACGGAAAACGTTACTCTATATAATTAAAGCAACACATTCATGAATTGGAAAAATTATCTACCATGAAAATATTTCCTTAGATCATAATGGTGTCTTCGACAACGTTCACTGTTCGTTAGATTTTTTGACTTCAGTTCATAGACGTCAAAAAATTCGCCCTCTCAAAGTTTTTGCATCACTTTGAACTGACAAAACAAATCAAAACAAAACAAGATAATGAAGTCGATTAATCATTAGATAAATAGGTGAATATGTTTGTAGTGAATCATCATGTATTTTAAGCTTACATAATTTTTATAGAATGGCTGGTATAATTCGGGTATAATTAACACAAACTTGTGAAATTTACTTGTGATGGGTGACTTGTGGGAGCTCCATGACATTCTTGATGTCCCATCAGCGTTTGACTCGAACACAACTTGACGGACCAAATATTTGTTTGATTCATTCCACACTTTGTTCACGAAGGTATTTGGGTAAGAAATGGAGAAAGCAATTCGGAAGAAGCGCCTAACACAGCTCTGGCCAACCCAAGTCCCCACCTAGCGCCTCCACGGATCATACCCGGTAATGCTCAAGTCTCGTGCTTGGGTAACTGAGCTTGGGGGTGCAAAAACTGAGCGTCTGTTCTCCAGGTTAGGGGCGGCTTAAACAGCGTCTGTCTCGAGCGAGCGGTTGAATATAAAATGCTGCTCCAGCCAGCTACATCGAAGATGGCAGCCCCGTCGTGGGATAGGGACCTTAGGCTAACACCCTACTGTACCCGAAGCAACAAAAACTTACGAAAAATGAAGAAAGATATCGATCTGGATTTTGGCAACAACCTTTAGAATGAAAACACGGACACGAATCGGAACATGGAAAGTCTTGACCGTTGCCCAACAGGGCAAGCTGGCTCAACTAGCTAGAGCAGCTAGCTGCCTAAAGCTCAATATTGTGGGTCTGAGCGAAGTTCGGTGACTGGTGAACACAAACCACTATCTGGGCAAGCGTTATTATACTCTGGCATACGAGGTGAAAACGCGAACCGTGCACGGGGAGTAGGAATTCTAATAAGCCTGGAGGCACACGCAGCCTCAATGAAATGGCAGCCGATAAACGAGAGAATAATCGTTGCCAGATTTAGAACTCGGGTTAGAAATTTTATTATAATCTAGTGTTACTCGCCAACAGATGCCGACTTGCAGCAGAAGGAGAGCTTTTACAGTCAGCTGAACAGCGTGGTAGAGAGAGTCTCAAAAGGTGACATTCTAATCCATTTTGGTGACTCCAACGCGAAAATTGGCTCCAACAACACCGACCTCGAGCGCGTCATGGGACGTTACGGACTAGGAGAGATGCGCGAAAACGGCGAGCTGTTTGCAGAGTTTTGTGGTAACAATAATCTGGTGATCGAGGGATCACTCTTTCCCCATGAACCAGCACATAAACACACCTGGGTTTTCCGTGATGGCTGAACAGAAAACCAATTAGACCACATCTCCATCAGCTAAAAGAGGCGAAGGAGCCTTCTTGATGTCCAGAACAAACACAGTGTCCACATCGCATCTGACCACCATCTTGTAATCGACGAGATACGTCTGCGCATCGCACGTGTCCAGCGGCATTCCTAGGTGAAAAGGGCTTTCGTTGAACGACTGCAAGCTCGAGTCTCGGAACTTCCCTTTGCTGAAACCGTCGAAGAACAGTGAATGAACATCAAGAATGTCTTCATCATGACAGGTGTTGAAACCATTGGCAAGTTGCGCAGTGGACGAAGACAATGGATATCGAACGAAACCTGGAGGATGATTGACGAGTGAAGAGAGGCAAAAGCCAACATTGAGCGGGCACGAACAAGAGCTGCGAAGACAGCCATTCATATACAATATAATAAACTAGAAAAGGCTGTAAAACGATCTTGCAGACGGGACAAGAGAGCCTGGACCAATGCCCTGGCCGAAGAAGAAGAAACTGCCGCCGCCAATGGAGATATCCGCCTGGTGTACAACATTTCTCGACGTTTAAATGAACGGCTAGGACGAATGCCACCATGCCGTTGAAAGACAAAGCTGGTCAGTTACTTGCTGATCGAACGGACCAGCTTACGCGCTGGACTGAAGACTTTGAACAGCTCCTCCCAAAAAAACGATGGATTTGTGCAATCTTTGAATTGCTCTTTTTGCGATCAATTTTAGTTCTTCGAAGTCTTTGTTATATTCCTAAGAATACCGTATGTTATGCGATCCTCTTATAAATTATACATGCTTGATACCCGCAAGTTTGGGTCTGTCGGTGAATACGTTAAGCACTGATTGCTTTCACCAAACAACGCATCGGCAGATATATAAGTGTACTCGGGATCAAGAAATTTTAGATGAATCTCTCTTGTCTAGATTGTTATTGTGTTTATCAATAAAGTCCAAGTTTTTGTTTCGGGCCGTACAATTATCAAACCACAAAACAATAATTGGCTTGTAACCGGCCGCAATCATGAATTTATAGAAAACACTTGCCAAGTTTTTTGCTTTTCGTCCAGCGATCGAAGCATGTACGGGCCCATTCTGTGATCCACTCAGTGGGGCAAATGTTTCGTTGAAAGCAATTATCCTTTTACAAAAGATGTTGGAGGTGATTGGATTGGCCGATCAGTTCGTGTTTATTACTTTCTTAGTTTGACAGTGCTGTTTGATTCCGTATATGGTTCCGTATTTTATACATGTATACAACAGCTTTTCTTCTTTCAGCTTAAAAAATATTTGGAAGAATTAACAAAATAAAAAACTAACTTTATACAAAACTAATCGATATCTTCTAGAAATAATTAACTATAATTTATATAATTCAAATTAATTCAAATTATACAGTATACAAGATCCTGATCGATCCAAGCGACCTTTTTTTCTTTTTGATCTCCAAACAGGAGAGTTAAATGTAATTTCGCTTTTCCGTAAAAGCGCAGAAAATACCTCCCATGAACCTCTTGTTTCCTTCCAGCATCCGTCGACTCCACCATCTCGACAGAGAAATGCACGTTCGAGTGAACGCGCGAGCTTGGAGTGGCCTTTCTAATTTGCCCTCTATGTGCGTTTGTTGGAACGTTTCCGATTTCCATCTGAAAGACGTTTTGTGAGTACTGTCCTAGAAAAGTTTCCCTAATCAATCTAGCATGGCTACGTGTGTCGTGGTTTTTCTACCACACCTCGTGTCTCCAGCCATTAGGTTTTCCGAGCTACATCCATAGCGTTTTTATCTTTTGCCTCATCATTTGGTTGCTTAGATGGGTCATGCGCTGTTAGTGGTCTTAAAGAATACGCAATCGTCTTGCTGACTCGGAAGTATATTTTCCAAACGTTTTCAATACGTTTAGGCCAACCTCGTTTCATTTGCTCCAATAGAAACCTGGAATAACAATCCGCATTTCCCATTTGAGCAGCGGGCCTATACATTTTCAAAATTCTAAATTGAAAGTTCTAAGGTATATCGCTGTAAACTAGTCACATATATTTCCGCTTTCCCAAAAAATTCTTCCAAAGCTCAGCTTATGACCGGTATAAACATAAAAAAAATCCCATATAAATATTTGTGAATCTTGAATAGGGTCTTTTGAGTCTTATTCAGCAAAGCCATTTTACTTTTCTAAAAAACTTTGTTGCAGTCTCCTGTCCATATAAACTTTACATGATTCTTTAATAGATTTGACTTTGAATCAAATGAGAAATTAATTTGTTGTAATGATTTATTAAACCCAAAAATGATTTGAGTTTTGTCACATTCTACGATATTTTTGATTGCTGAGTTGTAGAGATTTGTCCGGGCAAGGCATCAGCCCTTTCTGCCCAAAGAAGTGCCCCAAATATGGAAAAACCGTTAAAAATTAGCATTTTTCGAAACTGTTTTGCCTTTCTCCTAGAAAGGTATAGCAATCACTGAAAAAACCAAAGGTATAAAAGTGCTCCAAAGGGTCGGATCTCGTATATCAATCGACTTAGTTCGACGAGCTGAGCATTTTCTGTATGTGTATGTGTATGTGTGTGTGTGTATGTATGTAACGGTCTCCCAATCTCACTCGATTTTCTCGGAGATGGCTGGACCGATTTTCATGAAACTAATTGCAAATGAAAGGTCTAGTTGCCCCATAAGACCCTATTGAAATTCATTGCAATCGGATTTTTGGTTTCGAGGTTATGTATCAAAATGTGAAAATCACAAAACTTTATTATCTCAGAAACTACAAAACCGATTTGAACAAAACTGGTATCGAAAAAACGGGCTTGCTTTTTGAACCATTTGTAAAATAATTTTATAATGATTGGACATGTAGTTTAAAAGTTATGCAAAGAAATGTGTTTCAAACACTGTTTAAACTCACTCACTTTTCTCAGAGATGGCTGGACCGATTTTCACAAAATTAGTGTCATATGGAAGGTCTTATTGCCGCATAAGACCCTATTGAATTTTATTGTTATTGGGCTCAAACTTTGTCCGTTATGTATAATAATTTGAAATCAGGCTATGACAAGAAACATGTTTCTAAGACTGTTTGAACTCACCCACTTTTCTCAGAGATGGATGGACCGATTTTCACAAAATAAGTTGCAATAGAAAGGTCTAGTTGCCTGATAAAACCCTATTGAATTTTATTATAATCGGACTGTAACTTTGTCTGTTATGTATCAAAACGTAAAAGTTATGAAACTCCATTATCTCAGAAACTACACAACCGATTTGAACAGAATAGGTATCAAATGAACAGCCCTTTAAACCCCCTGAAAACCTTTAAAACCCCTAAAAACTCCTTTAAAACCTCTAAATAACGAAATTTATGATGATTGAACATGTCGTTCGAAGGTTATGAAAAGAAACGTGTTCAGAAAACTTTATCAAATTAACTCGTTTTGCCAAAGATGGCATCACTGATTTCAACAATCTTAGTTTCAAATTGAAGGTTTAGTTGCACTATTGGTACCCATTTGATTTGATTATAACACTGGTTGACAAAATTGAAAAAAATGCTGCTCTAAAGCTCATAATAATTGCCCTAGAAAGAAAAAAATTCACAGGAAAAGCTATAATTTTTCATTTTTTCTTAGGTCGACCTTCGGGGCAACACTTGTGTTGACCAGTGTAATCGGACTTTTATTTTATCCATTATGTGTCAAATTGTAAAAATATTGAAAATCTCTTCTTTTATAGATTACACGACTTATTTAAAGAAAACAGGTGTCGCAAATTCGGATTTCAAAATAAAGTATGAAGTTGATTCTTGGTCTCTGAGCATCATTCCGGGTACTGAAAAACTCACATTGGGTAATGTTTGTTCCTTTTAGACTGGTAGAAACCGGAAGCTACTGTCTAGAAATTTAAAATGGCGTCTGAAGATGAATTCTGGCCTCAGGGTATCATACCGCTTCTTCAAATCGTATTGGATGATATTTGTCACGTTAGGCTGTTGATCGGAAACTTTCGCCATCTTCGCCATAGAAATACCCAGATTAGGCAGTTTGGCAATTTTATGATGGATTTTATGATTCCATGATTATCAGGCAACCAGAAGTGGTCATCTGGATTGAAAATTGGTTTTTAGGTCGGATTCTGGTTACTGGGTATAATCCAGGTTTCAAGAACCCAAATTGATTGGTATTTGGTCATTCATTGGATGCCTCTCAGAAACGATCAGTAATATCAACTGCGTTAAAGAATTTTAATTTCACTGATAAGATCATTCAAATTAATGTATAAGGAACAACATTTAATTATGCATTATTTGAAATCTACTGACTAACGTTGACTTAAAAAATTTGAATATTTATATGCAGTATATGCGTACAAATCGATTATACCATAATCGAAAACAACATCGCATCATATAGTTGAAAGAATTTAATGTTATTTGCGTTATTGTTATTTGTGTTAATTTATATTCATATCGTCGGTTTCGTGCAACACTGGCACAACTCAAAAAACATATTTTCGAGAAAAACGCGTTTGAAAATTTGCGTCGAAAATTTATTTTTCGAATTTCAAGAAAGCTTTGAAATTTAAGATTACCAATCCTTATTTAACACCTCTGGGTGTATTATGCACATATTACGTGCTCACGTTGTCTAAAATAAAACGTTATTTTTACTAACTTAAAGGAAAAATTTCGATTTGTGCAGCAAAAGTGCCTACGCATAACTCTACAACTTTTGTGATTTTCGAAATGGGATTTCGTGTGATGAAACTTAACAGTATTTGGCATCGTTTGCCATCAAAAACTCAAAAATGCAAAATTTTGAGTTGTGCCAGTGTTGCACCATGCCGATGATATGTTAAATTTTAAATGTTCGGTAAAGTTGTGCTGTTAGCTACCAAAAATTTGTTGTTTAGAATGAATAACAAATCCAGCAGAAATAATCGAGGTGTATTTTTTGAGTGTTGGAGTAAATCTATTTTAACAAATTATAAGTTCGAAGGAGAAAGGCTGGGTCTCACCGCTAGGTGGATTGATTTAGGTTTTTATATTTGTATTGTTTAGTCTTTTTAAAACCTTAAAAAGCCTCTGTTTGCAATCTTCCAAACTAGCCCCTGCTATAACATAATTATCTAAATAACAATAAACAAAATCTGAACCTATTTAAACCTTGCTGGAAAATTGATGCACTAGATGATGCACTTTGTGGCAATTGGTCATAAGTGAAAACGCCATCAATAGTATTTATCACCATAAATTTTCTTGAGCGTTTAAAAAGAGCTAACTGGGTATATGCTTCTTCTAAATCCAGCGCACAAAAAACTTTGCACCCAGCCAAACCAGCGGAAAGATCTTGAGATTGAAAATTCCTTGACCTACAGAAAACGTCAAAAAGGGCTGCGTGCACTGTCCGCCATTACCGCTCGTGGAAAGCTGGGTAGGTAACGGGTAAGTATTTGGAATAATAACCTTGTTACTGTGATCACAGGAGAAGCCCATTCACTAGTTTGAACAGGAGTAATTACTTTTTCTCGCTCCAGTTTGTCCTAAAGGCCTAGATTTAAAGTTTGGCCGACTGTCAAAACTCGTTCCAATCGAACATCAGCAATGTTGAAACTATGATGAAAAAACTGTTGACTGTTCGATTGGAACTTTTCAGTGACAGTCGGCCAAACTTTTACTCTAGGGCTTTGGTTTGTCCAGGTACGACACAATTTTTTTTCTTTAATGATAGAGAACGTCATAAGATTTCTTTAAAATTGGCCTCTCTGTTTTGAGCTCTAACGAACGTCTTTAACTTATCGACTAATTTTTATCACTTTCCAACAGAAGAATGCTTGATTCAACCGTTATGTAATATTAGTTTTGGTATCAGACTTATTCGGCAGATTTTCTACTGCCTGATATTGACCTACGTCGACTGGCTTTCGATGGTAAGCCAGTCGACGTAGGTCAATATGATAAATGTTTCCTAACACTACAAACATGATATCTATTCAAGCCTTCCTCCTGCAAACGCTTTCTTTGCAGACGCTCCTGGTCGTGTCAACCGGATGCAGCCACTAACGCTTCTACACGCAGCCAGTTGCACCGGACGACAGTAGAGCTGTCTCGCACACACTGCCCACCGCGTAATAGAAAATCCAACATGAAACACCCACACCAACACTGCCCACCCGAATTAAAATATCGCAAATCAACTACACACGACTACTCTTCGCGGACAGAACCAATCCATTCATCTATTCCATTCGCGAACCCCCTGAGCATGTGCTTGTGCCGCCAGGCAGCAGCCGTGATATGCGGACTGTGAATCGGAATGAATTAGTGCGAGTTTTGCCGTCGTCGGTGCTACTGATGCTACAGTTGTTGGCTGACTGGCTGTTTTTGTTTAAACTTGTGTCAAATAGTGTGATTGTTGTTCCACTCATTCAATTGGTACCTCCTAGGTGAGGGTCTATTGTTTCACCACAGCCGCACCTAGCTGTGCTTACGGGATTGTGCGTTTGTGTGCCGTACCGTGCGTGGGTGTAAACCGGAAAGGATTGGTACATATCAGTGTGGAGTGTGCAATAGATTGCTAATCGAAAGGCCTACTACTATGCAAGCGGGATTCGTCTTTTAAGTACAGAGAGTCACCCTGCGCGTGTGTTTAACAGCGTACTGTGATCGATCCTGTGTGCAGTTTCTGGGAAATGTCCAGAAAAGGCAGATGAAAAGAAGAGAAACTTGAAAAAAGAAAACAGGCTTGTTTTGCTGTTTTTATTACACTGTGAACTACTGCTCAGGTGTTCTCTTTGCTCGACAAAGCCTATCTAATGAAAGTAACATTTATGCTGAGTCGTGAATCTAGTGTCTGGTGACTATTACTGTCGGTGAAAAATTATTTCGCCCATTTCTAAACGATTCCTAGAAGAACCGAAACAAGGGAATCCTTCCCGACACAATAGCTGTGGTGAGACTGAGATTAGATCGGTTATGTGTGTGCGTGCGTGGAAAAAGAGATAACGACAGGCAGTGTCCTTTTTCAGAAGTAAGTTCCACTTTTTTGCTTGTCTTCATCATCATCGTTTACAATTACCATCCTTACATGGGACTTTCCCGAGAAAATTGCTGATGTGCTCCCATCCAGCTGTTGCTTTCTCACTCTGACCTGGCTACGTATAGGAGTGACAAAAGGAAAAATCTGTCACAAATACTAAACAAAAGCGTTTGATTCAATAAGGGATGCATTTTTGTAGAATAATGTTTCAAGTGTAAAGCTGGATAATGAACGCTGAGCGCTGTGGATATTGCTATCAAAGCAGTTATTTAAAAAATCACTGAGGTGGACAAGTTGGTAGCAATCATCGTCAAGATCGGCAATAACCATTGTCGATTCCGTCAGTCGGTTGACCAATACCAACATGGACCGAATCGGGCTGTAGTAACAAAACTGTCTGGTGGAAGTTCGTGCATGCTGCCGACACACTGCGATCTCCACACAACCATTGAACGTTGCTGCAGGAACGCAGTCGGCTGACGAAACCCAACAAGAAACAACCAGAGCTCGCTTCAGTGTAGTAGTGTGTGCAATGGCACAGAACATCGATGATTGCGATGACGATAGCGATAGTCATCGTCATCTTTGCTCGCATGTCCGTCCCGTCCCTATCTGATTTACTGCGTGCGTGCTCCAGTGTGTTGGTGCGTACACCAACCGAACACTGCGTTGAATCGGTAAACTGAAGAAATCGAACGTAGGCAAAAACAACAACAAAATATTACCAACTTGTATCACAAAGAAAATTGCTCCAGCGTCGGTCGCTGCCTGCCCGATAGCCGCGTATGAGCCCGGAGCAAAACGACAGCAGGAATAAGTGTCTTGTTTCATTTGCTGCTAGAGCTATGCGCTGAAGACTGATGGCTGCAAAATTTAGCTAGAAGTACATAGAAGATAGCTTATGATTTACAATGTTATGCGATTCGCTAAAAAAAGCAATAAAAATGTTAATTGCCCTTCATTCTGAGTTAAACTTACTTTTGTAGAATTATGTAATAGAAAAATGATTTAAGCAAGTGATTTTTGAAGTAATTGAAAAATGACTTTTGAACCTTCAATTAACTGTTAATTGATGTCCTGGGTGGAGAGACATTCACTGAAGCAATTTTAAAATGAGAGTTCTTATCGCTGTGAAGAGTTAATGAAGGGTCAAAAAGAAAAAAAGTTCAAATTAGGTTTTTCGAACACTCATAGACGTCACCATTGATACCTGTGTTCGATTGAAACAGCAATTGTCTGCAATGAGAAATGTAATCTACCTCGAAACAAAAACTGAAATGCAATAATAAATCCAATCAACTACTGACTACTGATTTGTATAAATCTCGAAATAAAGAAAAACTGCACTTTATAAACGAGAAAGTTTGTGACTACAATTTTATGTAAGACAATAAAAAGTATATGTTCTGTTCGAGGTTTTCCAGAAGCAAGCTTCACCTACGAGAAGGCTTCGTGATCATGCCATCATAATCCAGTTCAGTTCAATAATTAAACTATCCAGTTCAAAATGGCTTTCATTTTGTAATTGTGGAAACTATTCCAAAGATCTCTAATTTGAGTTTTACTATCTCAAATTTGAAAAAGTAGGACATTGTGTCCAAGACTTGACCGCATAATTAACTTGAAACTTCGCACACTATTAACAATTGCATTATGGAGAATGTTTCACTTTTTCTTCTATTGCTTACTCAAATCCAAAAACTTTTCATTGAATTAGAGTGAAAAACAATTGTCGCATTTTGTGCCATGCTGGAGTACTAAATGTATGTCTGTGATCGGGAATCTTCACGTGGTTGTGAAAAATTGAATATCTATCAACCTATTTCAACCATGCAATATACCAAATCGTCACGATGGCATCAATCCCACTTGCGAGCGCTCTATCATGTGAACTACATCCATGACGATAGAATTTGTTTTATTACTGCTGTGCTAAATGCTGCTAATGTTGAATAAGAATAACAACAAACATTCAAAGAACAATCATGCAGCAATGCTATATATTCGAAGTTTTATTCAACCGAGCTGTGCATATCGGCTTATAATTCGCACATAAAGAAGTCGATGTTACTGACTGAATAGGATGAGAAAGCATTTACTTCTAAAGTCTAGCACTTGAGACCTTTCCAAAAATGATTAATCTTCAATTACTTCTTTAGTTGCCCTAAGAAGGGTAGTTTGCTGTCTAAAATTGCACATTATGCTGATCGCAACCATTGTGCTTCCCCAACAGTGGGGGCACTCTAACAACACACACTGAAAAATATCGCGCTGCTGCTGAGATAGGTGACCAACCGGCGTGATTTGTTTAAGCCGAAAGCAAATTCGAAAAACAAGCAGATACTGACGCAATGCCACAACCTGCTACGCTACTGTTAATATAGGACGTCTGTTCTATATCAAAAGAATGTTATTAGATTGGGTCGCCCAGGAGGAGGAGCTCAAGTCGGTAATTGTAAAGTTCAGCGTGCACCTGCTAACCAACGAAAGCGGCTTAAGACTCATCGACTTCACCGCCTCCAAAAATATAGCCGTACGTAGTACCTTCTACCAGCACAACCTCCCACATCGGTATAACTGGAGGTCCCCAAACCAGACAGGATCGCAAATCGACCATTGATAGATTGTCGGCACCTCTTGGACATGACCGACGTCAGAACCTACCGAGCGCCAGCATCGATTCGGACCACTACCTAGTGATGGTGAACCTGTGCTTAAAACTCTCATTGTGAACAACACTCGATAACGGCACCGGCCACAGTACAACCTCGCGCAAATGAATCGGCGTCGCTGAAAACTGTGCGCATTTGCGGGTGAGTTGGTCGAGGACTGTCGGAGTACCGTGAAACAGCCATCAACAGCGTAGCGGAGAACATCCTGCGGCATGTTTGACGAAACCGTCGGAATGAGTGGTTAGACGATGAGTGTCGGAAGGTGTTGGATGAGAAGAACGCTGCGTAGGTACAAATGTTGCGTCGAGCTACCCATCAAAATGTGGAGCGCTATAGTCAGAAGAAGGGGTAGCAAAACCAAATATTCCTGGAGAAGAAGCGCCGCCAGGGAGAGGAGTAGTTAGAGGTACTGGAACAGCTGAATCACTCTCATGAGCCGCGAAAGAAACTCAACGCATCCCGGAAAGGCTTTGGTCGCGAGCCGCAAAGTGCCGTGATTAGGAAGGGAGTAATTTGGTATAGGATCGTGAGGTGACCGAAAGGTGGAAGCAGCACTTCGATGAACACTTGAATGACGTACAGCAAGAGGACCAAGACAGTGATGGAAATGATATCGTCGATGCAGCAGAGGACGGAGATGTGCCACTCCGAACGATTGGCGAAGTTAAAGGTGCCATCAAGCGGCAGCAGAACAACAATTCGGCCGGTGAAGACGGTGTCGGAGTGAAGCCCGGATGAGTTGGCCGAGTGCCTAAATTGACTGATTGTTAAGATTTGGCGAAAAACTGGACTCCAAAATCCTTGAGCTAACTGGCGGAACCGAGCACGACAGAGCCCGCTTGTGCAGTACCGTGACGATTGATGGAGATGAGCTCGAGGTAGTCGACAAATTTGTCTACCTTGGCTCACTGGTAACTTCGGACAACGATACCAGCCGGAGTTTTATGTACGGAAGTCGACCATCTGCGGTGGAACAGACTCAGCCCTCGCACAAAGTGTAGCCTGTACAAAACGCTTATAAGACCGGTTGTTCTCTACGTGCACGAAACGTGGACACTGCTCGAGGAGGATTTGCGAGTCGTTTTTGAACGACGAGCGCTAAGAATCATCTTTGGCGGCGTGCAGGAAGACGGTGTGTTGCGGCGGAGGATTAATCACGAGTTGAAGCAACTCGCTGGCGAACCCAGTATCTCGAAGGTGGTCAAAGCTGGACGGATACGGTTGGTAGGACATGTTGCACGAGTGTCAGTCAACTACCCTGCTAAACTGGTGTTCGCTGGTCGGTACAAGGCGAAGAGGAGAGCAGCGAGTGGTGATGAATTCAAGGGGAGTAAGGCCTAGCAAGCGTTGGATGTCCGCGGGATTGACGAAACGCCTGTAAGTGTTTCGCCGGGCAAATTTACGTATGTACAGGGTGACCCCCTGTAATAAGCTGGCTCCGGTTGCTTTACACATTGTTTGGATGGTTGGCCAGTTGCCCAAGGATAAGGGGACTTCATACCTTGTCCATAGACCCTTATCCAGTCTGGGATCCGATTTTTGAGCCATCCGTGTAGAAACACCCTTCATTGTACCACATTGAGTATTCCATCCAGTCAGAGACTATTGTTTCCACAGGTGTTAGCTTGAACTCTCTTAGGATGCTAAGGTGACCCGTCAGGTCACCAAGCTCTGCTTTCTTCATCCCATGGATATGTAGAGACAGCGAACAGAGCATTGCTTTCATAATTGTCGCCGTGTTGTGTGCAAGGCACTAGTAACTGAAAGACAGGGCACTTATTGAACTTTGTTAAGTTTTCCTTGAGCTGTCGTTTCATTTACTCTAGGTCACAACACAAAGGCTGCGTATATTATACATAACCAAGCAATGGTGATATAAGACCAGTATACTACACGCACTGAAGTCGCCTTCTTGATAACGTATTCCAGTTCAGTTTTCTGCCCAGAATGATTCTAAGGCATTCAGTTTTACTGCAAACACTCAGCCTTACTCCATTCAGTAGCGCAGGAGTGATTGGATGCGTGCTTCGCTTGGAAAAGGGTATAAAGACTGTTTTAGTGAGGCTAATGTTTAGCTCTTTTTGTAAGCAACACTGGGATCATTTTCTATTTTGGCCTTTTAAGGCCTTGAGAGGCACTTTTCGACGATTTTGAGCTCAATTTGCGATTATTTTCTATTTTGGCCATTTCTGGCTTTTAGAAGCTGGGAAAAGAGAACTCCTTCCTGAAAACATTCTCTAACTGCCTCTAGTTACTGTAACAGACGTATCTACCAGCAGTGGTAGGCACCATTCCGCTAATTCGCTGATTCGCTAATGAGCGACGCTAAAATTCAGTTAGCGATTTAGCGATTTCGCTAATTTTTGAGCTGGTTAGCGAAACTGTTAGCGTCGCTAAAATGTTGGCCTTCGAAACGCTAATCGCTAATTCGCTAAATTTTGTAGAGAAGCGACAATAGAAGTATTTAGAAAAACTGTGAATTGCTGATGGCGTACGTAAATTGCTTCGAAAGATGAACATACTTTAATGCGAAAGTTACTTTTGTCAGTTTGTTACCCTAGAATGGAGTTCCAGTTATTGTACAAGCCACCGGAGCATTTTGAAGAACAAGCACAAGGTCTAGATTTAATTTTCGGCACACCAAGAACTTTGGTAAATTGCAATGCGCTTGAAATTATGACAACTTTGGTTCTACTTTTTCGATTCAGATAATAATTGAATTTTTATGAAAACATTCCTAAGAGTATCTATTTTCAATGCAAGCTAAATAACTTTTGTTATTCTTGTTTTTACAAAATCAAATATGAATACCGTTTCATGAAACTCTTACTGTTAATAGCTTTAAAAAGTAATTGTTTTCGTTTGTTTAACCGAAAAAGATCAAAGTGGTCCAAATCTTACAAAACACGAGCAATGAATATAGCGATATGACTATTTACATATTAAAAAGTTAGCGATTAGCGAAAGTTCCGCTAATGTAGGTTAAGCGTTTAGCGTTTAGCGATGATCGAGCTAAATTTTCCGGTTAGCGACTTAGCGATTAGCGTCGCTAAATTTTCGATTAGCGGTGCCCACCACTGTCTGCCAGTGATCTGCCTGCTAAAATGCACCGCATGGATCTAGCTTATCAGAGCATTGTCGACGCCTTTATTTTGTAGGGCCGTGTGAATAGTTTCAAAAGACTTGTTATCTCAAGCTTTTTCATTATCAAAAAAGCGTGTGTTGTCTGTTTATATTTTAGTGATTTCCAGATCTTCGTCACTTAGCAATGCAGAGTGGTTTCAGTAGATTTGCCCTAGTAATATGCATGATGATGTTTATGCAAGGGTAAGTTTGTTAGAAACTTGCTGTGGATGAAGTTATTCGTAATTTTCTACATAAACTTGAGGCAACATGTAGCCAGAATTCTAGGTCTGAAAGCATTGGTCAATGTTTTGTCTTTTTTGCCCGGTTTTAGTGTAAAAACCAGCTTCACTTTCTGCCAGCTGTTCAGGATATGTCCCAGAGTGGCTGATTCGGACATGGTGACCCATTCTAATTTTTTCAGGAAGATTGGTAAAGTGCTATCAGGCACTTTACCAATCTTCCTGAGTTTAGTGCTCAATTGATAGAAGCCTCCGTGATCAGTCAACTAGCGAACATTGTGGAGCCACGTGACGTTGTGCGTTTGGGTCCGAAGTTCTGTAGTTCTTCAACGTTCGATGCAGGAGTCACTGTCGAGCTAGAAAAGGGAATATTCATAAGAACATCCAGCGTTTCTTTGGTAGTGGTGGTCAGACTGCCATCTTCTCTTTTCAATTACCTAAGACCATTCGTATGATCTTTGTACATAGCTTTTTGCAGTTGAGTTACCCCAGACACAGTCTAAATGTCCTCACAGAATCGAACTCCTGATATACTTTTGGTTTTGCGTAGCTCAGCGCCAGTAATGTTTCATATACTAAAAGCTGCTGTGATATGTGCTGTAGGTCACTTGCTGCGATGTCCAGTTCAATTGAAGATCTAATATTTTTATGGCTGAATGTTTTCGTGTTGATCAAACGTTCTTTCAAAGAGTTCCTGTTGGTACCTTTTGGATTACTGAAGTGTTCTCCTCTAGGAGAGGTAGCCTCAATTCCAAATCTGGGTTCTTGAGGGATATGCCAGTTTAGGATCGTAACTGATGTTTTTGCATCAAAGATTTTTAACCATATTCAAGATCTGTTCATATATCCACTGTGTCTTGAAGAAAGGCGAAAAACTAGAAAAACTAAAACACGTGCAGTGGTTTTCAATCCTTTTCAACTCAAAGGCGCCACTGTTTATGCGTTGGCGAAAATGCATTATGGAGGTACCTTTTTGTGAACAAAAAAAATATAGCAAAGGCAGCAGCTTTGCTTGTTTTGGCTTTTATTATACCAGTCCCACCCACGCCTAAACTCGGTCACGCAGTAGAAAAAGGCTGTCATTTCTTGTTGTCCCTCGTTTTGAAGGCTGCTATAGCAAAATATGGCCTGCTTTTTGCACACACACACTGCTTGCCTGGCTGTCTGGTGAAATTTAGTTCGGTAGTTAAACCGTGGCAGCAAAAGCGGAAAATGGAAACAACCCGAAGCAAAGAAGATAGCCCGCTCGTACCGCCGTTGCTGTAGGTACCGATGTTCCGAATGGGTGCCATTTTTCCTGCGAAGTAACACGAAATTCGTTACCAAAATTGAATGCGATAAAATGGAAACAAACAGTTGTCTGTTGTTGTTGGTTGGAAATTTAATGAGACGAAAAGTAGTAATTTAACAAAATTAGGACAGATACTCGTTTTCATCAGTCATATATGCGAAAAAAATCCTAATTAGCCGAAATAAATGAGAAACTATAATTAAAATTATTAGTGCGTAAAAATTTGAAGATTTATTAAACTTTAAATTGAAAACAAATATAGTATTTCATAATAACAATAAAAAATTAAATAATACCAGAGCGCGAACAATCAAGTATTGAAAATTTGTTAGGATGCAGAAAAAAGATCTGTCAAATCGATCTAAAAAAATCAAAGTTGAAAAGAGAACCTCCCTTTTTCTTCCGCACGGTTACGGAACAGGGTTACTTTGAAGCATCGAAACCAACTCTGTAATCACAATACAAAGTAGTTTCATTAACCGTGGAAGTGAGGCTCGAAAGGAAGTACGTTAACCTTCGAAATATGTCTAAATCATCGACAGTTTACACGCCATGCCACCGTAAGCTTGAATAATAATTATACCATTGTTAACATAACCAGTAACCGGCCCAGCACATGCAATTACATCGTGTAAAAGTATGCACATCGTTACAGTAAAAACCACATGCCTGGCATACCATTGTTTTTCGCCTGCAGCGGAAAGGAAAACTTTCACTCGTCATCGAGATCGGCCTTATCATCACTAGTACAAATTGTTCACTATGACACTCAACCTAATCATGTCCACACCGTTCGGACCTGTTGCAGTTCAATCAAAGCCCAATTTAATTTAATTCAGCGAGCAAATTGAACACCCGCTGATGGAATGGAAAGTATTGTAACTGATAAGAGTTTTCTTAGGAAATCAAACGCGCAACGCGCGTCGAGTTACAAATTGAACCATTATCAACGTCCCAATTTCTCCCCCTCAGGCGCGGCTGTTGTGTGTAACTTCTTATCATATTTTCACAGCAAAGTGCAAAGTTTTCCCGAGCAGCTTGAGCTGGCCCCACTCTGGAGTGGTGTTGGTTTCACTTTACGAATACCGGAGCTCTGCGGTTGCCTACTCTGCTGATAAGACGCGCAGTGTAGAGATGGTCGGGTTTCGGGTTTTCAAACCCGAAACCCGAACCCGACCCGTACCCGACGTGTTCGGGTCGGGTTCGGGTTTGAAAATTTTCAAAAGTGTCGGGTTCGGGTTTTGTGAAAAAAATATTTTCGGGTTCGGGTCGGGTTCGGGTTTGAAAATGTCGGGTTCAGGTCGGGTTTGGGTATCAAAACCCGAAACCCGATTATAAAATCTATGAAATCTCGGGTTCGGGTCGGGTTCGGGTTTCACAATGTCGGGTTCGGGTTTCAATGAAATAAAATTTTCGGATTCGGGTTTGAACGAATAAAAAAGTTTCGGGTTCGGGTTTTGACCGAAAAAAAAATTCAGGTTCGGGTCGGGTACGGGTTTGAAAAACATCAAACCCGACCATCTCTAGCGCAGTGTACACTAGTAAACAAAGCCGATGAGGGAAGTGCACCTAAAGAAAAAAAAATCATTGAAAATTGATTTATAAGGTGTTTTTGTACTTTTCGTCTCGCCTGATACCGGCACAAGCAGTGGCTATTTGCGTGTTTGTTACCGTTCGTGATACGATCGGCTCCACGCTGAACCAGAGAAGGATGGCTGACTTCCATCACTTCCCAAGGAGAAACCTGATAACGTAGCGTGGGTCAATATTTGCCAAGCCGTCAGACTGAGAGTTGGGTTGCTTTATTGTGCCAACTCATCACCGCACTGTGGTCCAGAAATGAAAAAATGTGGTCGAAAGCCATTTTCTCATAAACGTTACATTTTAGAGCAATACTGTCTTCGAGAAAGTTTTGGAGTAAAAAAAGATCCTTCTTTGGACATTAACAGATCCGTGATAAATCCCCCTACAAGTGAGATAAAAAAATATTTTCTCCAAAAATCAATATTTTTACCGCCGTCTATGGCAAAGTTTTCCAAAATAACATAACAAAAAACTTTGCTGAAGACCTAGGTAGCTATTTCTCAATCTTACTGAGCTACCTGATTATGTTCAATGATGTTTTAAAAAAATGGTTTTTGCCGTTAAATTCATATTTTATACCACTATACCTCTGATATTCTTACTGAACTTTTAAAACAACATCAGACCTTTATTTTTTATATGTTACAGCAGACTTAATTTGATGATAATTAGGTTTCTTTCAATTCTTCCTGCCAAAAAATTTACTTTTGACAAGTAATTTTCGATTTTCTGCCGTTTCCCAACACATTCCACGGCAAGATTACCACCAATTGAATTGTCCATGTGCTCTGCACACACGGCAGTTAAAATTTATTGCAGAAATTTGCAGAAACTTATGAAATCATGAAACAAAACAACTCTAACGTGAGTTCATTTAAGTCATGTTAATCAATAGCGGATCTTTGTTGCGAAAAACATAGCAAGCTTTGCATTTTTACCTTTTGACGCATCTTTTGAAATATTATCAATGCATGTAAACAATAACCAATTATTATTGTTGCCTACTAAAGATGAATTATATGAGCGGTACACCTCTTCGGGAATATTTTAGCTGAAATTTGAATTTTAAAAAACCACGTGTTTACATACATCGATTATACTTCAAAAGATGTATCAAAGGTAAAAATGCAAAGCTTGCTATGTTTTTTTGCAACAAAGATCCGCTATTGATCAACATGACTTAAATGAACTCACGTTAAAATTGTTTTGTTCCATGCTTTTATAAGTTTCTGCAAATTTCTGCAAGAAATTTTAACTGCCGCGTGTGCAGAGCACATGGACAATTCAATTGGTGGTAATCATGCCGTGGGATGTGTTGGAAAACGGCAGAAAATCGAAAATTACTTGTCAAAAGTAAATTTTTTGGCATGAAAAATTGAAAGAAACCTGATTATCATGGAATAAAGTCTGCTGTAACATATAAAAAATAAAGGTCTGATGTTTTAAAAGTTCAGTGAGAATATCAGAGGTATAGTGGTATAAAATATGAATTTTAACGGCAAAAACTTTTTTTTAAAACATCATTGAACATAATCATATAGCTCAGTAAGATTGAGAAATAGCTACCTAGTGTCTTCAGCAAAGTTTTTTGTTATGTTATTTTGGAAAACTTTGCAAAGACGGCGGTAAAAAATATTGATTTTTAGAGAAAATATTTTTTTATCTCACTTGTGAGGGGATTTATCACGGATCTGTTAATGTCCAAAGAAGGATCTTTTTTCACTCTAAAACTTTCTCGAAGACAGTATTGCTCTAAAATGTAACGTTCATGAGAAAATGACTTTTGACCACCTTTTTTTCATTTCTGGACCACAGTGCACCGGCGCAGGAACAGTTTCGAATGCCCCTTTTATGCGTGAAGGGAGCGATCCTTGGTAAAAAAAACACATGACAGCTGGCGATTGTCAAGCTTCACTGATACTTGTGAGAGACAAGAAAGGTTAAAGTTTGTATTACAGATGAGTTGGAAGCTATTTGTTGTTGGCTTGAATATAAAATTGAATATTAGTTGCGATGGGTTCAAGAGCTATTCAGGTTGATTCCAATCGAAGCAACACATTTAAAAATACTTTCCTAACTGAGCCCTTTTGGAACACAGAGCATCGATAACACAAACGTCATCGAATTAGTGTATGTATTCTTTCCAATTTGTTGGCAAAACTTAACAGCATTAAGTGGCGATTTCAGTAAATTATGTCACTCAATAGTTTTGCGCATAAAATAATAAAATTATCATTGCGACTCCGATAGAATTCTTGAAGAGGAACGCACGTTAATGTGTTGTTTGTCTAAACGATACAATCTGACGATTCTGGGTATAACCGAAAAGTCTGAGAAAGTTTCCAATGCTTCCATTTTTAATACAGTAAACCGAACTGACGCAACGAAAACAAAATGTCTATCAACTGTGTAAATCTCTGACTCATTTCGTCATATAATTTTTGCCTCTCACGCACGCTTTATCACTCAAACGGTTCATTCAGCGGAACTGATGTTGACCCGCAAAAAGGGTTTTTCATCAACTATGTATTAGTCAAAAAATATGAAATTCAAGTGCAAGCTCCGGAGAATTTTATCTTACATCACTTCAATTTTAAGTGTAGCCTGATAAACCGAGTCAAGTGTAAAACCCATTGAAATAGAAATTTTTCTTCGTGCAAGTACTTGTCTAGTAAGAACCACTTGTACTGAGTATATCGTAACATCCAAAAGGGTGCCGGTGAATCTGTGGAGTGTCACTTTTTGTGCTTAAGAATTCAAAAATATCGATGTTCACTCGGCTGTTGAGCCCTCAGAAATTTCGCTATTCAATCCTCAGGAGAAGAAAAAAGATTCCTGTTCAAATAAAAAATACATAATGAGAATGAGCAGAAAAATTAGTTAAAGTTCTCAAACAAGAAGTACCAGTAATTACAATAAAAATACCGAGGAATACACAAAATGTTAACTTTAAGGAACAACAACCTGAAAGTCATGTGCCGACAAAGGCACAGTGGCGTGATTGACATCAATATGGGATCATATTGTTAGTAACCATTAAAGATGGACGACGTTGTTAGTGAGAAATGGTATGTACATAGTTTGAATGGTAGGCAACAATTCAAGCAAGAGCATAAAAAGAGCTTCACAATGCTTGGTTCTAGGTTGCCATACCGGTTAAATTCTACTGAGAAACACAAAAAATCTAATCTAATCCGCCATTTTTCACATTAATTACGGTGTTTCTAGACCATTATGATAATGTAACTACCGATAGGCAATACTTCGAATAATTGATTTGTATCTATTTTTACACGATGAATCTCAATCTTCATTTAAAACAAATCTTTTTTGACTGGTTAACAAACTGAAAACAAAAAGCTAATAGAAATCAACGTATAATATAAAATGTCTTAAGTTTTGTAATTTTTTTTTAGTAAATTCGTGATATACTGAGTACTGTGGGGCAAAAGTTAGCTCCCAATTGTTTTCACAATATATCCACATACATAACACTGGCGTTTTTTCTGGTACACGTTGCCCCATAGTACTCCGTATCCCGTCTTGTCCAACTGCTCGACATATAATGAACAAAATGAATTTTCTTTTCCTCGGCTTCATCGAACCCCAAGAAAATCCCATAAGAAACTGTCAAAAAGTTTTTTACAAAATCAATGCAGCATTTTTCGAGTGGGAACGAGACTAACTATTATTACGGAATTTTTCGTACTGTAGTATGAGAATTTTATTTTTCAGGTAAAGTACTAAAATTGAAAATTTTTCCCTGTGGCTGAAGAATTTACATTGTCCGTGTTCTACGTGAAAAAATTTTTATCGGGCGCGAACTTTACCCCACATTACTTTTTGAACCATTCTTTGCTACGTCACGAATTAACCCCTTTGTTCTTGACGTTGGCAAAATTAGGGCCTAAAAAAATTTTGGAGATACAACTTTTCTTTGATAAATGGATTTAAAAATAATTATGGAAAATTTGAGTGTTTTGAAAAGTGTATTTTTATATTTTGTTTTCATTTTTAAATAAAAAATCAAACAAATTTTAATGTCATCTATTGAAATTTAATGATGTTAAACAAGTTTTTTGTTTATTTTTCTTTTAAGCAATAAACTTTTTATTGCATCCATCTATGGTCTACATGAAATGGATGGGACAGTAATAATTAGGCGTAAAACCGTAATTCATTATTCATTAACATAATATAAAAACTTAGTTCTAACACAAACAAACATAATCAAAGTTAACAATAAAAAAGTGGCATATTTTAATTCTAAGCAAAAAGTCATCTATCGTTGTCAAGATTGTGAAAAAAAGAACAATTCAAATCACAGTGCGTCTTGAGCTGCCCGACAGATCAGACGTATTTTCGGTTGCTTGTGGACTGGTCTTTGACTGCCTATAGCTTCAAAGTTTGTGTTTTGTCAGTGTGTCTTTTAAAGTTCACCTGGAAGTTAACTTACATCAGTCTTTCTCAAGACTACCTGTTTCTTTCTTTCTCAATACTTGCAATTTGATATTATTTTTGAACTTTTTTCGTATCACCTGAAATGGCAGGACGAAAAAAGAAACCACGCATCGCTACGGGGAGGAAAAGAGAGGCATCTCTTTCTTAAACTAGCTTATGCAGTGAAAATTTATATGATATTCTGCCTGAGCAAGAAGCCGGCGAAATTAAAATGTTCGAAAGTAAAACCATTCAAAGTGAAATTTCTGTAAAAAAGGAGAAAGTTCCACCTATTGTGGTAACTATTGCTTCTGAATTTAATATTTTTAAAAGAGAACTTTCTACGTTTCTCTCCGACGTCAAAGTTACTTACCAAATTGGCCGAAGAGGCGAATGCCGTTTACTGGCCCAAACATTGAAAGATTGGAATCGTCTTATTCAGTATTTAACTGAAAAGATGTATAAATTTTTTACATATGATACGAAGAGCGCCAAGCCGTTCAAGGTCGTATTGAAAGGTCTCACCAACGATCAAACCGTTGATGAGATTAAAATTACTTTGACAGAATTACTTGGTATAGCCCCTACCCAAGTAATTCTGATGAAACAAAAATCACGAGGCGAAAACAGTCAGCGAACTGGAATTTCCCTTGTAAATTATTTAATTCATTTTAACCGCAGTGAGGTTAATAACTTAAATTTTTTTGAAAAAGCACATGCTTTATATAACGTGCGTGTAAAATGGGAATTATATCGAAAGTTTGGCGGAGGTGAAAAGCATATCACCCAATGCCGTGTTTGCCAACGTTATGGCCATGGTTCAAAGTTTTGTAACATGGACCAAAAATGCCTCATTTGTGGAGACTCTTCTCACAAAAAGGACACATGTTCTGTGAAAGAGAGTAAAAATTTTCGCTGTGTGAATTGCAACGGCAACCATATGTCGAATTTTTATCAATGCCCAGCCCGTTTAGCAATTGTTAAGGCAAGGCAAGGTAAACAAAATTCAAAACAAACTTCAAAACAAAATCCTCCAAGCGTACCAGTGACGCATAGTTTACCTACTCCTTTGCATACCCGTTTAACTTATGCACAGGTTACAGGTAGTTCTAACATTATACCGCCTAGTGTTGGTAGTTCGAAAATGACCGTTAATATGGGTAAGCAAAACACGCTAGAAAATAATTGTACACCTATTACTCCAGCTAATATTGCTGCCGAAAATATTTTTTCTAATGTCAACTGCCTGGGGTCTATTACGGCAGGTAAACTTTCTTTTTTGCAACAGGCAATGTTCGATCTTATGAACGCCATGTTGCAGGCAAAATCAATGTTTGAAGCCATTCAAATTGGCACAAATTTTACAGTTAAAATTGTTTCTAATTTAAAATTTAGCAATGATTTTAAATAAAACAATTAAAATATTAAATTGGAATGCTCGCTCATTGAAGGCCAATGAGAATGAGCTTTTTAATTTTATAACAGTAAATAATGTGCATATTGCAATTATTACTGAAACATTTTTGAAACCTAACATAAAATTAAAATATGATCCCAATTACGTGGTTCATAGATATGATAGGATTCAGGGTTCCGGCGGTGGAGTTGCAATTGTTATTCATCGCCGAATCAAACATCGTGCTCTTCCCCATCTTGAGACGAAAGTTATTGAAACTTTGGGAATTGAAGTTCAAACTGAACTTGGGACTTTATTTATTGCCGCAGCATATTTACCATTTCAATGCACACGCGAGCACAAAAATTATTTTAAAGGTGATTTACAAAAACTCACCAGAAATCGTTCGAAATTTTTTATAATCGGCGATTTTAACGCTAAACATCGTTTATGGAATAATTCAAAGTAATTCCAATGGCGAAATTTTATTCAATGATTGTTCTTCAGGATACTATTCTATTTTGTCTCCGAATAGTCCTACATGCTTTTCTTCTGTAAGAAACCCTTCAACAATTGATTTGGTGCCAACAGATCAAAGTCATGTATGTAGTGATTTGATCACACATGCTGACTTTGATTCTGACCATCTTCCAATAACTTTTTCTTTATCACATGAAACAGTTTTAAACCCTATGAGCTCTGTTTTTAACTATAACAAGGCTAATTGGGAAAGATACAAAACTCATATTGAGAGAAATTTCAATAATGAGCTTGATTTGCAAAACGAAGTGAATATTGATTCCGCTTTGGAAGCATTAAAATGTGCAATTGTTGATGCCAGTAATTATTCTGTTCCAAAGGCTCAAGTGAAATTTGATTCACCAATAATTGACGAAAATCTTCAACTTCTAATTCGTTTGAAAAATGTCCGCAGACGTCAATATCAACGTTCTCGTGACCCTGTTTTTAAAACTATTTATAAAGATTTACAGAAAGAGATTAAACATAGATTTACTCTTCTGAGAAATCAAAATTTTGAGACTAGGGTTGAAAAATTGAAACCATATTCAAAACCTTTTTGGAAGCTGTCGAAGATTCTTAAGAAACCTTCAAAGCCTATTCCAGTTTTAAAAGTTGGTGAACGTTTTCTTGTATCCAATGAACAAAAGGCTCAAAGACTTGCTCAGCAGTTTGAGAGTGTTCATAACTCAAATTTGAATTTTGTGAGTCCAATTGAAAATGAAGTCACACGTCAATTTGATTTAATTTCTTCCCAGAATTTTTTACCTGCAGAAATAATTGAAACTAACTTGAATGAGATTAAATCAATTATTAAAAATTTCAAAAATATGAAAGCACCTGGTGACGATGGAATCTTTAATATATTAATCAAACATCTCTCTGAAAGCACAATGGAATTTTTAGTGAAAACTTTCAATTGCTGCTTCAAAATTGCATATTTTTTCCAAATTATGGAAAAATGCAAAAATTACTCCAGTTTTAAAACCGGATAAGAACCCAGCTGAAGTTTCAAGTTATCGACCAATCAGTTTGCTTTCTTCGATAAGTAGACTGTTTGAGAGAATTATTCTTAACATGTCACACATTAACGAAAATTCAATTTTTGCAGATGAACAGTTTGGATTTCGCCATGGGCATTCCAGTACTCATCAATTGCTCAGAGTTACTAATATGATACGAGCTAACAAATCTGAAGGTTATTCCACTGGAGCTGCTCTTTCAGACATAGAAAAAGCATTCGACAGTGTTTGGTAAAAAGGTTTGATTGCGAAATTGCAAACTTTTAATTTTCCAATTTTCCTAATCAAAATTTAAAAAAATATCCTACTGATCGAACTCTGCAGGTTGTCTATCAGAATTCAAAATCTGATAGATTTCCTGTCAGAGCAGGTGTACCTCAAGGTTCAGTCTTGGGTCCAGTCCTGTACAACATATTCACTTCAGATCTTCCTGATTTGCCTCCAGGATGCACAAAGTCATTGTTCTGCGATGACACAAGCATTTCCGTAAAAGGAAAAAGTCTTCGTGTCATATGCAGTCGATTGCAGAAAAGTTTAGATATTTTTTCTTCCTACTTGCAAAAGTGGAAAATCTCTCCCAATGCTTCTAAAACTCAAATGATAATTTTTCCGCATAAGCCTAGGGCTTCTTTCCTCAAGCCAAACAATAATCACGTTGTCAAGATGAATGGGGTTATTTTAAGTTGGTCCGACAAGGTTAAGTACTTGGGACTAATTTATGATAAAAAACTTATTTTCAAAGAGCACATTGAGAGTATACAAGCCAAGTGCATCAAATATACGAGATGTTTATATCCTCTCATTAACAGGAATTCTAAACTTTGTTTAAAGAACAAACTTTTGATATACAAACAAATTTTTAGACCAGCAATGCTTGATGCTGTACCGATCTGGTCAAGTTGCTGTTCAACAAGGAAGAAAACGTTTCAAAGGATTCAGAATAAAATTCTGAAAATGATTTTGAAGCGTCCTCCTTGGTTTGGTACACTCGAATTACATAGACTAACTGGTGTTGAACCATTAGAAGCTATGTCAAATAAAATTATGACCAATTTTCGACAAAAATCGTTGCAATCCTCAATTGCTACGATAAGCTCTCTTTATAGCCAATAAGTTAGCAATTAAGTTAGTTGTAAGTTTACTCCCCCTTTTCTGACAAGTAGGTTTAAATCCCTACGAATGATAAGTCCTAATTGCGAAAGCAAACAAATCCTAACAATTAAAATTACAAATTTCTAACAGTGATGAGAAGTCACCATTTGTGATTGGACACACTCATTATTTACTAAAATTTATCATAAATACTTAAGCTACTAACAAATCCCCCCTATTAAAAAAAACTGCTAGCAACGACACCTCACGATGAACATCCGTTGTGAGATCGACTCTCGAAGCAGTTTCTGCCAAAACAATTTAGTCTTCTCTCCAAATTCAAATAAATGAAAATATTAGTTAAGAGGTAATATCTACCAAATGCTCAAAAAACAAGGCTTTTTTCATGATTTTTTTAAGGACATTTGAGATGTAAGGTATATAAATAATATATCATTGAATTAAGCAACTCTTGAAGAATATAAAAAAAATATTGCCGTTTTTTTTACAAAATGGCTTCTGTTCAGCGATTGCCGTGAACCGCTTTTTCAAAAGTTCTTCCGCGGCGAGCAGTAGAAGTCGTGCCCAACGCCACCTATAACCAAAACAATTTTTTTTTCATTTTCTACATAAGTGTCGCTAGTGGAATACACATGATTATATTTTTAGAATTTTTCTTCGCAAAATGGCAACGGCTTGGAAAAAAATTTTTTTTTTCGACAAAAAAAAATCGACTTTAATTGTGTATAACTTTTGTTGTTGTTAATCAATCGCCAAAATCGTGTGTACTTCACTAGATAATATAATAAAGAAGCTATAGTTAAAAATTCAAGTCAATCGGATTTAAACTTTCTTAGTTCTACTGCTCACTGATTTTGAAAACAGGATTTTGAGAAAAACACGTTTATAGTTTCAAAATGCTTTAAATCCCAAGAATCGCAAAAATAAAGCCCCTAAAAATTTTCCCTGCGCCGTAAAGTTGTCCTTCCTGGGCTTTATTTTCCTCTTCTTCCCTTTTGTTATCTGATGTAAGGCTGCGTCTAGCCTCTTTCGCGATTTCAGACATGCGATGCTCAGTGACGTGAAAAATCAGTGAAAAGAAAAATGAGCATCGCCAAAATAAACAAAAAATGTTATTTTGGAGCATAAAACTTTTACGATAAAAATTGATTTCAACGAATTTTGAGCTTAGATCAGTACTTGGGTGATATAGATTTTGATTTTAGGACAGCATGATTTAAGCCAATAAAAAAAAAACAAGAAAACTGTTTTTGGTGGATATTACCCCTAAATACTCTCACTCATCTCTCATCGAGTGTAGAGGCGACTGGATTGGTCACTGATGCTAAGCTGCAACAACGAACTACAATAGCTTCAGACGAAAGCAGTTTGGCAGCAAAAAGGTCCGAGCTCTGAGGCCACAGAGTCTTATCGAGAAAATCAGTCAAAACCTTCCAACACCGGCCTTCCAGGCCTGAATACGGCACCCCAGACCATCACCGACGCAGCCTTCTGGAACCGCGGGATGCCTATGTAGGACGAGCGAATGCTGATCAACGCCGATTCTTACAGCCAATCATTTCGGTCACTGTGCGGAGGTTGCAAAAGTACTCTACTACTCCTTCGCCGTGCGTGGTGAACAAACAACAAATTCAGCAAGTCGACACAGTGCGCGTTTGTTAGCCTATACACGAAGCTAAAGCTGACACCAACACCAATACACAGAATGCACCTATAGACCGATGAAAAATTGAATTCGAACTTATTGAGCACCTGAGCACCCAAGATCTTTTACTGTTTCAACACGCTCCAACGAATGTCCAGCGATCGTGTAATTAGAATAGTAGCCTTTGCGGCTCGATTTATGATGAAATAAGACGGTTACACAGAAATGTCCCGAGATTACTGCCTTGAGGCACACCAGACTAGTTGGTGATCTCCTGGGAGAGAGTTGCGCCAATTTTGACTTGTAATGTTCTCTGTTTCAGGTAAGACTCCAGTCAACCACAGAGACAAGCAGAATATCCAAGTTGTTTGAACTTTTTGAGAGCTATGCCGTGGCCGAACGATCAGAAGCTGCCTTCAAATCGATGTAGATGGCATAGACTTGGTTACCTCGGGTTATGAGGATTTTTCATTTTTTTGTTTGATGACTTATCATGAAAATGTCATTATTGGACATTATTGTGGGAAAAAAACAATTACAGTAGAGTTGTGTGCATGTCCCTAGCTGATCTCGAGGCACAATGCTGGCCTAACAAGCCACTCGTCGTAGGTTCGAGTCTCGGCTCGGGAGAGACTGTTAGTGTCAGTAGGATCGTAGCGCTGGCCCGCAATTGTTCTATACTTAACGGTTGGCTGCGAAGTCTGTGTATGATAAACAGGAGGTCGAGTTCCGATTCGAAATGTAGCTTTGCTTCTTTTGTTTGTAACATCACTTCCATTTGATGAAAGTAGATAGCAGAAGGAACAGAAGTTTATTACACTGCTGCGTGTTGCATATTGACTCTGGGGTTCGAGGACAACCAAACTTTCTTCGTGCTGACTGGTTTGGGAATGGATGAAACTCTGAACACTTCTGTTAAATTCAATTAACTGTTTGATTTGAGGTGTTCTGACATTCTAAATGAAGTTCAATGAAATTTCAGCAGCGCACGCCAAACTTTTGATTGACATCACACTACTGCGTATCTTTAGCAGATTTGGATCACAGTTGCAATTTGGTTGCAATGTTCGAAAAATTTTTCTAAATCAGTCAAAACTCAATCAAATTTGATCAAACAAGTTTCCAAATAACAAAAATAGTATTGAATTTACTTGAAGTAATCTTAAATGAGGGACGTAATTGAATTTGGAGAAGTGAGTAAAGTTTTGTAAAAGTTCAAAAAATGTAATTTTCAACAATGATCAATCCATACCATTAAAGAAATACTGATGAATTCGCAGGAAACCACAAAGATTTTAATTTCAGAGTTAGTTTTTGAGCTTTTGCAACAAACCGAATTGAAATCGGTCTAACGACGATCAAATAAGAGCAAATTTAGAAACAAGCAGCTCGTGAACCAATATAAACAAATTTTAACCTGAAATATCGTTATTTTCGTTTCCAAACTAGCTGTAAATGATATTTTTCAGTACAGAAATTATCATTTATCTTTAGCATATCGAAAAAAAGCACATGCCAAAAGAATGTATGGATTTCAATGGTGATCAATTTCATCCCAATTTACCTCATAGTACCTTATAGAATTGTCAAATTTATTTCATGAAGTAGACGATAGAAATTTCACCAATAGTCATAGATGTTTTCTAGGGCACGTACTAGTACTTGTTTTAAAATTATACTATTTCGAGAAAAATGTACATGAAGCTAGTTAATTGGAAGTTGTTATAAAAATTTATCAATTTCAAGCTTGACAATTTTGATGGTTCACATAATCTAATTATAATTTTCTGCATTTAAGCGGAAGTGTGGATAATCTTCCGAATGATTACTGCAAAAACGAAATAAACATGTTGAAAACTAACCGTGTGATGAGCATTTGAAATTGAATACCTACATTTTTCTCCCGGTTTTAGATTTTCATTTTACACCCCTGTAGCGGAACTTCCTTCAAGACGTAGTTTTACGTCAAAATAACGTAGTAAATTACTTAAAAAAATCCTGTTAAAAATATTCATTGCGTACAACATTTATGCAACCATCAGAGTACATAATAGTTAATAATCGAAATCCTTTACCTTCCTCTCTCTCTCTCTTCTTCCAGGCAATCGTAACGCACCATCGTAAATGATCGATGACGAACGACCGATCGTCGGACGGAAGTTTCCACAACTCATCGACGACACCGCTTTTTGTCGCACCAAACCCGAACCCTGGGGACACAGCCCAGAAGAAGTGAACCGACACGTGATCGGAATTAGAACTAGTGAGTGGTTCCACCCACACTGCGCTACACAGGGCGATCGCCGAAATACTGTCGCAGTGCGCCACCAAGTCGGCAAAGCGAAGCATTATTATTGGGACGTGTGTTATTATTGATCGTTCCCTAGTAAAAACTCGAAAAATAATTATTCATTGCGCGCCGTTGTTGCCGTTAGGTTCCGGATTTTTTCTTATCTTCATCGAAGACCAAGACGACAACGCCAACGACGACGACAACAAAAAAAAAAAAAAAACAACAACAACACCACTGTTCGGTCAGTTGACTGATCGTCGCATGTGTTGGTGTATGAAAGTTTCCTCGTGCTCTGAGTGTATCACCCGTCGCTACTGCAGTGCTTCATTGTGCATCGTTAGCTCAGTCTATTATCATCTGGTTGTTATCTCGTAGTTCATGTGTGTGCATGTATCTGTGTTTATCTAGTAGCCGTTCGTGGAAGTAATCGACTGCCGTTTGTTTTAGTATTTCTCGCTGCTGCCATCACAAGTCAGCTTAGTAACCATCGTCGTCGCGAATATAATTCCGAGAAAGAAGCAAAAGTAATATTATTATGATTAAGAGTGGCTCATAATTGAGATGATTATTAGTGGCTGAATCAGCGAATATACAACACAACTGGCGTTAAACGCGACGGTGCCGGTTCTACTTCCCGCGAAGAAAGTGCGTATGCTCAAAGTGGCGCACGGCTGCATCAGGCTGTGCTAGGCCCATAAGAAGCAATTCCGCGGAAGCGTGATCCCGTGTGTTCGCTCTATTGTGAGCGATAGTGTGAGCTCGAGAGCAATAATTGCTTTCGCCCATTTATTGCTCGTTTTATTTTTCGATGATTTTGTAATGATCAGTTGAAAGCAGTGCAAAAGATCAGAGCAAAAAAGGTGTTTCCAGTGATTCTATGTGTTGGTGATCGTGCCCATCACTGCTGGTGCTGTGTAGAGGAAGGTGAAAATCGAGGGCGAAAAGCGTGGAAATTTCACCCAGCTTTTGTTGTTTTGTTTTATCCTGGTCTCTCACTCTGTGCGTGTGTGTGAGTGCGAGAGTAGTTTTTTTTTGTTCGTATTTACGGTGTGCGATCGATACGACCGATCGCTTGGTAGAGTAGCAGCTGCCGAGGAACCGGAGCCGCTAAACTGAGCAGGCCATTTCGACAGTGTAAACAAAAGTCGGAGCAAAATGCGCGAATTCAAGGTCGTTGTACTGGGCTCCGGCGGAGTTGGCAAATCGGCCCTCACCGTGCAGTTCGTGTCTGGTTGCTTCATCGAAAAGTACGACCCAACGATCGAGGATTTCTACCGGAAAGAGATTGAGGTGAGTGGTGATCGGGTGTTTTTTTTTCTCTCTATTTCTATTTTTTCTTCAAATGCTGTTCGTTGTTTACCTATGTTTGTTCTTCGATTGGTTTACGGTCGAAGTCATGCTCACGCAAGCAACGACACCCAGCCGTGACGAGACTTGAAATGGTCGATTAGCTACAGGTTTCCGGCTGTCGTTGCGAACAGTTAAAATCGGCGGACCAGACAGAGTGAACTAACGAGCGAGGGCAGTATGCGGTCTTGGTCTGTTGTTGATAACTATTTTGTTGATTCTAGAACAAAATTTAAAAAAGCTTAAGGCATGGCTAAAATATTTTTTCATAACAAGAAACTGCTGAAATTTAGATCAGCGGTTCTTCACCTGGGGTACGCAACAACCTTCAAGGGATACGCGAAAGAAAAATCAGTAATGGCGGACAAAGCAATTTTTCATTATAATATAATTTAATGTTCAATCTTGCTCTTATAACATTCGAAACATGAGCTAGACTACCATAACATGATCTTTCACTACTCTCTCCCACTCTGCGAGAATATTCCAAAGCAGGGGGTATAATTGATTTGGGTAATATTGCCAAGGGGCACGCGGACCAAAGTTATTAGTTATTCTCAAGTCAAACAGCAGATTGCAAAATGTTGGAGTTCGGGATTTCAGGATGACAGTGTTGAATTTTTTTCTGGAATTAAATGAAAAAAAAACTAGAACTTATTTTAAATCTAAATTTTTTTCAGCATGTTCCATAACTGAATAGAAATCTTTGCTTGTAAAATATCAAGAAGAAGTAAAATATTAATCATAATCATTAAGAGTTCAATGGTTCTTGAAACTTATGTATCTTTTGATCAACTCATGATGATATTATCGAAGATATAAAAAACAGCTGTTTTAAATACGAGTAACCTTTACTGATAAAATTTAGGAAAACCCTGATGTCTACAAACTCATCAGAGTTTTCTTACGGCGGAAATAGCTCGTTACAGTTCTGAAGCAGATTCGTTATTGTCAGCCCACTTCACCCAGAGTGAATATTTTTCTTGTTGTTTTCTTCTTTTTTACGTTTCAAATGACATTCATTGGGTTGTAAAACTCCACTGACTGGTGCTTATTTCCTCGTTTAAAAAATAGATCGTAATAAAACTAGCGATCCATTTCCAGCGTCGAAAGTTTTCACTTGCACAGATGTATAGGAGACAAATTGATACAGTCCCCTTCAGTCGCAGCAATGTGAAAACGAGGTAAAAATTAAAACTTTTTGAAACTTTGGCATTTATGATTCAATAGAATTGTTTGTCTGATTATATTTTTTTCTCTTTAATTTACTGCAAACTTCAGTCTTCCAGGAGCGCTTCCTTTAGTACGCTCAAATAATGCCGACCGCAGTGGCCCTGTCATTATCATCATCATTCCGACCGTAGTGACCACCCCGTACAGCATCAGTTTGATAGCACATGTTGTTTATAATACTGCCAGCCAAGGCTGGATCTTGTGCTCGTTTAATTTTCCGTGTTTATTATTACTTTTCCACTCACAATCGAACGCGCTGTGGATGGCGGGGCGCGGTGCGAGATTATGCATTTGCAGACAAAATGTTTATAAGAAAGCGCAGCTTCGCCATTCGGTCCCTCCGGCGCTTCCGCTCTCTGATGAAGTTTTTTTTTCTCGCTAAATGTGCGCATGTGTTTGGAAAACAAAATTCAGTTTACAATTATTTCCCCTTCGGTCCCGCCGCACCACTCGCGACGGATGCTGCTTTTGCTCGCCGTTGTTGTTGGCCAGCATAATTTCGCTTTCGTCTCGCACGCACCGCGATGTTCACACAGTCTGTGTGTGCGGTTTATGGGCAGTGGGACTGAGCGGTGGGGTCTATTCTTAACTTCGTTAATTTTCCAGCATTAATGTTTTCTATTTTTGTTTGCCTCACTTTACTTGGCACTAAGATGCTGTAGAGCGCTAGAAAACTTTATTTTTCACGATTATGCTTTTCGCGCGCACACGGTCAAATATATTTTGCTCTGGTGTGTCTGTCTCTTCGGGCACATTACAGTGGTGCTGCAATTCTGGGGGGCTTAGCTTGTGGAGCCGGGCAGGCGAGTGGGTCTCTAGACAAGTTCATTAGTTGCAACCGAGCCGTAAACTGAGAGGCGACAGCGATAGGGGCTCTGTATACCAACACCGTTACGTGTGCAATGTTGCAATGGGACTGAACGGAAACGCGACTGCCAAACGCATTTAGTGGCAAGTGTTGAATAGTTGTTCTTCCTACATTTCTAATGTTTGAACTTCTAACAAAAAAGTTTCAATACTTTAGCCTCCAAGGAAAAATTCCCATGTTGCAGATCTATTAAAATTTCACATTTTTATTCCTTGAACTTCCAATATTACTAGAACTTACATGATTTTTGAACATCTTAGAAGGCTAAGACATCAAAAACTAATGAATCTTTTGAGTCAGCTCGCGAGGACTGCAACCACCTTTTCGAATAAGGTCGTATCGAGGTGCTCCGATCATGCTTAAACTTTCAGGCTTTGTTTATCTGTTCTATATAATAGAACAATGTTTTGCATAATCTCATATTTTGACGTTGGACTAACGTCTATATCGAAGTTAGGCACCTAAATTTTAAAATCTAGTATTTCAACCAGGGAAAAGTGGTCCGGTTTTGAGCTAAACGCTCAATATCAGTCATAACTTTCAGAACATCGAGGTTTTTTAAAATGCGTAAGTAGGGTAAAAAGTCCTGCTAAAATTTGAAGTCACTTGACGCAATTTTTAAACAATAAAAGGTTTTGAGTTGCTTTACTGAATGAATGGTTTGGATTTTGGACCTAGTTCCTGTTGACAACAAAAAAAAAAGCTCTTATCATCACTATTGATTAGAAGAAAAATGTGAATTTCCCATCGATTTCAAAGTCGATTTTTTATGCCAAATGTATTAGAAATGTACGAAACGTCGCGATTTAGTTTCATCTAAAAAACAAACAGATTTGGGGCCATCCACATACCACGTGGAAAGATTTTAAACGTTTGCCGTTTTTTGTGGAATTGCAAAACTTGTTAAACTACACTGAGAAGGGCGGTTTGCTGTTCAAAATCGGATATTATGGTGATCGCAACCTTTCTGCTGCCCCGATAGTGGGTGAATGGAAGCTGTTTTCACACTTAGCAAATTAGACAGCCGGGGCAGATTTTGAGTGCCAGAATCCAGCACAGAATGTTTGCATGTGTTGTTGCCAAAATAAGGCAAAGATTCATCGTTGGGAAGAAGGCCCTCAATCAGTAAATCGTAACGTTTGCTGTTACCACACTACTGCTGAGATATGTGACCAACCGGCAAGTAATGTTTGAGCCGAAAGCAAATTCGGAAAGCCAGCGATACTGGCCCAACCCACTGCTACTACTGGAGCAATGTGCTGTTGATATTGCCGCAATTCGCTGCTACTGCTGCTGCAATACGTTAGGCCATTGCTAATATAGGACTGTACGTCTGTCCCACCATCTACCAAATACTACAAGGTATACAGCCCTAGGGTTGTATGAAATGGTGGACGTGGGACTAAACACTGGAATTATTGTAATTACAGACACAATAAATTGGTTTGTTCAGTGAGTTACGTATTGGAATTCTCAGCCTTCCCTTCATTTTATCAGAAATATATTTGATCACACTCGAAAGAACTTAATTTACGCTTGGTGATGTTGTGTCTGTAGTGTTTTTTTTGTGCGAACAACAACGAAGTTAATGTTTAAAAAGATTCATTTTTGTTTTTTGCTTCACAAGTTTGTTTAATTTGCCAACAATCACATTCACTGTACTACAAAGACAGTTAATATAAGTATATCATTTTATTCGAGAGTTAGAAATAAAAAAATCTATCACTGTTGAAATGTAAAAAAAAAGATTCTGATCTTAGTCAATGGACCAAAAATTCACAATCACTCGCCGGCTCTTACTCATCTATAATTTAGTATTTTTAGGAACTTCGATATTATGTCGGTCAAGATTATTTAGTGAATATCGAAGATAAAACATAAATAAAAATAACTTATAACCGTTGCAAAAATGTTCAATTCTTGATGAGTAATTTATGATTGTTATGGTAATCATATTCATGAGATGAACTTTCAATCACCATCAGTAGCAGCATTGCAGCTTTGATTGCACGCGAATAGAAGTCGCGCCCGCTGCAATGATAGACAACGAGAAACTAGCGGCGCTCTGCTTCACGCATACTCTACGGTACTGTTCGTTTTACCAACATGTTTTCTTTCTAGACATCAGTTCCTATTACGCTCTAACAACAGGTTCAGAAATTGTTCAAGAATAGGGGAAGAAAAAGAAAATTTACGAAAAACCTTTACCTTCGAGACATCAAATTAGTCTAGGTACATGGAAGCAAACATAAATTGGGAGACTCTGTCAATTATGTTTTGGATATTGATACATAGGATATCACAGGGAATGGTTGGTGTCTATTCATGTCGTCTTTGCTAGAAATGCTCGCATGTGATTAGGTCATTGTTCGCGTAAATTTGTCCTTGACACTTTTTATCGATTTTTACTGCTTTGCAATGAAAAAAAAATGATAACTAGCGTATTACAAAATTGTTCAATATTTAATCTATCCAACAATGTAATGGTTATTGTTATCCATCATGTGGTTATGCTGTTATTATCGTTTGAAACAAAGACGTAGTCCCACGTCAAAAAATGTAATTGGTTGAGCCAGAAGCTGGTTCTTTTGTAGCCGAAAAAAGGAGAAGGTTTTGTTTTTTTGAAATTTTGTTCCCTTTTCGTTAATAGATTTTCAATTTACATCCCAATGCGGTAGGTTGAAGAAAAACGTAGTTCTACGTCAAAGATAACCAATAAACATTAGACACTTGCAACCGATTTAAATGCAAATTTATGCAGACAAAGCTACAAAAAACTGTTTTTCGATTAAAATCTTTCGTTTGGTGGTAGCTTGGTGATTATATCTCGTTCGAAACATAATTAACAGTTGACATTAATATTAGTAATAGTGGGTCTTACGCGTCATCCCCAAATTACGTGAGGACGGTTTTTAAAATTTTCGAATCAATAAATTTGGATCATTTTCCTTTTGGGCTTTTCCTCTCGTTAGAATTACCTACCTCACTAATGAGAACCAAATTTAAGAACATTTTGATTTTTGGTTTCAACTGGTTTTGGAAAGTAATTCCCTCTTATTGGACTAAACATAGAACTTTGTTTTTAGTAAATGTTTTAACCAGTTCGAGGAAAAGTTAATTCTTTTCATTTTCGATTTCTCTTGCTTTCTATGTGTTCTTAGAATTTCCGTTTTTCTTCTTATTTGTCACTTGAAGCTAAATTCAAATTTTGTTTTTTTTTTCGATCTCTGTTGCATTTAAGGGAAGTTTTTTGAATAATATATATGTATATATATAATATATATGTATATATATATATATATATATATATATATATATATATATATATATATATATATATATATATATATATATATATATATATATATATATATATATATATATATATATATATATATATATATATATATATATATATATATATATATATATTAGGGTGGGTCGATTTAAAAATCGCTCAGGCACATATGATTTTCGGATTTTAGGGATCAAAATAAGATACTTTTCTCAAGAAACCATACCTCTAAAATGAATTCTGATGTCCCTTGTACTAACGTGTAGGTACCCGAAAGGTCAAATTTCAAAAAATCCTGTTTTGACCCATTTAAAGTGACCCAATCGAGTCCAAATGTATGACCGACCCCCACTAACTTTGGAGGGCTGACCCACCCATGCTAGTGTTACCCCCCTGGGACCCCCCTAGGGGGTCTCCCATACAAAAATATAAAAAAATATAAAAAAATCACCATTTTTAGCACTTTATATGACAAAAATCAGTGAAATGGCTATTATTTCTCCGCACAAATGAAGTTTCTAGGAAAAAAATGTTTTTTTTTGTTTTTGGATTTTTGTTTTCTCTTTAAAAATTTATTCGATCAGAACATAGGAAAGAAACTAAAAAACTATTGTTTGAAGTATTTTTTGGTTTCAACACTGGGCAATTTCGCACGGCTCTCTAATGTTGCCTCCATAACAGCCTCTACATTTTCCGATATTACTCGTTTGGAAACGCTAGCTAGCAGTTGAACGTGTTGTTCCGTTCCTTGTATATGTAATGGAATATGCGGATCAGTAAATGGTGAATCATCTTCATTTAAATATGCTATCAATGTTTCATACGGAATGATTCGCGTGAATGGTGGTTCAAATACGTTATTTTTATCAGTCAAATCGATCATTTTCGTGTAATCGAAGCAATGGAAGTTTATATCTGGTTTTTTATATTCTCTAAGTTCCGATGGGTCTTCAACATTGTCTCGATATCGTTAAATTTTCTTGATAGCAGAGTCGCGCACCTCTTTCCTATCATCAAACAACATTGATAGCAAGATATTTTCCGAATGTGCAAAACATGGATTATTTTTAATTACATGATTGACAACAGTGCGTAAATTTGGCTCCAGAAATTGTGCCCAAGTAATGTACTTGAAAAATAATACACTACCGTACACGACAGAGCTGTAATACTTGATATTAAAATACATTGGCACATAAACCTTAATTATAAATTCAACCAGAATTCTTAAATTTTTAGGTGGTTTTTTCATTGTCACATATAATCGTAATAATCTAGCGGCCTTGGTGAGCCAGCGAGAATGTACAATTTTCCCTGGTTTTATGTTAGCCAGATCCACAGAAACCACGCCATTAGAAATTGCATGTGCAATGTCGTATAAGTACTGCGAATCGGTGGAATATTCGTGCTGTTCTGCAACAGGAGGCATATTTTCCAACGCAATTCTCTGAAAGTCGCTCACCACCTAAAAATATATAATAATTAAATAAATTTATTATGATTTCACCATTCAAAATTTTAGAAAATTATAATAAATGAGTGATAGCAATGACTTACCGGAAGAGCTTCAGAATTTTCAATTTGCTTGCTTAGTTTCCCGGTTGTTGATGTTGGTCCAGTGGTGGATGTTTTATCCAAAACCCCAAACAAATGTCGAAACGGAAGTTCGTTGAAGTGTAGAAGGCAAACAAACCAATGCAATGGTCTTTTTAGCAGCAATTCGAATCTTCGTATAATTCCACCGTGTGTGCCAGTGTTTGTTGGCTCACCGTCAGTGCATATGCCAATCAATGCATCCAGAGATATGTTTTTATCGTTGAAAAATTCATTCAATCATGGAACGACTTCTAGTCCAATCCAAGTACACAAAAGTTACAACGCAGTAAATAACCTCATCTCAAAAACAAATATAAGGCGAACAATCGAGCAAAAATTGCTGTTACATGGCTTCAGAACATGACAGCAACTTTTATAAGTATTTTTGTGTGTTTGTTTTTTTTGTTTTGTATCTCGCAAGCATCACGTTGGCAACCTATATGCTCCACCCACTAGATCTATTCAGTGAAGGTTAGGTTTCCAAATGCCGTTTACACGTTTCAATAACAAATATAACCCCGCGAATTACGTTGTTGGTGTGAAGTTTTGAAGCAGTGATGCAACTTTATTTGTTGCTTGTTTCTTTAAAATTTCATCGTAGAAACAAAAAATGTTTCTTAACACCTTGGAATTTCATTAGTGCAACAAATGATCACAATTTATTTTTTTATTATGTTTCAATTGCTGCTTGGGAACACTCAATTGGTGCCCTGGCTAGAATCATACTTAACGAGTCGTGAATTTCGGGTACGGATTTATGGTTGCGTATCGAGGGCATATACAATCAATTTCGGTGTCCCACAGGGTAGCAATCTTGGTCCTCTACTATCCTTCTATTCTCCAATGATGCTACTTTGATTTTGAATAGAGGTTGTTTAAAATTGGTGTATCCAGACAATTTGAAGTTATATGTTGCTATACAAACGCAGGAGAATTGTTGCCGTTTGCAAACCTGTCCAAGTTTATTTGTTGATTGGTGCCATAGAAACAAATTGATTGTTAGCGTAGAAAAACCGCTCAGGGTTGATTTCTTAAACAACAAGTCAGTTGGGCTTTGCATCCAAGGTGGCTAAAGACTGTTCTGATCTGCATTGTTGGAAGACACTGTACTGTGCAATTGTACGACCGATTTTCGAAAATGCTAGTAATGTATGGAACCCCTATCAGGTCACGTAGAACCTTAGGATAGAACGGGTTCAAAACGGTTTATTCGATTGGCACTACGGAACTTACCATGGAGAAACCCCGACAACTTGCCTCTGTACCCTGATAGATGCCGACTACTGAGCTTAGACACTCTGCAACGCTAAAGAAAAATACAGCAATGTTTGTTCATCGCAAAGCTACTTATGGAGAATCAGATGCCTCGGCAGTGCTCCAAGTAGTAAATTATCGTGTTCCGAACAGAAATATCCGAAACGCATCACTACTGAACCCTTTTTTTCACCGCACTTTGTTCGGGAAAAATGAACCATTCACAGCGTGTGTTCGTGGCTTTACCACTGTTGAGACCACTTCCAGTTTGACGAACCAATCCGGTATTTTAAAATCAGACTCAAAACTGTGATTATTTAGTAAATTTATTCATTAGGACTATTTATTGTCAGATAGTTTACTTAAATACAACTACAAATACAAATTAATGGTAATGAGCTGATATCTGAAAGTGATAGTCAAATTATGCCTTATAATAAGTAAAAAAAGTCTCAGATATAGATTAAGCAGGTATCTGATCCTCGTAAAATATTGTCAACATGTCAACTTTGGCTAAATTTCCCTACAATACTAAAATAGGTTTACCTCGACTGTAAATCATTTTATTTGAAATCTGTTTAATGTTATATCAAGAGTGTAAGCGAGACTCAAAGATAAAATAACCATTTGTTTTCATATGATCATTCTCCTCCTGCGGGGAGGGGTTTGCATTTTTGGCCAGGACCGCTCAAAACAGAAAAATCTCGCTTCAGCCATGAGACAGAATAATATTTATATCGAACTCTAGATCCAAATTCCCTCAAAGTGCATCGGTCCAGTTGCGCTGCTCGCCAACACGAAATGAGATATTCAATTCGCAACGAAGCTAAGATGATGTACGTATAATTTGGAATTGAGTGAAGACACTCACAAAAACATGGGTATCAAACAAACATTCAAGAGAGGGGTATACCACGGGCGGTCTGGCCAAGACGCATTTATGCGATAACTGAATGAATGCATTATACGACCTTTTCAAGCTTATTACGCAATTTGCAAAGATGTTAAAGAATGATTTTTACTAACTTAAAAACTGTGATTAGAATCATCATTACAACTCGATGATACGATGATACGTTCAATGGTAGCAAGTAACATAGTGAGCATTAAAAAATGATTCTTGTCTTTGTCTCTGTCTGCGCGTTAAGGCTACCTAATCGAAATGAACGATTGATTTTCGCACATTCTTTATGTATAGTGAGCCAGTAAGCAACCGAATGTGAGCGAAGGGGTAGTAAGTTTTGGATTGGTTGAATGTACACGATTTTTACACTCATATTTCAACTAGTTTAGTATTGGAAAGATATTTCAATGATTGCATTGTTGTTAGAAATCCGTTCAATGGTAGTTATTGAATAATCACCTGAAAACAATATTACAACGCCTTTTGCAGGTACTGAAAGTGAACTCTTGATTCGTTGAAAGTTTCAAAATTGAACTGAAGACAGTGATTTTCTATTCAACTTTTCACTTATCTGCTATGCCATTTATTATACCAGAAGTTTCACATTTCGATCAAGAACTCCGTAACGTAATAAACATTTGGTAGTAACTTACTTTACTTTAGTTTTACGGCGACAGACCGATTATCGATCCAATGCCAAATCCAGGAAACGTCGCCATGTCACTCGGTCTTGGGCTGCTATCCTCCAATCTCCCCTAACACCTATTTCGCGGGCATCCTCGTCGACAGCAAAGATCCAACGAGTGCGAGGCCTACCTCGAAGTCGACGGTCTCTATCGGGATTTCTGCTAAATATAGTCTTCGCTAGTCGTTTTTCCGGCATTCTAGCTACATGCCCAGCCCACTGCAACCTGCCGTGTTTTATCCACTTAACTATATCCGCCGATTTGTCATTTGGTAGTAATATAATACGCATTTTAGGAGAGCTCATTTTCGTTAAATATTTCACAGTCAGCCACCCTATTAAATACAAGTTCTTACGCCAAAAAAACTTAAAAAAAGTCCCCAAAATCTTCATATCTAGTTTTCAAAAAGGGATTTATCTTATGTCCTGCCCATAAAAGTACAACTGTCCCATATGTATTCTTATCAATGCTGTATTCAGCACTGAAGTAGTTTATTAAAATAGTTTATCAAAATTTGAATTCACCTAAGAAGCTGAACTTACTTTTTTCAAAAATCATCACACATGAACTGTCCCACATTGATTTTATTCAATTATAAACTGTTTCTTTCTGACTGAGGCAACCAAAGATCAATATTATTTTGTTTATGACGCGCCAACTGGAACGCGGGGCTGGCAGCCCTTGTGGGTGTGTAGGTCTTACTGCCCTAAGCAACTTTGGGCTTATTTTTGGCTAATATTTTGTTGTGTGATTTTTATTGGAGACACTTTCTTTTTATAATATTGCCCACTTTGATTTGATCACAAGAGTTTTAGGCAACTAAATTATCTATCTAATAAACTTATTTTGAAACAAATCTGAGATGACCGTTTTCTTAAAATCAATTTTTGTTTTTAAAATAAGTTTACTCCAGTGTAGGATTTCAAATGCAACTTTTTTCTATCTCTTGTCATTATTTAAACATATCGATTTATAAGAAAAAACAGCCCTTTTCAAATGTTATTGCAGATAAATAAAAAAAATTTGCAAAGTTGTTCAGCGCAGTAAATCCGCCACACACAAAAAAGTTTCATTGAATTCTGAGAGGGTGCTGTCAACACCTGGTCGAGTTAGCGTGAAATCGGTCTTAAGATATTTTTGCATAATAGAAAACATACTATTTTATTGGTTTTAAAACTTGTTCATCACGTAGTTTTCCTGATTGATTTATTTAACCGTTCTACTAAAAAACCTTCCTCGAATAACAGGTTTAGCTGTTTTTTTTGCGAACATTGGGCATGAACTGGAGGCAGCGCTATGATAGGGGCAGATTGAGAGAAAGAGTAACTTGATTCAATGACTATCATGTAACAAAATGGGATTAATAAAAACAATAGTTCGGTGCGACGTGAGCGCAAACGTGAGCTCTTAATATGGGTTGCGTTGTAGAAGAAATATGAGTGTGGAGAATGTTGAAGAGAGAGAGAGAGAAAGAATAGGAGAAAACAACGTAAAATATGAAGTGTTTTCCTGCGATACCTCCTACCGTGCAACGCACGTGTTATATAAATCAACCGTTGCGTAGTTAAGTCAATGATCAACTCGACAACAGCATTCGAATGGTTGTTTTTCGCATGGCATGAACAATTGAGTGCCAATGTAAATTGACTTCTCTATAAGTAGTAACAAAAAGCTTTCAAAGCCAAGCAATAAAAAGCTAGAAATGACAGGAAGAAAAATCGTAAAAAAAAATTGTTTCTCGCCAGGTTTTCAGCAATACAAAATTCTGTAGTATTTGTTTAATAAAGTCAATCTAGAAACACATATTAATTTGTTATTTTACCAGCAACTTAGCCTTAGCCAAAGCGGTTTTGACCCTATGACACTGCTGTGAATTCATTGGAACCATAGGATGTTGAATTGACGATTCATAAAAAATGGTCGAAAATGTACGAAACATGAACAATTATGCGATCACTTGTTTTTATTTCATTCAATAGGAGGCATAAACTTCCACACGTTTTCCTAATTTTACAGAACGTTGATAAGAAAAAAAACTTTAAAAAACTCATATTTATTATCCGATTCGCCCAACTGCTTGACCCAATCTGCAGCCCTAAATTATGTTGTTTATTTTTCAACCCATCTCTCTCCCCAATTATGCCGCTGATTTAGTTTGGCTTTCGGCCGCTCCACAAAGCGGTTGCACACGGATTTGCGCAGTTCTGAGTTGGCGCTGGTTCGGGCGCCGCTTACCGCCGTCTGGCCCTGCAGCCATTGTATGTACCGTTCGGAAAGCTCGGAAGGTCATTTTCACCCCGGCAATTGCAACTGTAGACATGGCTTTAAACACGAATTTTTCTCTCGTTAGGTACCCACTCGAATGGCTCGCAAGTGTTCTCCCACCGGCGCGCCGACGAGTGCCGGCACAGTCGTGGGCCGGTACCGCCCCTTACCTGTCTTTGACCCCGTTTCACGTCGCGTTCGTGTGAAGGTATGAGGTGCAGCGAAATAAAAAACAAAAGAAAAATAATATTTGGTGTTTACGATGTTCCTGTACACGGGCGAACAAGCACCAGCCATTATTATAACTACATTTTGGAGACCGGCAGGTTCGCTGCTTAACATTTCCCGTACTTTATGTCGTCTCGTATAACCTGAGAGTACGAGTAAAGTGCGATTTTAACTACAATTTAATACTCTTCCTGTTTTTTTACTGCCCTAAGTCTTTAGATACAGTGAACACTTGCGGGTGAAAAGCATTTGCGATGTCGGTTAATAGCTTTCATGGTAACAAAAAAACTGTTACGCAATGAAATACAAAAATGAAAGTTTTGCGAAGCTATTTTTATTTGCCATCTGTACTTCATCTTTGAATCTCCTGCCATTGAGGAAAAACACGCACTATGTAGAGCGGGTGCTTTTTGTTTCTGTCCTGATCTAAGCAAAGTTTGAAACAACGGAAATATTCAATCCTTCAAGTTTTTCCGTCACGCATTCCGTCACAGTGGGTAAGAAAAGATTGGCATTTTCCAGCATTTGGTGTACCCAAATCATCCGGGCTTTGCTCCCCACGTTATCACTTCATGCACAACTGCCGGTGTCTTTGATGTACATCCACTGCTTGAGAAAAAAAAGCTTCTCCCTTTATTTCGAACTCCCAGAAAATAGCGATGGAGGGTGTTTTTAAGGAGGGGTTGTTTTTTAAAGATTCTTAACATTTTTAGGCACGGCAGGTTCAAGCTCAGGCATACTAATATGAACGTGGGCGGATGCTATTTTCAAATTGAACTTGCTGGAGACAAAAAAGCTCCTTGCGAAAAGATATTTTCCGACAACATCTGGCTGCCGCGGAAGGTAACAAAAAATGATACAAAGTGAGTAATTCAAAGTTTTCCAAGGTGGGTCCCGATTTCGGTGGGGAGAAATATCGACGGTCGACTGCTTTATGGTTCCGCGTAAATAATGCGCAGGTTGCGAAAAAGTTTTGATGTATCATTTATCTCCTCCCTTTACACGATGATGAGATTTACACGAAACAAGTTTATTAGTTAATACTTTGAAGCGGTAAACATTACGGCAAATGTGTGTATGTTTTCTGTTTCGAATTTATGTTTATGTACTCTCAATCCAACTTCATCCATGACTTATATTTGTTCGTTTATGATCGCTTGGTGGCTCTGGGAGTTAATACACTCAATACGGTGATAAAATCAGCTCTTATAAATTTTTTATCCTCATGTTCATTCCGTTTTTGTATCATTTTATTTGAGGTCTAAAAAAAAATACCACGTTATGTTCTGTGCATGGTTAGGAAGGCTTCCATTATCGTTACCCAACACCAGTGATGTCAGCTTTAAAAAGAATTATCGATTTTTCACGCGCGGTTATCCGAGACTATATATAGCAAACGACGGCTTGTAACTTCCGGTCTGCTGCCAACATTTTGTTAATTTAATTGCCTACCGTCACTCTCGATTGTTGAAAGGTTAGTTAAGTGGGACTGAATCCACCGAACCGATTATGAAAACAATCATGCATTTTACACATCTGCGGAATGTCAGGATTCCATTTCTACTTTGAACGGGGGTGTAGTGGAGTACATTTTTTTCCAGTGCATAGCAATAAAAGTAGATGAGACGAGTATAGGGTTTTTTTTCTTCATCTAAACAAGTATAGATTTACAAGCTTTTTTCTTTCTTATCTTTGAGAAACAAATTTTCCCGTTATAAACTTTGGTTGACTACAATGAAGTTCAATTTCATACATAACAACTGACCTAGACTACCGAGAATTGGTGAAATACTCTAGTAGTTTTATGTCCTTTTAATTAGAATGTTAACCAGGACTGCATAAAACAGTACTATTTGATTTTAATATAAGTTTGAAAAAGTAAAAAAAAACACGAGAATATTTGCGTCTCACGGAAACGAGGAGGAGTGAAGATGAGTAATACCTTAACCAAAATTTAGAGCAACTATTTTCTTTGAATAAAATTCTATGAACAACTATTTAAAAAAAGCTTCGTCACGGGTCTTTACGGGTTATTAACCGCTTTGCATTTCTTACCCAAATTATATATTACTTAACAATCAAAACAAATCTCTAAAGGAAATTACTAATCAATAGTACAAAAACGGTATTTGTAATCGCTAATCTACAATTTTTGAACGAAATTAGATAACAAAGAGCATCGGAATGCCACAAAAGATAAATAAAGGTCACAATGTCTTGAGTCTTTATGCTTAAAACGAGACATAGAAGATCGTAGACGTAGAGTTATGTCTTACGGTAACGAGGTTCAAATCGAAAAACCGAATGCATCTAGAGCGTCACGAAAGCCACTTTCAAGTGCTTTGAACTCAGTCAGTTTCCAAAATTCCTTCATGCCTTCTTTTCTTCATTCCTTCATTCTTACCTTCCTTCATTCCTTCATTCTTACAGCAATTGATTGGAAAATTAGTTATGTAGGCTGAGCAGGTGAATCATATGATTGCAGCGTTCCTTAGCAAAGCACCAACCGGCGGGTCGCAGCACTGCAGATCATTGTTGAACATGTCCGGATCATTGTTGAACATGTCCGGACATGTTAGTAATTTGGTCCGGATCTGTCACGTCGCATTTTCTTTCAGTCATTTGGTCACCGCTAATAGCTGTAAATACACACGCAAAAGTTCAAGTCTTGTACAATCATTGTACTTCCCGATTCGCACAAATTTAGCACTAAAATCGCACAATAAATGTGTGAAAAGGATAATGCAGCAGTTGTACTGCGAATACATTGACATAGATTGAAATCAAAATATGTATCATATACCGACACTTTATTTCTCACATCAAGTGTATTAGTGGCTGCTTTTTCTCTCTTGCTCGTAGATTTTCCATGTGCGTGCGACGAGACTAGGTACGTCACATATAATTTGCAGGTTGCTCTTTCGCTTCTTTTTCGGTTTGGATTGCGACGCGCAAGACGATGTCTCGTCGTTTTACGAAATGAGCGAGACACCCGTGCTGTACATACTTGATGCCAGTTTTGTTAGTCTCACTCATACTGTCGGTGCGTGCTTGCTGCTACTCAGGGGAAAGCGTGCAAAAGACTTGAGAAGCGTAGCATATGTCTCGTTCTCAAGCAGAAAGGAGGAGAAAGGTTTTGCTTCTCGCTTGCTTTGCAATGCTGCATGATACCAGCTGAAATTGTTTAGGTGTAATAGTTTGGAGCTGACAAATACTTTGAAAAAACGCTAGAGCATTAATTGCGTTATGCCCAATCATTGTACTGGTTCCAAACCAAATCAACAATTGCGCTAAAAACGCACAATTTTGTACTGGTTTCGCACCATCCAACTTTTGCGTGCAGTGTGTGTGGAACGGAGAAAAACAAGAGAACTAGAATCATCCCGTGTCATCGGTAAATGACAATTCAAAATCAACGCTTCTCTTGAAGGTTAACAATCAATTTATAAAAAACCTAAATTAATCCACCTAGCGGTCAAACTCAGCCTTCCTCATTCAAACTTATTATTCGTAAAAATAGATTTACATGAATGCTCAAATCCAATAAAGGTATATTCACTCTTTGGGTTCTAAAATATTGATGTTGTAATTGAATTATATAATATGTGCTTAAGAAATAGCGTAATAAAAGAAATGACTCTTAATTTAGAACAATTTAATTACGAGCGACACCGGGAACATTCAAATAGTACGATACCACATTTAAATCATGTTGAGGCCATATATATTGATCAATGCGGGTATAGTTTTAAATAGTATTTGAATTTCTTTTCTTTCCAAAGCTTTTGAACCACATATCAAATTGTTATGAAGTTTGTTATTTGTAAGTTTGAGAGATGACTCGTTCGTATGACACTAGTTATGCTCAAATAAGTCAGGTAATCTTTGAGATGATAGACTTTCGTTGTTTTATTAACAATTTAATACCTAACGGGTGCTTAAGTTCGATTATAATCAGATGGAAAGGAAACGTATAGGGCAACCAAACTTTGAAACCACGTGTTCAATCATAATTCATCAGTTAACTCTTAACTAGCCTGTTCATCTGATATCAATATTGTTCAAATCGGTTGTGTAGTTTCTAAGACAATGAAGTTTCGTGTATTTCACATTTCGATACATTACAGGCGAAGTTACAGCCCGATTACAGCAAATTTCAATGGGGTGTTATGAGGCAGCTATTTGACACTAATTTTGTGGAAATCGATTCAACCATCTCTGAGAAAAGTGAGTGAGTCCAAGTAGTCTTCGGAATATGTTTCTTTTCATAGCTGGATTTCACATTTTTAAACATAACAGGCAAAGTAATAATCCGTTTGCAAAACAAATCAATAGGGTCTTATGGGACAAAAAGACCTTCCATATGACACTGATTTTATGAAAGTCGGTCCAGCCATCTCTGAGAAACATGAGTGAGATTAAATAGTCTCCAGAACACGTTTCTTCCCATAACTTCTGAACCACAAGTTCAATCTTCATAAAATTCAAAAGTTAAGGGTTCTTCAGGTAGCCCGTTCATTTGAAATTAATTTTGTTCAAATCGGTTGTGTAGTTTCTGAGATATTGATGTTTCGTGATTTTTACATTTTGATACATAACCTCTAAACTAGAAATCAGATTACAATAAAATTCAATAGGGTCTTATAAGGCAACTAGACCTTTCATTTGCTATTATTTTAATGAAAACGGTTCAGCCATCTCTGAGAAAATCGAGTGAGATTGAGAGAGCGTTACACGTACACACACACACATACAGAAAATGCTCAGCTCGTCGAACTGAGTCGAGTGATATACGACATTCGGCCCTTTTGAGCACTTTTATACCTTTAGTTTTTGCAGTGATTGCTATACCTTTCTAGGAGAAAGGCAAAAAGAGTTGAAAGAGAATTATCACGGAAATTTTCTGCTTCACATCAGTAAAGAGATTAACCCCAATCGAAAGTATTCCCAAACCTGTTGCAAAATGAAAATCATTGCCAAGACCAGCGAAGGAAAAAAATCACCTCTAGCGATTAATGAATACATATAAAACAAGCCTAGGATGCGTTGCTATCGTCGTCAGTATGCGAAAAACAAAGTATCGGTGCTGGTGCACTCTTTTTGCTTTCCTCTTTACGATATATCTCTATTCATTAGTGTACACCACAACACGTGGTTCTCAATGTGCACAACTCGGTATATGAAGTTATTCGTCTCTGTTACAGAGAGCGATCAGAACTTGTTATATCCTTATTCTTTTGACTCATGAATATGATTTTTTGTCAGAAAAAGAAAGAAAATGACAGTGTATGCTCTCCTACTCTCGCTTAAACTCAACCACTGCCAAAGTAGTTCCTTCCCCCACACATTCCCTCTCACCGCACCACACCTCTGCTGCTGTTCAGGCGACATAATTTTCTCCGGTTGCTATCCTTTCTTCCCGTAACTACCGGCCTATGGAGAGACAAACGCAACGATCGAATCGCTTCTCAGAGCTGATGTAGTCTTGTCATGTGTTTGTTTTCTCCCAGTAACCTATGCACCCTATCATCATTTCATTATGGGTTGAGAGGATTCGAATTTAGCCCCGGCCTGTACACTTCGTGAAGTGCACGTATGATGAATAAACGACGATTGCATCATATTCGTTTCGTTTCCATCACTGGCCAAGACAGGCTGTCGTTATTCTACGTTATAATTGCGGTCGTGTTTTATAAACAACTCCTTCAACTATTTATGCCGATATATTTCGATATGAAACCTTGTTGATATATTACAATCAACGGATCATGGCATGTTTTTTTAATTTTTGTTTGTATGTATAGACGCCACTGCTACCAGCACAACCCGAATACACTTAGGTCGCTTCTTACGCGGTTTTTTACGCGGGTTTCTTTACGCGGCGGATTTCGAAATTTACGCGATATTTTTCTACGCGGTTTCCGAAATTTACGCGGTATTTTTGTTTTACGCGGCACGTATCCCCCGCGTAAAAAGCGACTTTAGTGTATTTCTTGCTGTTTACACTTTTCCCTTTTTGCCTTTATCCTAGAAAGGTATAGCAATCACTGCAAAAACTAAAGGTATATCTCACTCGATTTTCTCAGAGATGGCTGAACCGATTTCAAAGAAATTAATTCACGGTGTCTCTGGCTGAAGAACTTATCCAAAAAAAGTTAGTATCGCTCTAATAATCGTCATTCGCAACAAATAAAATGTTATGACTTTGATTACATTGATTTTGATTGATGATTAATTTGATTGATTTCTTCAAAAATCGACATTCTATCCTATAAAAAAAATATAAAATGCTGGTTGTTAAGAGTTGCTGTCGTGGTTTCAATATAGGATATTTGCATTTTTCTTCAATAAATGGTGATTATTACAGCTCTTTTTTGTTTGTCAACAAAACTGGACCCTGTATCTAGGCTATACGTTTTATAGAGCAACTCAAGAGCTTTCATTTGATGTTATTAAAAAATGCGCCGCTTTAGTTGTACCGAGAAAATTTCATTATTCATACATGTTTTAAATCATTACACTGTGCTACAAATGAAAAAAAAAATGCAAGAACTTCTGAAGTGACCTAGTGTAGTTTGTAGGTCTTGTTGAGTGTAACATTCGCTCATACTAGAAATTTTCGAAACACCCCCAAAATCTGAAGTTATGGTCAAAATACGGTTTTTTGGACCTCAGCGCATATAATATTTTTTAACTCAGTCGTTTATCAACCGATTTTCAATATTTAAGCAGTTTTAGGAAGGGGACAAATCGAGCTTTTGAAACATATAAATATGTCTAAAGAGTTCACCTATATGTGATGAAAAGTTTAAAAATAAATAAAATGGTTTATGTTATTTTCAAATTTTTCCAAATTTACTCGCAATTTTTCACACTTTTTTGTAATGAAGGAGTTTCAACTGCTGTTAAATTCGGAAAGTTCTTTTTAGTACCAAACGAAAACAATAGATGTTGTTAATGAAAATCTGTTAAAATTTGGCTGAGAAATGATTTGATGAAATCTAAGTATATGGTGGAAAACATCAAGTCATATCCCAGCCAAATTATGACGGTTTTTCATAAACAACACTTACTGCTTACGTTTGGCACTAAATGTACTTTTCAAATTTTACAGCAATTGAAGCTCGTTAATTACAAAAATGTGTGAAAAATTGCGAATAAATTTGAGAATAACATAAACTATCTTATTTATTTTAAAACTCTTCATCAATTGGGAAAATTTGAAAAAAAAAATATAAATCATCTTGTTTTATTTAATATAAAGCATCTTATTTTATTTAAAACTATTCATCACATATAGGTGAACTCTTAAGATATATTTTTTTGTTTCAAGAGCTCTATTTTTCGCCTTTCCAAAACAGCCAAAACATAAAAAATCGGTTGAAAAATAACGCTATTGAACGTAAAAATGTGAGCTAAGGTAAAAAACAGGGTTTTGACCATAACTTAGATTTATCGGGGTATTTGAGAAACTTCAAGTAAACGCGCAAGTAACACTTGACTAAAGCTACAACTCACACTAAGTCACATCAAAAGTTCTTGCATTTTTTCATCATTTGTAGCTCCATGAAATGATTATGCGATAGAAGCCAAAAATTCTGGTTTTCTTAAAAAATATATAACTTAGCCAAATATCAACCGATTTTCACAAAACTACTCTTATTTGACTCGGAGTTAAAAATACTTTCAAAATTATAGTATATGTGTGGTATGTTTCTTACAAAAATAAACGACAAATTGCAAATTAAATTGAAAAATTGCGTGAAAAAGTGTAAAAAATTAGATTTAAACATAAATAACTCAACATGTTTTATTCTTATTAGTAAAAACCTGGATATATTTTGAAAGCTCTATTTGTCTTCTTTCTAAAACTGCCTTAATATTGAAAATCGGTTGATAAACGACTGAGTTAAAAAATATTATATGCGCTGAGGTCCAAAAACCGTATTTTGACCATAACTTCAGATTTTGGGGGTGTTTGTAAAATTTCTAGTATGAGCGAATGTTATACTCAACAAGACCTACAACCTACACTAGGTCACTTCAAAAGTTCTAAATCGCTGTAGCACAGTGTTATTTAAACCCATTGTGTCAGAAGCGCAGAAGCCGTTTTGTATCGATGTCCCCCAATCGAGCTTAAATTTCCAGGGTTTGCTCATCCATGTAATAATTTGTACATATAAGTTTTTTGGGAAAGGAGTTAGTGGGGTGAAATGCATAGCGGAATTCAGGTGTTGGGGGCCCGGGACAGACATTTTCGTGGGGTCTCTTTTCTAAAAAAATAATTAGTTGAAATGATTTAACGCTTCGCTGGAAGGTGACGAGCAAAACAAAAAAAAAGGTCTCTAACTTGTATTCACGTCTGGTCTAGAACCAGGGAGGCTCCTCGTGTCGAAAGGCCCGGGGCATTTGGCCACCCCTTAAATTCTAATGTCCAGGTGCTGCTAAAATCATAATGTTACTGTAACTTTGAGTAGAATGCATCGCTTTTTCTGCAATTCGGTATGCTTATTGTACCATCAAGAATGTTTGAAGCTACTAGAGATGGTCGGGTTTGGCTTTTTTCGAACCCGTACCCGTCCCGTACCCAAATTTTTTTTTCGGTTGAAACCCGAACCCGACACCGACACGAACCCAAATTTTTTTTTTTCCGATCAAACCCTAACCCGAAAATTTCATTTTTGGGAAACCCGAACCCGAAGCTGTAAAACCCGAGCCCGACCCGATCCCGAAATTTTTTTTTGGAGGACAATTTTTTAAACCAATTTGAGACTGGGATATTATAGAGCTATATCCTGCTATAGCCAGCATTTTAAATGTAGGTACAAAATGGAGTTGCGCTCCTTGTGTAACAGGTTCAAATGATGGCCTAAACCTAGTTATGAAAAAATCGATTTTTTTAAATAGTGCACTTTTTGAATACGTCCAATAAAAGCTCTTAAGTTGATTTATAAAACGTATTGTTTAATTGTAGGGCCTAGTTCTGATGACAAAAAAAAAAACTCCAAAAACAACCATGTTTTTGAAGAAAAATGTAAATATCTAATTATGTAACCTCGACAGCAACTTTCAATAACCGACATTGTATATTTTTATCGGATAGAATTACCATATCAATTTTCAGAGATATCGATTAAGCGTACAAAAAATTAAAGCTTTTTTTTTGTCTTTTCAGCAGTTTTTGGACTCAAAATTTTCGAGTCTTTTTTTACCCCAATTTACCCTTTTCAAAAAATCTAAGGTTATGCCAAATATTATTTCATTATATGAAAAAATAAATTTTGAAGGTTTCAACACCATCTGATCGGGCCCCCAGCACCTAAATCCCTTGTATACATAGTTCCCATTCCACCAGCTTTTCAATTACAAAAAAAGAATGTCTGAAAAAATTTTTTCTGGACCCGCCGATAGAACATTTCAATGTTAGTAGCATATTAAAGGGGACACCTTGGGCTTTCGAATGATGAGTATAAGAGCGATACTAATTTTTTTCGGATAAGTTTCTTCTACCAGAGACACCGTGAATTGCAAATGGAAGGTCTAGTGTCCCTATAAGACCCTATTGAATTTTATTGTAATCTGATTTCTAGTTTAGAGATTATGTATCAAAATGTAAAAATCACGAAACATCAATATCTCAGAAACTACACAACCGATTTGAACAAAATTAATTTCAAATGAACGGGCCTAAAAAACCTAAAAAACCCTTAACTTTTGAATTTAATGAAGATTGAACTTGTGATTCAGAAGTTATGGAAAGAAACGTGTTCTGGGGACTGATTAATCTCACTCATGTTTCTCAGAGATGGCTGGACCGATTATCATAAAACCAGTGTCAAATGGAAGGTCTAGTTGCCCCATAAGACCTTATTGATTTATTTTGCATTCGGACTATTACTTTGCCTGTTATGTTTAAAAATGTGAAATCCAGCTATGAATAGGAACATGTTCCGAAGACTACTTGGACTCACTCAATTTTCTCAGAGATGGCTGACCCGATTTACACAGAATTAGTGTCAAATGAAAAGTCTAGCTGCCTCATAACACCCTATTGAATTTTACTGTAATCAAACTGTAACCTTGTCTGTAATGTACCGAAATGTGAAAATCACGAATCTTCATTATCTCAGAAACTACACAACCGATTTGATCAATATTATTATCAGATGAGCGGACTAGTTAAGCGTTAACTGATGAATTATGATTGAACATGTGGTTTCAAATTTGGCTGCCTTATACGTTCCCATTTCATTTGATTATAATCGAACTTAAGCAACCGTTATGTATTGAATTGTTAATAAAACAACGAAAGTCTTTTATCTCAAAGATTACATGACTTATTTGAACATAACTAGTGTCATACGAAGGAGTCATCTCTCAAACTTACAAATAACAAACCTCATAACAATTTGATATGTGTCTCAAATTTTATGGAAAGAAAAGAAATTCAAAGACTTTTTGAAACTATACTCGCTTTGATCGATATATGTGGCCTCAACATAATTTATATGTGGTGTTGTACTATTTGAACGTTCCAAATTCATTGATTCCTTGCGATGTGTTTAAAGTCTGCAAATGCACGACGAATCGGCCATAGGATATGATCAAAGTCAAATAACAAATCGTTTGAAATGATTGGTTTTATCGAAATGACAACATCCTCAACTTTTGGCTTCTGTACATCGCCTTTAGTCTGAATGTATTCATATTGGGTGGTATTCGGTCATTTTCAGCAGATTTGGCATCAATATGGCACCGGAAATACCCATTTTGGGAGGTATTTAGTTCGCGAGATGTGCAGAAATTTGTACAGAAACATGTGCTTCCAGAAGAGAGAGGGGCGTCGAACCATTATGGACATATCTGTTACCTCTAAAAACATTCTCATACCAAATTTGGTTGTATTTTCTTGATTGATTCTTGAGCTGTGCGAAAATTGTGTTTCATTTGCATGGGACCCCTCCCTCATAGAAAAGGGAGGGGTGTCAAACCATTATGCACATATTTGTTACCTTTCCTTACAAAGTTATAGCATGTTTTAGCTTATTTTTTCGATAATTTTAAGAACGTAAGAGTTGTTAAGTTAGAAGATAATAGTTGTTAAGTCAGTAGAGAAACTTTCGTGTGGATGAGCCTAAGAATCAACCCATGCTTAAGCCGAATTGATATCGAATGGCCTGATTCTACTAAGACTCGAGCCTGTTCCCATTCGCTTGTCGAAGCGGACTCTGTAACCTTGTGATTACGAAGCTGTTTTTAATACCTTTTTAAATCTTTTTTATTATAACAGTCATGAACATTTTCACGAAATTTGTAGCTCTCAAAGTCTGCACTGTTAGCTTTGATAAATTATTAAAATTCCAGCTTGAGCCAAAGCGATGGTATTTATTGGTATGGTTTTATACTTGTAGCACCCTAATATATTTTTTTAAATTTTCTATTTTTAATTTTCAGTGAAGATTTTTTCTTCAGTTACTTAATTTTATTCATTGTAGTTTTTTTTCTCAGCATCTTCAACATTTTTTCTTGTTTGGGACTTAGAGTGCCTTGATAAATTAAAAAAAAAACTGCGTGGTCCCAATATTTTTATACACGTTGTCTTAAAAATTTAGAACTGACATCTGTTAAAACAAATTACTCTGATATTTTCAGTATTCCAATTTTTTAATCTTTAAATTTGTGGCTAAATACTAACGAATTATGAAGATTTTTTCAAGTTCCCTGAAAATAAGCTTTTCATTTTTTAATAATTATCAACTGTCCCGAAAACCAAAGCATAGTGACAATACAATCGTGACTTATCCTCCGTCGATAAGAATCAGGATTTAATATTCTCCCAAATATTTTCTCACTTCACAAGGAAAAAAATACTTTCGACCTTAGAAACTGTGTTTATCGGTCAATACCAATACAACAGTATAGCAATTAAAATAATTTTATTTATTTATTTTTTTTTACTATTTCGGTAAGTAATTTATCTTTAACAGGTTATCTTCAACTGTATTGCTCTTTCCCGAGTTGTCATGAAGAATATTTTTCCTGAATAGAGCTTGAGTGAAGTGCTTGCAATGAAATTTCTTTGAATTCTACAAATAAATCATCTTTCTCAAGACGATGGAATATTTTGAATGTAGTTTGATTATTTTTCTAGTACGAAATCTACATTCTCAGTATTTCCACATTTTTCTCACCCAATTTCAAGTTATCTAATTCTATTAGTTTTGTGGCGTAACGTAACGACGGTTCGGTTTTAACAGCGTCTAATAAATAACATAATGGCTTAACGGGTAATACCGAAGGAAGCTGTTCCGGCGTTTAGCATGGATCCTCATCGAGCAATTCCTTTTTGGTTTTCCTCCACGTAGTAAACAGTTGTCAACAACGGATTAACCGTCTTCAAAGTGACGGAACCGATTACGGTACGTTGTTTCACTTAGAGCAGAATTTCCGTGAACGTTTGTCACTCTCGATGCACTTCAGACACCATAGCATGAAAGATTAGTGCTCATTCGATGCTTGTTAAATGCCACGACGCCGAATTCAATAGCTAGCTTAAGAAGAAAGTTATCAAACAGTTTTGTAATGGGCAAAATAATTCACTGCTCATAAAATGCTCTTGAGAAAACCAGCTATTCAAGCTAACTTTATTGATTATTTAAATTTTTTTGAGAGTGTATTTAACCATGCATAGCTTAAATTTTTTATAAATACTATGTTCTAAAACTCTAAAACGGTCAGCAACCTTATGATACAATTAGATGTCAAAGAAATGCTTCCATAAGCATGCAACTTAATAGGGGAGCTCCGTAGCCGCAAGGTTACAGAGTCCGCTTTGAAAAGCGGGTGGTCGTGGGTTTGAATCTTAGTAGAATCAGACCTTTTGGTTGTCAAAGATCTTTAGCATGGGTTTTTTATCAGGTTCCCAATCACGTACGCTTCCTTCAATCTTAATTCGAAAGTACCCTTGTTGAGTCTTCTTCTAACAAAAATAAGCCCCTATTACAATAAAACTGGTGTGAGTAACGTATGGAAGTTTTCTCCAGGGAATTATAATAAGTTGATATTGTTAGGATGGACAGAGGCTCGGTATAGTAGAGCAGTAAGCTTGAAACGGAAAGGTAAAACTTACACACAAGCACGGATATGAATGATCAGTAGTGTTACTGCCAATAATATGAAGTGCGAAGTACAGAAAATACCTGGGCAATATCACAATAAATCTAATCTCTGGACGCAGTGATGAGTCCACACAGAAAAAAAACATGCAATTTAATAAATAAAGTGCATTTTGTATAAAATACATTCTTAATTCTAAAAATATAAAGTCTCGTTGTACAAGTTCAAGAAAAAAGTTGGCAGAACAATGATCAAAAACAGCATTCCCTAGCAGTAAACTGCTGTAGAATGGTCAAAATAATTTAATGCTCAATGGATCCCCTAAAAACGGCGTTTCATAATAATTTGATTTATCTTTTCGTCATATTTTTCGGAAATATAATGATACATGCATAGCTTTGATTTTTTCTAAATATTTTCCATTGAAAACGACGATACAACGATTTTGATACAACTACATTTCAATTTGCAATTAAATGCTTCCGTACGCAATTAGTTTTAATAAAATTTCTGATTGTTGTCAGAGAAGAATATTTTTAAAATATCGAAGTCTGTATAATTATATTTTCGAAAAATTAGAAAAAAAAAATTTAAATTATTATGGAAACCAGTTTTTTTTTAAAGCATTTAATGAGCATTTATTTATTTGGACCGTTATCGAACTGTTCAATAGCTTAAAATGCTATTTTCGTACTTATAGTGTTCTGCTAGCTGCATTCTTAAGCTAACAAAACAGATCGTTTTGCAGAGAAATGACGGAGCATTCGTCATTATGGCAATTAATGAGCATCGAAAGAGCACTAAATTTTCATGTTATAAACTATTTATTCTGGTGACTTTGTACTACCAGCTTTAGTGGCAAATCGCATCACATTAGCTCATCAAACTATGATCTCGTGGGTTAGGAACGAAAAGAGCTAATTCCTAATTTTAAAACAACACAAAAAAATAACAAACAATAAATGTTTTGCTATAATAACGTCAACCAAAGTTTGGTTGTTCCAGAAACTCAATACATTACTTCATACGAGGGCGGTTGTGTATTGTACAACCCTCTTCTGTTTTTTAAATGTACTACACCTACCGCATACGCTTCCTCGTTGCGAATATGTGAAAGGCTCTCTCTCACCGTCTAGCTCCTAAACAGCGCTATCAGACATTGTACATTTCACATGTTTTTCCTCCACATATAGTTAATATTTACCGAAGCTCGAAGTTCATGGTTGCGATTTACACAAAAGACGTTTCCGACAGCCTTCAATCAATCGAAACGGCTAGGCTATTCCCTGTTAATCTCCAATCAAAATATATATGATTTTTTTTTTTGCTAGAGCTGCTGGAGCACCAACGACGGCACCAGTTTAGTATAGTTGTGCGGGGCGATTGTACGGGCGCAATGCAATAACCACCCTCGTCGGATAACTGCCGGCTGTATGTATAGCAGCCACTCATGTTATGATAACCATAAGCCCCCGTCATGAAATCAAACCCTGCATCGTAAAAGTCCATTAGCCATCATCAGACCGAACCTCTCCTGGAAGAATAGAGCTCGTTTTTCCGTCTCGTTTCCCGTTTCGATTCGATTGCCGGTCCGGGGAAAAAAGTGTACATTCGCACCGTAGATTTCTGCCGTCTCGTCGCCCGCCGCCGCGATGCTGAGATGCGAAAACAGACTCGTCTAGCGCTCAAATACCATAATTTTCCATCTAACACTGTCAATCATAATAAAGTTATAGCGTCTCCCGGAGCCAATGACATATAAACACGCATACTATGGTTTCGTCCAGCACAGCGTGAGTAATTTCGATGATGCGCCGCATTGACGTCGCATAAATGTGAAGAACCTCCAGACGCGAACTTCAATCGATTGCAGCAGCTTTGGCATCCAGTTCCGCTGACAGATGATGTGCGAAGGAGGAAAAATGGCTCTTCGCTTCAGTTGCCATTAAAGCATGCTGGCTTTGCAGGTTTTGTCTCTTCCCTTTCAGACTCAACAAGTCGTCAAAACTGATGATCCGTTGCGATACATCGATTGATCTGTGCCTGCTTCGGGGGTGGTATCCTAAAACTGGTTCCAAACAACATCCGGAGGTTTGCTTCCAACTCCAGTGTGGAATTTAAACGGCACGTGAAAAAATTAAAGCTAAACACATAAAAATTCTTCCAAGAATCGAAACACCGAGCGCTGCAGAGATGGAGGAATATCATCCAAATGACAGCACAATCCCTGAGGCACGACTTCAAACGGCCGTGGAATGTGGAATGCAGTGCGGTCCAGGCCCAGACCTAAGAAACACCTCCTGCTAATTTCGAGCAACGAAGAAGTTGTCAAACGTAACATTGAGAACCTGATCACGAACTGTAGAGTCAATCACCATCATCATCATCATCACCATCACCGTCATCTTATTCGTCATCATAAACAAGCATTCCCGATGCCCCATCACCGTCCAAAGATCGGGCGGCGCACGTTCAGCACATATAGTATCGGTGATGCAGGCGCTCGCAAGTGCCACTATTTATTCGTAAAGTTTACTTGCGGCTCGACTAATCGGCGCAGAGAGCTAGCGCTGCCAGTAACCTACGCGACAACGCGGTGAAGTTGCACCGGGCGCGCGTGTGATGTCATGATGTTAATAATAACCGCCCGAGTCCGACTTAGTGTCATGTAGTGTCTTCACACATGTTCGCATTGGGAACAACGGATATTTTGAAGGCGTGTTGTAGCAGTAATTTATTATTCTATTGTTGTTTGAGTTGTAAGTTGTAATTAATGTAAGAATAAGATATGAGTTTCAAAATATAGGCTGTAAGGTTGGAACTATGATTTGAGTCGAACATACAATTCCTAAGTAATTGTATTGTAACATTCCTATTACTTTTTTTAAATTTTCTTTGGGATTGTGACGTTTTTTAATCTGTTGTTATATTAGTGAGTTTTCAAATATCAAATTTTTGTTTTACGGTATACTTTATACACAGTTTTTTTTACCCAAACATGAACTATTGATTTATCAATTTTCTTTCTTTCTTTCCAGGTAAGCACTCTCACAAAACATGTTTTTGGTGGAACTAGCAAAACGTAAGCTTCACATTTTTATAATACAAACATATAATAGACAGATTGTAACCGAGTTGTGAATTAACTCGGAGTCAAATTTAGCGAGTTTGATATTTAATAAACCTTGTTCTGACAACACGCAATAACTTCAAGTTTAGAAAAATACAAAAGGCGTCTCCGTTGCGAGTAACGCATCGATATTTTGACAGTAAATTATTGTACGCCCATCAATTTCTGTAATTGGAGGATTTATCGTCAAGTCGATTGAAAGGCTGGCAGATTTACTGAAATTTTGCGGGTGTACGCAAATTTGCATACTTTTGTTTCAAAAAAAAAAAAAAAATAGAGACTAATATATGAACAAGTCTGAAGCTTTTAACCTTTTTTTAAGCATCGGTATATCTAAATAATGACAAGAACTACAGAAAAGTTGTCAAGGAATGACCAATTTTCATTTGAAAACATTGAAAAAAAAGTTGACAAGGTTGTGTATAAGACACGACCGCAAGGTAAACTTCGAATTACGAGAGATTGTCTTGTGTCATCGTATTTCTAGCAAAGGCTACTGGGAAATTTCGATTGAAATCAATCAATTTGAAGGTAACGATTATCTTTTAACTCTCTATAACGCTAAGAAAACGATAGACTATTTTGTATCAAAATGCTTATGTCATGGACTTTTATTGAACACTGAAAAAACTCTGAAAAAAAATGTGACGGCATACGGCAGTTTACAGTTCGTGATATAATTTCAAGAAGCATATGAAGTTTTTGAAATCATCAATGTATGCATACTGTATGACGGAGTAAAAAAATGATACCTGGCAGCTCTTGTCACATTTATTCTCTACTCCATATGCGTATGACAAACAACATGTAACATGTACAAAATATGCGACAGTATGTTTTGTTTTTTTTTTTACTGGAAATGGAAAGCGAGAGTTTTTTGTCATTACTTTTATACGCACAAGTGAAAATTTTACGTACAGTACCAGCGTGCTCTCATAACATGTGCATGACGTTGTGTTTCTACTTGGCTGGAGAAAATTTTTATTACTCTTTAGGTGATAAATTTGTTACACCAGGGAGAACTTTTGGTTATTGCTTTAAAGAAACTGTTCTTCTGAAACCGGAAGTCAACAAGATGGCTTTAATATGACGTTTGAGTTCGATTTCTGGCTTCTGGCATTATCCCGAATTCGTAAATACCCATGTTGGATGGTGTTTGGTCATTTTATGCTGTTTCTAAAGAACCGGGAGTTGTAACCATGGATTTTAAAAATGTGTCTGGGATCAAATTCAGGTCTCTGTGTATCATCTCTGTTCCGAACATATCCATATTAGGTGGTATTAAGCCTTTCTGTCAGCTGGTCGAAATCTGCGTTTGAAACAGGGCTCTACTTGTTTTTTCAATAATACAATATTTCGCATCATACAATCACAATTTGCCGCATTTTGGTAGACGCTTAGCTTACTTCTCAATCGATTGGTGCAAGAATTAGAGTTATTAGCTTTTGAAATTGGACAATTTTTGTGACGTTCTCAATGTTTTCAGTATTTCAGTTTGCCCCCTTTAGTTGTCGTTAGACGTAAGTCTATGTCAATAAAGTTTTTTTTTTATACAGACAATTTCTATTCTCTGTTTTTTTGTTATGTTTTCATTTGTTATGTTTTTGCCTCCGATAATTTCCTGTTTACTTTGTTATTGTCGATTTTTAATTCTGTTAATGAAATTATCAAATTTAAAATAGAAATGGCTGCATTTGCCGAAAAATGTGAATTTAGTTTTCAAATACAAAAATAATTTATCTGGCAACACTTCCGGTCAAAACCTATATTTTTTTCTGGATTCCTTGGTTTATTTTCTTCAAAAATCATCTATCAGTATTTTTCGGACATCTTACATCTATGAATTGTAAGAAAAAGAAAAAATTGATTTTTGACAAAAATTGCGTGACTTTGCAATAAAGAGGGGGGCCTGGAGAGCGGGGGGTATTCCAATTGACACCAAAATTGGGATTTTTCCAAAGAGACAGTAGATGAATAATTATCCCAACTTTGAACAAAATCTGTGATGCTCGTGTCCAAGTGGCATGTACACTTCGTATGGAATGACCCATATATCAAATGAGGGGAGCATCTAGGTAGGAAAGTAGATTTCGTAGTTTGCTTTGCATCTCGAAACTGAAAAAAAAACAAAATGCTATCGAATTCATCTCAGCAATGTGTACCGCGGAGTACTTCTGTGTATTTTCACTAGAGTGATTCACCACTCTGGTTCTGCTCGGCTGTGGCGTAAGCAGCAAGTGTGGTAATTTTTCTGCGAGCGGCAGAAATACAGCACAAAGCAGAATAAATAATTTTGGTGCGAAAAATGTTACATGCAGCGCTCATGCTGGGCAAGAAAAGGGTGATGATTATTCACTCTGCTCTTTTCACATATTGAGGAGAATAGCAAACCTGCTCCAGATATTTTTAAATGTTAGTCTAGATCAGTGATGGAAACGAAACGAATATGATGCAATCATCGTTTAATCTCCAAATGTACACATCATGAAGTGTTACAGACCGCGACTAAACTTGAATCCTCTCAACACATAATGAAATGATGATATGGTGCGTAGGTTTCTGGGAGAAAATAAACACATGACTAGACTACCTCTGCTCTGAGAAGCGATTCGCTCGTTGCGTTTGTCTCTCCATATGCCGGTCGTTAGGGGAACAAAGAATAGCAGCAGAAGAATATCATGTCGCCTGAGCAGCAGCAGAGGTGTGGTGCGGTGAGAAGGAAAGTGTGGGGGAAGGGACTACTTCGGCAGCGGTTGACTTGAGCGAGAGTAGGAGAGCATACATTGTCATTTTCTTTCTTTTTCTGACAAAAAATCTTATTCATGGGTAAGCTGACCAACTCCTGAATGAAAAAAATCCGGACCATTTCGTCAATACTCAACCTTATTGGATGGTCAGTTAAAAAAACCCAAATTTTTGTCAAACGTTATATCTTTTATTTAAAGTTTGATGAAAACAGAATAAAAATTAGAGATTGAAACCTGATTCTAAAATGTAATCGGTATTTCATCTTGCCGGAATGTATACTTTTCTTGAGATGCAATTTTCTTCAATAAATTCGGTTGGGTCTTTGATGCTTGCTGGTAAGAATGTGTTTTTTAATAGCTGACTTTCCATCCGAGGCTATGTTGATTCCCGCACTACTGATTGTATACTCAATATCACAATCTGTGCTTCCTTTTTTCAGGAAAGGAAATTCTTTCTTCAGGTGGTCGTTAAATGAACATTTTCTCCGAGCTCTGCCCATTTTACATAAAAATTACAATTTTCTAAACGCCTCAGGAACAAAAACGTTTTTTTTCTTCTTCTGGAAACGCAAGTGGTGACTCAGAACTAAACCTGCTGACTCTTGCTTTTCGGGCGCGTAAAAAACAGGCAAATAATTTTGACAATTCTTGCATTTTTTTTTTTTGGTGTACGTAAACTAAGCGAATGTCAACATTTTAACTTGAAAGGAACCCATGGAAACTGCAACATTTTAATGAAAGATCGAATCTCTGCTGTCAAATCCCCAAAAAAAACTGAGGTGCATTTAAACTTGATCAAAAAGCGTTGACAGTTAATTCTAGTATGTTTAATGTTAAAAATCTGGGAAAAATCCGAACAGTTAAAAAAATCCGGACAGAAATTTAATCCGGACACCACCTCTGAAAATCCGGACCGTCCGGAATAAATCCGTACGGTTGGTCAGCTTATTCATGGGTAAGGACATAACAAGATCTGATCGCTCTGTGTAACAGAGACGAATAACTTCATATACCGAGCTGTGCACATTGAGAGCCATATGTTGTGGTGTACGCTAACGACAAGCAATATATCGTAAAAAGGAAAGCAAAGAGAGTGAACCAACACCGATACTTTGTTATTCGCATACTGACGACGATGTAACGCATCTTAGGCTTCCTTTATATGTATTCAAAATCGCTAGAGGTGATTTTTTTCCATCGCTGGTCTAGATATATAATTTTTTTAAATGAAGTATGCAAAGTTGCTTAACCCTACCCACATACAACGTTTTATAAAATTCTGTCAGGGTGCAGTTAAATTCTGACAGTTGAGTTGGCGTGCAATTCGTATGTAGTATTTTCTCTAGTTTTTAATATTTGTTTTTCTTTGATGTTTTGTTCTGTGGTTTTCTTTTTCAGTTTCCTTTACTATTATTATTTACGATTCCATTGTTGTGTTTCCTTTTGTTAATGTTGTATTTCACAGAAATTTCTTTGATTATTTTCAATTGACTTCTTCATTTCTCTAGTTCACATACAATTCATCCTTTGGTTTCGCATGATTTTATTCTCCGGGTATATGTCATATTTTCACTGTTTCCGATATTATCTCTGTGTTCTGTTTTTGTTTTTTTTTAAACGGAGAACACATCACTTTTCATTTGGTTTGCAGTGAACGAATTATTTCCGTTACTTTCTTCTTTTGTATGTATTTTCTTACCTTCAATCCTTTTTCTGTTTTGTACTGTTTTTTCTCTGTTTATTTTTTTTTACTTTTTGTATAGCATTGTTTCTGTCAATATTTTTGTATATTACCGGTTTCCCAATATATTTTTTCTCTCGTTTGTTTATTTCTGTCACTTTCTGTCACTTTATAGCTTTTCATCTATTTGTTTTTTTTTTGTTTGTTTATGCATTTTTGCCTTTCATACATTTCCTGTTCACTTTAGTTTTATTGTCCACTCCGCATTTGTTTATTCTACGCTATAGTCTGCTTTTTTTGTTTTATCGGTTAGTTTTTTTGTTTTCATTTCACCTACATGGTTTTCTCTGCATGTCGCTAAACTTCTGCTGTTCTGTAACGAACTATTTCTCCGTTTGCCCACGACTGTTTCATCGACTTCTAAGTTTTAAATTATTGTGGGTAAAAGTTATTTTTTACTGTTTTGGTTGAAGTTGCTCTATATGGTTTCTTCTGCATTTTTTCTATTTTAAACTTTTTAATACTTCATTTTGTTTTTGGGATTCTAGGTTACTTGTTTCTATACTGTAATATAACTTATCATTGATTGATATCTATACAAGTTGTTTATATGTATCCATTTTCTTTATTATGTTTAGTAATTTCACCTCAGTTTGTTAAATTTTTACGATTTCTATTTCTGTATATTCTATTCACTGTTTTAATTTATCTTTTTGATTGCCTGATTCATATTATTTTTGGGATGCATAATCTGGTTATTTTTTTTTTAATTTGAGTCTATTGTTATTGTTTTCTGTGTTTCTTTTCGTGTGTTAGTTCCGCAACAAAACTGTTTACTATGTTTCAAGCTCTGTTTTTTTCTGCGCTGTTGAACCTTACCGCTTTCTAATTTTTCGCTTTTTTATGTTCGGTTCGTTCTCACAAGTTTTCCTTTAACTGTAATGTTATCTCTATTTTTGCTGTTTATTACCTTTTCACGAGTTTTCTCTACTTTTTTGTATATTCTCTGCGTGGCGTATTTTTTTCTCCGCTTTTTTGTATATTCTTTGCGTGTTTTTAAATTTATTCTTCCATTGTTTTTGCTTTGATATTCCAAATACTGGTTCCTTTTTATGTTTTTTTTTGTTTTGTTTCTTGTTTCTAAATCTGTTTGTTCATTTTCTGTTTTGCTGTTTTGTTCTTTGTACATATTGAAAATTTGTTCAATTTTACTTTTGATACCGGCTGATACCAACACTCTGTAAAATGGTTCGTCTTTTCGTGGAGCTCAATTTGTTACTTTATCAAGTTTAATTAGAAAAATATGTATCAAACCACGGAGTAAGGCGGCTGTCAGTAGCACGCTCATAATACGTGGTACGGTGACACAACTCCTGCAAAACAAGCTTTGCTGCGAAGTGGTCCACTTCGCCCACAATTAGAACCCCAAGAGTGCAATCAGTAGACTCCGTAGGATGTGCTCTTAATTCGTATAGCTCCAGTTTCTGATTTGTCACTTGTGATTGCGTGAACCCACGAGGATATGCGAGGCTCGTTCGCATTAATATTCTCAACGTTTCCCCAACATCCCATTAACGTTACCCGCCGGGGACATCCCTGTTGATGAACTTTACGCGTTCGACGCACATTCATCAGTACAGTATTTTTCATTATTCCATCAACGTTAGCTGATCACCTGCATGTCACCTCCGCCCCCGTTTTACCCTAGGGGACTGCTCGAACTTGGCACCGCCTCGGTTTCAGTTATGCTAGCTAGCGTATGTCATCGCTAAACATCGACCGACACCGCCGGTAAGGCATCAGATGCTGCAGTACGCGCGAGCAAGTAATAAACGGATAAATAAAATTCTCATTAAAATTCCTACCGCTTGCCAATTCAACGTTCGGCTGCGCACTGCTTCTGTGACTCGAAACGCGCAAAGTGCGACGCGGCTCAAATTAGGAAACATCCCAGCAAGTCTCCCTCTGGAATCAGTTATGCATCAGTTGCGCTCCACCAGGTTCCCGGTTCCCGACTCGTATATACGACCATTATGTCGACTTACGATGTGCTGGGATTGACTGACAAATTCCCGCACAAAACGGCTGGATTGAAGGAGTTCGAAGTTTATCGAACTCACTGACGTTGTTTCTCGATGAATGGAAGGAATGCATTCAATTAGTGATGGATGCGTGACGGGCTAGATCACGGGGCTCTGTGTTTGCTGGTTTGAGGTTAATTGGAGAATGTAAACAACACCGTTGATGATGGGCCGCTTGACTTGAACGGTTTCCGTGTAATATCGCAGTGCTAGATGTGTCAGATTTGATTTCCGGACGTTTCGACACCAAATAAATTATTGCGGTTAAAAGTTATTTTTTACTGTTTTGGTTGAGGTTGGTTTTTATGTTCAGAGAAAGTCTTTCCTCGAATACAGTTACCAGCGTCTTGTCCGAACCGCAACCATTCGAGGTCACCTTGCTCCATTGGCCATCAAGAACTGCAAATGTATCATCCGACTTGTATCACGACAATCAAGCGTACATGTTAAAAACATTCTCCCTCGTCGTGCCTCTGCCATAATTACCTTGTACTCATATTACAATTGAGGCCTTCATTCCGGTAGTTCGCCAGTCAGTCAGTCAGTCAGCCGTACACAGCTGGTACCGTACAATTGCATCCGCATGACATGAAAACCGTCACCGATTACAAAGACGGTGGCGGCGACGACGGCGAAGATGACGGCGCTTGAGGTGCGCCAATTCTCTCACACATTAGCACAGCGTTCCGTGAACTTTGGACCCAACGTTGCGGTTGCTTTCGGGTTGGAAATTAGGCGTATCACGTTGAACGGTACATGAACGGAAAATTACTCCGAAGCCGATCGTATGGGACAACGATAATTGTGGGTACCAGTTAACTTCCCCATCACACAATCGTTCCATTGTTTAATCGGGCGACATTTTAAAAATTATGTAGCCCTTGCTGTTGGGGGGCCCAGTTGGTTAGGTCTGCTTTATGACATATATGAGTACCATTGTACGTTATGAAAAACCTCAGGTGCCCACTAAAGAGCTATGTGAATCTCCCCATTCTTTTCCGAAAAAAAAATGCAGAACAATGTTAATGGCCAATGACTAAACGCAAAAAAAAACGCGCCACGCGTCTGTTAATCGCTGTAGTGCGGGGCACGCTGGAAGGGCGTATTACGGAGACCGTAATGAAGTTGATGATTACGGGAGACATACGGCCCGGCGGCAACGGTTGCGAAGTTTCCATTTCCAGTCCATTTCCTCTGGCGCACAAGCTGTGCCGGCGAGAAGGCGAGAAAAATGAGGTGAAGAATTTAGTTCACCGTTACGGAGCGGGCGGCATTTGGTGTGCGGCTGCCAGACTCGAACCGCGCACCAGATACGGCCAGTAAAACGCGTAACTGAAACACTAGCACTAAACTGCAGCCGCCCAGTGAGGGTGTGACAATGCAATGCTCCACACTGATGGCGCATCCGGAAGGAACCAACGCGCTCGCTGGTGCGAATGCGAAATGGGAATTCCTTAGTTACGATAATCAATTTGTGAAATCATGGAACGGCATTAAAAAAAGGTGTCATCAGTTGAATAAGTACTTGCCGTTTCACAAAGAACGAGATCATAAAAAGTACTCAACATTTGCTCATACGTATACGATACTAAAGTGGCAAGTGACATTGCATTCGGAAAATGACTAAACAAATTACCATCGTCTAGGACGGAAATCCCCTGCAGTCAAAGTTTGAGCAGCTGAACATTTTGTGCAAACTCTTCTATGAAACTGACAGCACCCTCTCAGCATCCGTTGAAACTTTGAGGGTGTAAAGATTATATCTAATTAAGTAACGTCGAATTCTTTTTCATTATCAATCTGGACTAACTTTTGAAAAGAGCCGGATCTTGATTTTTCTTCTTGTTTGTAAAAATTATTTATAACTCTAAAAGACGTGCTAAAATGTGATCTGTATTTGTATGAAAATTGATTGGATATATTTTTAAATCTGAAGTTTTCTCAGAAATCTGTCACAAATCGGGTTTTGATGTTGAATTCGGTATTACAGGAAGGTTCAGGTGAGAAATGGAATTATAAAAATGCATCTACCGGAAAAGTTGTCAGATTTCATACGCTAATATCCCATTCATGGCTCATCAGATTTAGGAGTTTTTAGCATTTATCGATCAAAAATTCTTCCTTCATTGGATTACAGGTAAAACATTGCTATCTAAACAATTAAAGCGCTCAGGGTTAGACATGTTTGGCAATAGAATACAAACTAGAGATGCACCGAATAATAGGGCTGGGAAAAAGTTATTTTTGAAAATTACCGAATATTCGGATTATCGAATAATGATTTAAACTAGATCTTGTCTAGGGTAATCTTCTTCATTTACTTTAATTCATGAGTAATTTGGTTTTTAATTTTTCCCGTCCCCCGTCCGCTCGGCCGAATTTTCAACGAAACATGATGATAAGATGAGAAAAATTAAAAACCAAATTATTCTTGACTTAATGTGACTTACCTTAGACAAGCTCCAGTTAAAACCATTATTCAGTAAACTAAAAATTCAGTATTTTCCACAAAAAAACTTTTCCCCAGCCCTATTATTCGGTGCAACGCTAATACAAACGTGCTTTCAAGACCAATAAAAGTAGTTAGCATTTTTCACCACGCTGTGATAAGAGGCTCATAGTAACAAAAACAGTCGCTAAAGCAACGCAAACTAAGCAAACCTGATACTAGTTACGGCGAAAATCAGCCGTTTATCGTCTTAGCGCTCATTTGAAAATAGCGGTCGGTACAATATTGAAACTACATTCCGTCGTTTACCATTCCATTATCTGCGTGATCCCGCCTTTTGGTAATTTCTCTCATTACGGTTTAATGAAAAGATAGCGTACAGACTATTCGTTTTCATATTCATCCAGAACCCAATAGCCAATCGTAAGAAATGTGTATGGAAATACTTTACCATGAAACTATTTCGTGATTTTCATCATCTAATAAAAAAATGGTGCTGATTACTATCATTTTAAAAAAACTTTTGTATATTTTTGTATCCAACGACATATAAATTATTTAATTCGATGCAGTTGTGTGATAGCTATAAGCATATGAAAACTTCCATTCTGCCAACTTAAAACGTTACATGCTTAATTCTGTTTGCGTGGAATGTACCTCAGTATAAAGATTGCTTCAGATAGTATTGGAACAAAAACAATTGCGTGTATTTCAGTAATTTGTTATTGAATTCAGAATCTTTCCTTACACATCTGTAGCATTTTCTTTATACTTTTGAAAAAAAAAATGCGGATAAAATTATCTGTCACTGTTTCGGAGGTGTTCTAGAACTTTTCCTGTAATACGGCTCAATAGGCGGCGCACACCTTCGTCCATCGTTTTGGCTGTCTTATTCTACCAGGTCTTCATCTGATTGATGGCTTTGACAACTTTGTCATTTGCCCTGAGTCTCTTCTTCATTGTTGCCCAGCATTTCTAAATAGGACGGAACTGGGGGCAATTGAGTGGATTAGGGTCTTTCGGAACAAAATGAACCCCTTTATCTACATACCATTCTTGAACGACTTTGAACATCACGGGATGGTCGTTCGTTTTTAGAGACACTCCTTATTTTACAGTTCCGACATCATTGTCCTATTTGTTACTAATTCTTTCATTGTTTTGCCACAGCTGCAAATGCCCAGTCAAATTAAAAAAAAAATGTGTGTGTGTGTATGTGCAACTTTTTTTTCTCACTCACTTTTCTCAGAGATGGCTGGACCGATTTTCATAAAATTAAATGCAAATGAAAGGTCTAGTTGCGCCATAAGTTGCTATTGAATTTCATTGTAATCGGATTTTTAGTTTAGAGGTTATGTATCAAAATGTAAAAATCACGAAACATTAATATCTCAGAAACCGCACAACCGATTTCAATAAAATTGGTTTCAAATGATTGGGCTGTCCCAGAACTCTTAACGTTTGAATTTCGTTATAATTGAACATATGGTTCAAAAGTTATGTAAAGAAAAGTTATCCTGAGGTTGTTTAAACTCACTCATTTTTCTCAGTGATGGCTGAACCGATTTTTACAAAATTAGTGTCAAATGAAAGGTCTAGTTGCCCCATAGGTTGCTATTGAATTTCATTGCAATCGGATTGTAACTGTGTCCGTTGTTCATAAAAATGTGAAATCACATAATGAAAGTAAACATATTGACTTTCTCCTAACGATCACTGGCTAAGTAAAAGGTAGAAAAATGATTGAAATGGCCGAATGTCATATACTACTCAACTCAGTTCGACGAATCGAGCATTTTCTGCATATATGCATGCATAGGTGTATATGTTTGTGTGTGGGTGTGCACGTGTGTATGTGCACCTTTCTTTCGCATTCACTTTTCTCAGAGATGGTCTGACCGATTCTTTCTATCTTGGTGTCAAATGGAGGGTCTATTTGCCGCTTAGGTTGCTATTGAATTTCATTGTAATCGAACTTTTAGTTTTGGCGCTGCGTCAGAATGTGAAAAACGCTCTCATATCTCAGAAGCTATGAACATAGTTGAATTCAAATAAATGGGTTTTCAAACCCCTAAACAATGAATTTCATAATGTTTAAACATGTGGTTTGAAAGTTATAGAAAGAAATGAAATCCGCAGACTGTTTAAAACTATAGCTACGATCAAAATATGTGGCCTCAACATCATTTAAATTTAATATTGTACTATTACAATGTTTGCGGCCTTACTCGGGATTGAAGTTGAAATTAAAAGTCATTTCTATCATTTCATTTTTTGCCTTTCTCCTAGAAAGGTATAGCAATCACTGCAAAAACTAAAGGTATAAAAGTGCTCAAAAGGGCCGAATGTCGTATACCACTCGACTCAGTTCGACGAGTTGAGCATTTTCTGCATGTGTGTGTGTGTAACGTCCTCCCAATCTCACTCGATTTGCTCAGAGACGGCTGAACCGATTTCCATGAAATTAATTGCAAATCAAAGGTCTAGTTGCCCTAAAAGACCATATTGAATTTTGTTGTAATCTGATTTCTAGTTTAGAGGTTATGTATCAAAATGTGAAAAATCACGAAACATCAATATCTCAGAAACTACACAACCGATTTTAACAAAATTGGTTTCAATTGAACGGGCTACCCAAAAAAACTCTTAACTTTAGAATTTTATGAAGATTGAACATGTGGTTCAGAAGTTATGGAAAGAAACGTGTTCTGCAGACTGTTTAATCTCACTCATGTTTCTCAAAGATGGCTGGACCGATTTTCATAAAATCAGTGTCATATGGAAGGTCTTGTTGCCCCATATGACCCTATTGATTTTTTTTTGCAAACGGATTATTACTTTGCCTGTTATGTTTAAAAATGTGAAATCCAGCTATGAAATGAAACATATTCCGAAGACTACATAAATTCACTAACTTTTCTCAGAGATGGTTGACCCGATTTCCACAGAATTAATATCAAATGAAAGATCTAGCTGCCTCATAACACCCTATTGAATTTTGCTGTAATCAGAATGTACCTTCGTCTGTAATGTATCGAAATGTGAAAATCACTAATTTTCATTATCTTAGAAACTACACAACAGATTTGAACAATATTGATATCGAATGAACGGGATAGTTAAGGGTTAACTAATGAATTATGATCATATTTTATACTTTTATTACAACATCAATTTTTTAGAACCCAAAGAGTGAATATATCTTTTTGGCTTTAAGCATTCATGTAAATCAATTTTTACAAATAATAAGTTTGAATGAGAAAGGCTTAGTCTGACCGCTAGGTGGATTAATTTAGGTTTTTTCCTTTCTTCCGGCTTCCATGTTGATTGTTGTTTTACGGAATATCAAAAATACATGAAGCTAACGAAATTCCCGACACCTGGGCGCCAATCCGTGCACAAGGAGCATTACAATATGAGCAAAAGTTTGTTCCAATTTTGAATTAAGCAAGCTTTAGTAAAGAAAGACGCAGTCCTACATCGAAAAATGTTAAAAAACAATCAGTAGAACAATCATGACAAATAAGTTTAACTTTTTAGCTTGTAGTCCCGCGGCTGTCAATGTTACCATTATGCCAGAAACATCCAGATTCCATGGGCTTTTGAGCGCATCAAATGTCATACGAACTGATAGGTTCTTGTTTTATTGGGTGCGCAACTAAGACCCTTTATAATTTTCGAGCTGTTTATTGGCGTCAACGGCTGGTCCATTTTGACATTTCTAAAACGTGATGAACTAAGCTGACCGCTTTGACACGTTAGTGGTATTATGGCGGCATATGATTTTTCATTCGCGAGTAGTGTTACTTTTTTCAATTCATTCAAAGGTAATGGCGACTAAAGCGCATCGAGAGTTAAAAAAAATAAAAACACTGCTCTAAGTGAAAGGTGGAGGAAGGCCAAAAACCTTCGAAACCGCTGAATTGGAAGGGGTCCATACCAGACGCAGGAACAGCTTGCTTCGGTATCAGGAGTTATTCGCCAAGCCATTTCCAAGCGGTTGCTGTAGCGATTGGGAATGATTCAAAGATAAGGAGTCCCAACTCATGGTTAAACAACGGCTCCAGTGCACAGTGATCCAAAAAGGCAAAAAGTGGAACTTAGTTCTATAGCGCCTTTCAGCTTCATCCTAGCTTAATAGTGTCTTCGGAGCAATTGTTTGTATGAATGATCCGCATAATTGCAAATTGCCAAATAATATGAAAAGTTTACTATACTAAAAATAAGAAAAAATAACTTTTTTGCGTTAAGAGATAGAAGAATAGTTTATTCGGCAAAGTTGTATAAAATTAAAAAATATGAAACATATGAAAATATGAAACATATTACATGGAACTTATTTAGAGTTAGTTTTTTGTACTTAACTTCTGTTAGTTGCATTTTACACGAAAGTGTAGCTCGGAGGAATTGTTAGGGCACACCAAACACACATTTATGCCAAAGATCATATATCACCAGGACTTTTCCTTACAAAGTTATATCATATTTTAGCTTATTTTTCCGGTAACTTTAAGAACGTATAGGTTAAAAAATGGCGAGCGGAATCATGATGTTAATACTTTTCCTTGAAGTTGAGCTGAAGTACTATAAATTGCTTTAGGTTCCATTAGTCCCAATCCTCCCATATTAGAGTACGGTGAGCATATATTGCAGTAGGTTTTCATATATCAAAATTACTTACTTTTTTGTGTTAAAAGATAGAGGAATGGTTTATTCGGCAAAGTTTTAGAGCGTGCTAAAATATGAAACTTTGCTGAACAAACAGTTCTTAAAGTTATCGAAAAAATAAGCTAAAATATGCTATGACTTTGTAAGAAAATGGCCTGTATTGCAGCAGTATTGCTAGTAAAATTCAATGGTGAGCCGTCCGTCAGATATTCAATCAGTTTGGGGTGAATAGCTGTTTCTACAAGCATCATAGCGCTTTCCGGTCTTCAGAAGAGTTTTTTCCAGGAAAATTTCCTACAAATATCATGTATCGACATATTCTTAGGACCCAACTGGGAATTTATAGAGAATAAGTTTTGAAAATGTGAATTTTCCCATATAAAATCGTATGGAAACTTTAAAAATCGGGCGCAAATCGGGCGTTTCACCGATCGATCTGAAAAGTTACACAGTTGTTATAGGATCCATAAGGAACACGAAAAGTGCTTCGGAGCGTAAAAATAACACCATCGCTTTTTTCTCATATAACCGTGTCCCAGTCTGCTGTGCAGTGGCAAAAAAAGGATGATTTTTGAATCGTTACGCATGCGATAAAGTTTTCTTTCTTAGTAACAGTAGGTAGCAAAAACAAAGCTGAAAAATAAAAAAGAAACAAATGACCAGGAGAAAAAAAATCAGTAAAGAGTATTCTTTCTCTCCGAGGTTTGAGAAGATTAGGTTTAACTAGAATTTGTTTAATAAAATCAATCTAACCAACTTGATTTCAGGCAATCGTTATTTTCCCCGCACGTACGAGAACTTATGTGTTACAAGGTTCTGGTAAAGGTCTTGAAGATTAACATAGCCTTTGTAATCGGACTTCCGGAAGTCGTGCCTCAGAGCCTTGAGGCGACACGAGACAGCTTCGTTGCTTGTGTAAGCTTTGTTGTATGGTCATGAGGCTGTTATAGTAAAAAGAGAGCCCAGTCGTCCGTGTAGTGTCGCACTGTAGTACTTTACTGAAGCCTGCTCAAAGCTGCTGTTTTTAAATAACCTATTCTCAAATGTAACTGATGAATAAAATATTCTATATCAGAGAAACGATTCGTTTGGTTTAAATAGTGTCTTCGGTAAAATTATAGACAATAAAAAAATATATATATACACTGTAAAAATTGTCACGAAATATTAAATATCTCAAGTAGCTACCTTTAATAAAATCTATTTTGTTACACAATGGAGACAATAATGTTTACTATACTGCCGCACATAGAAAGACAGTTCCATTTGCATTTTCACCAAAATTGAGTTAATACGCGGAAATGTACCTAGCTATACATAGTCTCGTAACAATAGATGGACTCAACAACTTTGTTCTGAAAAACTTCGGAAAACATCCAAACATATTGTCCCATCTCATAAGAAGCTATGGTAGGGGAACTGCTCCATTATTCATCTCATTAAGCCGATATTCACGAGGAATATACGGATTAAACACCAAATTTTCACGAAATCATTGAACAAATAAACTAAATATGCTTACGTACTCTTATGGAATCGTATAGCATTGTATATTTAGTAAAATTAGCTAGATTTATCCTGAATTTTGTAAAACAAAACCATTTTTCACAACGCTTCCATATCCATCTCAAAACTTGAATCACTGCTCTATTATTCATCTCACGACGCCCCCATATTCATCACACTGTTAATCATGAATGAAACACATTATCATGAATGAACGTAGCCGCAGCCCGTCGTAGTAGGTTACCTAGATATCCGCTGCAGTTGTTTACGTTCAAAACAGGTAACCTAGGTAACCACTACAGTGCTGTAGATTTATGTCAATTATGTCGGAATAATTCAACATTTTCAGTATGATTTTTTCGTGTTAACAGGAACTGATTTGGCAACTCTTGATTTTCTTCAACGCAGTGAAAACAGATGAAAATACATACAGTTGAAATTTAGGAATTGTAGAAATTCATCTCATATATGTCTGCTAATTCAAGCTTGTTTTAGGAAATTTGAGGTGAACATTTTAAAGATTAAAGTATTCTTAGTGTAGTGAGTGATTTTGTTTAGTGCTGAACGAGTCCCGTTGTAGCCGTATAAAACGATGCGCGGATTTTGTTTTCTGAGGTAGGTGATTGAATTAAATGAGTTTTCGAGTGCATATGCCCGACTATAATATCAAATTTAGTGCTTTTAAGTGAGTTTTTGAGGATTATACTTTATGAGGAATGTAAAGTGAACTAAGAAGAATCCATTCCATGAACTATCAGATTGGTTTAAAAAGAAAATATGCGTTTTTTTCCTGTTTTCAATTATGTTTACATGTGGAATGAGCTGAATATACGGGCTGAGATGAATAATGGGGCAGTTCCCCTTTGAAATCATATAAAAACACGTTTTTCTTGGCTTGCTGAAAATGCAAATGGGACTGACATGCTATGCGCAGCAGTATAATCTGTCGAAATTGAGTGTTGGTAAAACGCGAAACAAAAAAGTTTAAAATTAAAAAAAAACATTTTTTTGTTTTATTTGAATCAAAATGGTTTGTTTTATTCATGTTATGTCTTCATATTTTTAATCGCAAATAGACACTCGGCCGAGGAGATTGTAAAACTGCAGAAAGACATAGTTCGTGAGCTGTCCAATTAACGTGTGTGCAGAAGTTTTGCTTGTAGGCTTTTTTATCTTCGTTTTATTTATCAATTCCTCCTCAGTTTTCGGGTCAAATTTGTTGCCCAGAAATCCTCGATGGGACGCAGCAGGAAGACGTTGAGCGGGTCAGTCGACAACGATCGCTTCGAGTAGACCGACGCCAGCTCCAGCCAGAAGACCACGTCTTCGCCCTTATGGTATTTCTTGATGAGCGACGCAACTTCCGGCAGGCACTTCATACTATAAATTTCCCCGTTCACGACCAGTCACAACAGTAGTTTCTAGAGGAACTTGGTGTGTGAAATAAACTTAACCTCGGAGCTCACTTCCTTCATGGGGGAAGAAAAATGAAGTGCCCTGCCAGTCGTTGCCATCCATGGTGAGATAGACACTCGTCATCGTACAACAGTTTGTGAATGAGCAGAACGACAGAGTTCGGTTGCCAGAAGGATCACGAATTTATGCCGACGTACAGACGGCCACCAGGCGACAGATACCAGCTTTGGTGATGATTTGGGCCGGAAGTACCCGTGATGGCCGGACTCCGCTGATTTTTGTCCCTGAAGGAGTGAAGATCAAGCAAAATACATATCGGCAGCTAATTCTACATACGGTCGTTTAACCCGACTGGGTGCCGGCTCACATAGCGAAAAAACCTAGAGTTGGGATTGAGGAACAAGGCTCATTTCGATCTCGAAAGTGACAACGAGCTAACTGGACCTGTATCCTACGGACCTCGTCGTCTGGTGTATGTTATAAGCCGGTGTCTGCTGTTTTTATGATTATGGTGAGCACTATTACGTTCAATTTCCTGCATTGTGATCGAACAAACACATTTCAAAATGAAATTTTTGAACCAACAATCTCTCTTTTAAATAGGCTTTTTTGAAAAATTACTCTCGAAAAATAAAACCCTTGAAATACCTTAAAAACCAATAAAATTACATTATGAATAAAAATAGTCGGGACTTATATAAACTTTCAAACTCAATTTAAGCCTGAACGACAGACTGCAACGTCATAAAACTACACTAAGCGTTACAACCGGAACATTGGTTGGATACTATAAACTATTAGCCTTTCATGACTAACAGCGCCAATGCCACGTGAAAACGGCCCTGCCGTCAGCATACTGAATGCCAAAGTGGCATTGAGTGCCGCGTGCCTAAATGTGCACTATCACACTATGCACGCAAAAGTGAATAAAGTATGTTCGCCACAATTTTTCAAACTAAGCGGATTCCTGGGGCCCCGGTAATGGTGCAATTATTTTGCTGTTGGTGGCAACACCACCAACTAAAACTGCATACTTTTGAAACCCGTACCGAGCTGAACCGGTCAAATAACGGAAAAAATCTGACCATAGCAAAACTATCAACGGACTCGGGTTCGAGGACTGCCGCAGTCGGTGCCGCTGTTCAGGAGATTTGACCCTAAGCAATCCGGTGCCAACAGCGACAGCAGCAGCACCGCACAACAAAGCTTCTTTGAACAGCGCTTTATAGAATCATTAGCCGGTTCCATTCTAGCTCCGGCGTAGATCGCCACCATCATTGTCGGTTGGTCGGTCGGCGAAATCTCATGAATAAATTGTGATCAACGTTGAACCGCAAAATGGTTTAGATCTCAATGAGCAGCAGCTGCTGCTGCTGCCTTTGTGTCTACGATGTACTACTATACAAAGTACTAACGGCTAAACGGCTTATTGTATGCTGTACCGTCCAAGGATTCCGTCACGTCAGTCGGTCCGTCTGTTTCTATAACTGTGCGCCGATTCCTCTCGAGTCGAGCGCGCCAATTGATTCCTGATAGACGCTAGATTGACGGTGCTGCTTACAAGATTAAAGTTTAATTAAGAATTACGATCAATTGATGGCAACGTCGATGTCGTCGACGGCATCGTAACCATGGGGGGACATGGACTGAGTGAACCTGTTTGGAATTATATAGGCGTTATAGGCGAATGGGTTGGAATTCTGTAGCAGCTGTGAATCGAAGTTAAATGAAATCTTTTCGTTTTGGTTCATTTTTCATGTGAATAAAACGGGACAAAGTAAGTGTGTTTCAGTCGAAGAAGAAAAAATAAATGTTACCTGATACGAAACTTTTCGTTTAATTATCTCTACTTTTTAATTTTTACCAAAATTTATGTCATACTTCAAGCATCTTAATAAGTATATATGTATATATGAGGCGAGGTTTGGTTTCAAATAAAATAATAATAACAACATTATTAACATTGAACCATGCATTTAAACTTAGAAACAATCAATTTATCCCCATGTCAATCCACTTTCAATAGTCCACTAACATATTCCCGGTCCCGCATACAGCTTGTACCAGCTGGAACTGATTATCAATTTCAAAAGTGACAAAATTAACAATCAAAACCAATCTGGGGTTGTTCGGGACGAAGCGAAATTAATTTCGATTTAATTGGATGCTAATTTTGCGTTTCAGTTTTAGCCAGTTGTTTGTGTAGTTTGTGAAGCAATCTTTCATCTTCCCTATGGATCGAATGACGAACAAGACGAACGGCTACTCCACCGTGTTTGTTTCTGCTCATTCTGCCCATAATACCGGTGGCAGCTTTGAAGGCACTTAAATATTCGGCAGTTCGAAGATTCAATGCAGCGAGGGGTAGATCCGATGATAAGCAGAAGTAAAATTTTTCCTTCTAGGGGGAGTTATGACTACCAGGATTGATTATTGCTTCATTTTGCATATAATTTTCCGCTTCCCTTCGGTCTGGTCCGAAAAACGGAAAACGATTTGTGGTTTCGATATATGAAAACGAGTGGAATTTCAAGAGGCCTGTCGGTCTTTCAGGAACTTAAATATTCTTAATTAGAAAGTCTTTCCGGTTTCTCGGTTGAAGGAACGATAAGTCTTTGATTCAACATCAAAAGAGCACACGGTTGGACGGAAAAATCTCGACTCCGCTAGCAACCCTATTGCATATAAATTTTGTTCGATTTTATTACGCAAATGTGTTCAGTCAACAGCTATCCGATAGTTAGTGCGTGACAAAACTTCACTGTTTTTTATTGCAATGGTAGAAAACTAGGTGTTATTATGATATACGATACAGTTCAGGCATCATTCGAGTGTGTCCAGTCCATAAAGCTGCGTTTGTGCAGTGCGACCGAACAGCCCAAGGTTGTATTTTACTGTATACGTGTTTTATATCGCTCATTACTACATCGTTGCTGACTAGTGCAGGTAATATTTTTTTTTCGTTTAATTTCATGACTCAACAACATATCCTACTGGGGTGGGTACCCATAAAATGATAGGCAGAGAGCGAGAGCATAACATCGCCGTCGTTCATCGAGCATAACGGCACGCCGCGGTTGTTTGTGCCACTAGCTAAAGCGCGCGCGTTATCACGGACCATCAAAACCACGTTCAAAGCGCTTTAGTTGAGCGCGGGTAGATAGGCAAGGGGCGGGGGTGTTCTCAGTTGTGGCCGGACTATCGGCCATCAAACGGTTTGATGACTCTGTTGATGACGGTGTTGGAGGCAGTTTAGTCCGATTATTAAACACATTCGCACGCTCCCCTGCCAGCGCTCGATTGGCATGCTGGCCGAGCCGTGATTGGTGGATTTTTGCAGAATGCTTAAACGTTTACGATCCGTAAAAAGCAGTCGACTTTGTCGTAATTCCGAGTGCAATGTTCGAATTATAGTTATTAATCTTTCTCCGGAAATCGTTGCAACTAGTTCATTGTTTGAGCAATTAATAATCGAATTTTATTTTCTTTGATAAAAAGTAGTATGTAGTGGGTTTACAAGCTTGGTGTTCTTTGAACAGCGAGCAACTTATATACATTATATATTGGTGTTCAATCGGAAAGTATTTCTTAAATTGGCTTGCCTTATTATTTTAACATAAACGTGAAGAATTTTTGACTTTTCTGATTTTATTCCTATTGATTTATCTGAGAATTACTGATTTCTGATTTCGTTTGATTCATGCATCGAAGCTATTATGAATTTTAAAAGAGTTAGTAACTCTCATAAACATAACCTTTTTGCTTTTTTCTTGAAGGGAGTAAAATTTGAATCAGTCAATAGTGATCCAACTTCCGACTTTGCATGAAAATAACCTTGATGGTGAAAATATAGCTCCACAAGGAAGCAATTTGTTTTATAGTGGAATCAGTCCTAATGTTTAAGGTTGGCTGTTGGCTAACAATCTCATGACTAAAACGGGGCTACAGCGAATAGAATTTCTAATGTGACCTAGTGTAGATCGTAGGCTATTAATCTATATATGTTGAAAGACTTGTCTTTCTCCTGTTTGCAACGGCCAAAATATTTATAATCGGTTGAAAAAATATATTATATTAGCACAACTCACTTCAAAAATATTTCACATCTTATACGTCCATCATCACTTCAAGTACTTTAATATTCTGAGAATGCACAGAACGGAAATACTCATATTGGATTGCATTTTGTGATTTTGGGCTGTTTTACAGAAACTGGTCGCCATTTCGGATATCAAAATGACGTATGGAGTTCCACTTTCGGAAGTATTGTAATAGTTGGCCAAATACCACTTGAGGTTATTTTCCTGAAACCAGAAGTCGCCATTTTGGAAAATGTTGTGTGGGGTTATCCCAGTTCCTAATACACCAAATTCGAGTGATGTCTGGATATTCGATAATCGTTTACAGTAAAACCTCTTTTTATGTAACTTTTGAAAGAAAGAAATCGAAGTAGGTAATAAGAATTGAGCTAAGTTCTCCGCTATAATGATATCCGCAATGATTCGCGATTAGTGCTCAACTAACAAAATGTAAACAAATGGTTTTATTACACTATTGCGTTTGAAAAGACTTACGAAATTCATTAGAAGAATCCTTTCTTTTGTATAAATCGATGAAATTATTTAATTCAAGCTTTTAGTGAAGGGCGATAAAGCAGTTTACCCAAAACAAAAGATACTTTGGAACTAGGCCCTTTACATTGATTTGAAGCAACGGGCTTATTTGCGAAATATTTCGTAAACAGGCGAGAGTAAAGGGCGGATCAACTTTTGTTTTCAAAATAAAGGCGCATTTGAGAGGCGCAACTGGAGAAAAAATAAAAACAAGGCGAATGAAAGATGGGCGTATCTCGTTGTCAGAATGCTTTAAGGCGAAATAAAGGTGGGCGAATCTCGTTGTCAGAATGGTTTAAGGCTCATTAGAAAAAGGTTAGAAGAAAAGTGCAGATTTAAGCCATAAATGCACAAATTTAATGTAGTATTGTTAGGAAACTATAAACCAGGTATATTTTACGTCGATTTTCGGTATTGATGTTAATGTTAGTCACTTCCTTTGAAATTACGATTTGAAAATGTACTTGCAAGTTTTCAAACTGATATTCCCCAATGTTTATCTTTTGCCAGTTGCGCCCTTATTGCAAATCACTCCGGATATCTAAAAAAAAGACATGTGAATTTTTATAATGAAAATGTTTGTTGGTGTCCAAAGAAACACGTCTGAGAAGAAGTTAATGCTTTAATCCATAAAACTACGTAGAAATAAAAAAAAATGCATAAGTCGCCTCTTAACCGATTTTTAACCATTGAAATGCGGCCTTTCCTCCAGCCAAATGTCTCAAGATCTAATTTAGGTAAAAGTAAAAAAGTAAATCGAATCCCGTAATGTGTTACCATTCACTAAACTACGAAAACATCAGAAATGTAATTTTTTTTCTGCTCGACTCGCACATAATCAAAACATGGATTTTTCTGCTAGAAAATATTCGCAGATGTTGAACCGTACATTTTATTGAAAAAAATCATATGTCATCGCTTAGAATTTTGATTTAGAGGCGAATTGAGCTTATGCTCAAAAAGTCAAAATTTTGCATGCATTATATGTATAATATAGGGTATCGAACGTCTTCGTCAGTGGTTTTCTTCGGCCCCCTTTCGCAGAAGATTGCTGCAGAAAAACTGCCGAAGAAAACCACTGACGAAGACGTTCGATACCCTATATAAATTTCAAAAAGAGTATTTCAATGTGTTTTTCTGTAAGCACAAAATTATCTTCAACAGTACGTAGTTTCCAAAGTAACATCTCAACTTTTAGCAATAAGATACGTATTATTATTTCCCAAATGTTGTTCCTGAACATTAACCTCGCAATGAAAAACAATTACATACCATAGGTTTGAATTTTGATTTAGAGGCAAATTGAGCCCAAATATTCATGATTTTGCATGTTTACATAGTGTTATTTTTACTTAAAAGTCATTCCTGAACATAAACAAACATTTTGATGAAAAAATCATATATCATAGCTGTGAGACAAAATAAACCTAAAAAATCATGGTTTTGCATTTTGCATGTGGTTTTGTGAAAAATATTTTAATTTTAAATAATCAGATACCTATTAATTTTCCCTCAAATATCTTTCTTAAACATCAACGAACATATTATTATAGAAAAAATCACAGATCACAGCTTCGAGCTTTGATTTAGAGGCAAATTCAGCTTGAAAAGTCATAATTTTGCATGTTTCATGTAGTTTTGTGAAAAATATCTCGAGTTTTAGTAATCAGATACCTGTTACTTTTCCTCGAATGTCTTTCTTATACATCAACGAACATTTTAATGTAAAAAGAATCATATGTCATCGCTTTGAATTTTGATTTAGAGGCAAATTTAGCACAAAAAGTCATAGTTTTGCGTGTTCTACGTAGTTTTGTGAATGAATATCTCAAGTTTCAGTTATCAGATACCTTTTATTTTTTCTCAAATGTCTTTCCTGAACATCAGCAAACATTTTCATGTAAAAAACCTACATATCACCGCTTATATTTTTGATTTAGAACGATTCAAAATGATAATAATTACTGTACACCTCAGAGACGGAGAGAATAATATCAATAAGATCAAGCGTTACGGAATTCCATTTTTATATAGTAGAGAAGTGCTAGTGCATTTGCAGTAGTTATCTTACAAGAATCAGTGACAAATTTCATGTTAATAACCTATTCTGGTGAAGTTAGTTCAAACCTGTATAATTTTTGAGAGATTTATGTTTCTACTTTACTTTTAACTTTTAAATTTGGATGAGAAATGACTGGGGTATTTGACCATAACTTCAAATTTTAGGGTTGCTTGGAAAATTGTTAGTATGAGCGAAAGTTACACTCAACAAGCCCTATAACGTACACTGGTTCATTTAAGAAGTTCTTGATTTTTTTTCATTTATAGTACCGTTTAATTCACACTGCTTTGTATTATAATCGAACAAGCATTTGTTTTGGCTCCATTTTTTTTGAGTAATGCAGATGATTTTTATATTTTTGGTAACCCCTCTATATCTTTTAATTTTTCTGGCCATTAGCAACAAAAAATTTCACGAAGTTTGCGGTCATTTTGATTTTGAGCTCTATTTTTGTTCATCTATTATTACCATTGCGGGCGCTTCAATATTGTGCTCGATTTCTCTTCTTTTTTGTTAACTGACTGAAATCTTTCTGATTGTTGTTTTCTGTGTATTATTTGGTATCTTTCAAGTTCCATTAAATTTTGTATGCTTCTCAGTTTACTACAGCAATTATCAATTTCTTGTATCGGAATTTATTACTCTTTTCAATTTTGGTATAACCAAATCTTGTAATTTATTTTTAGTTAAATTTTCCTAATTTTATTTCATCAATTTACGATATTTTCCAAAGCAAGGGCTATTTGCATTTTCTTGTTTGGTTTAGCTTAATCGAAACCTCTTTTTCTATTTAAGTGATTTTCTTTCATACTTTGTTAACTATTCTTCCCAATTTTAAAGTTTTGTTTATCAAATTCGTAAAATCCACAAAATGTTCAAATATTGTTTATTGTTTTTGTGTATGTTCTTTTTAATTTTTTATGTACTACTCCAGTTATTTCACTCATGCTGATTTTATGTTTGTGAATTATCCAGATCATCCAGTATTGATTTGTGTTCATTTTAAAAGTTTTGCTATTTTTGTATACAGGAAATTTATGGCAAATATTATGAAAATACGCCAATTTTGAATTTACCATCTTTGACGAAAATTTGCACACATATTTAGCTTCGCAAACTGAGTATTTTTCACAGGTAGAGGATATTTTTAACTCAAGAGAATTTTTCTAAAAGGGCGTACGTGTTTTACCATATGGGTCAATCCATCTCAAGTGTGCAACAAGTACAAGGATAAACGGGTCAACAACCTTTTTTGATTTGGCTCAATTATTTATTTAATAATTTATTTATTAATTATTTATTTAATTTTACCAGGCTTGTTATCCTCCTCTGTGGAAAGAGCCGAGTTAATATTACACGCGAAATTAGCGCTGCGTGTAGCAAATTCTGGCAGCAAACTTTTTGCTTCACTCTATTGCGAATACACAGAAGTACACTGAAGTTAGCGCTGTTGAAATAATACAACAGAGACTACACGCTAGTGACTTTTCCTACACGCTAGTGCTTCTCTGAGGAGAAATTACAAGCCTGAAGGTTCGTTCCATGTGATCGTATTTCGAAGACATTTGGTGTCAAAAACAAGATTTCGACTTTCTGTTCATTTGTTATTGGTAAAAAACGTGAAACTCTGAGCGCTCTGAGACTCCACATCCCGAATGTATCCGATTTAGAGTCAAAGGTGAGATTTTTTCCATACATTCCATTAGCACTTTAAGGAGCGGAGGATCGCAGCAAGCCAAGAGCGCGAATAGACGTAAATTTTTGACGTGGTTTCAATTTCACTAGGAAAATTTACAAATTATGTTCTTTGTGGTTTCTTAATTACCAGTAGTGCAATGGTGTTTTGGCGTTACGTGCTTGAGGTGTTGCCATTAAAGTGATTCCGGAATAGAAAAAAATGCCATTTCAGATCGCTCCGGCATAATGCCCTTCAAACCTTGAGCGAAATATTAAAAACAGGCGTTTGTGGTAGCATCAGAACCCCACTAGCGTTTGGTAGTATTTCTGAATCGGAGTCGAGTTGTTTCGGAACAATAGCCGTAACTAAAAAATGGATAGTGATAACAGTTAATTTGGAAATCAAAAAGGATGGCCACCATCATTTCATCGCTGTCGCTGCGGGCGTTCAAGGTCAAAGCATTTTTGGTTCGATTTCAGTAGTAGTTTGAGTCAGACAAGGGCGAACATCGACAAGAACGGAAACCTGGATGGTGAGTTCGTTCCATATGATCGTTCACAAGCAAAGGTTGACTCATGTTAGTGCACGCGAAGTGTCAATGGGGAGCCATGAATTTTGCTTAAGAAACAAGGGAGACAAATTCTTAGTATATATTGAACTCAATATTATTTCCTAATTCATATTTCTTTCAGAGAGCGAGTAATGGCGCTATAACCATAAGCTAAAAACGCTAGAACTAGAGTTAGTGCTCAAGTTCCAACCGAAACTGTTGAAGCGAGAAAAGGCGCTATATCCTTGGTTTCGAAACCCGAATGAACATAAGTAGTAAATATCTATGCTCCATCCCAGGAAATTTGTCAACAAAGGAGTGTACTTTTCTAGCTCCCAACGAATAATATTACTTCTTACATGCGGATCGGTTGGTACGGATTGTCCCTGTTCTTAGATTATATTTTATTATATTACCTGGCCGTTGACAAGAAAAATGTATGGAAATCATTTTTTTTAAATGGTGGATATCATTTTCCAGGATCCTCTCAAGTACTGGCTGTGTTAGTGTAGACTAGACTAGACTAGACATTCCCTTATCACTTTAGGGTGCATATATACAAAGAGGGAAAGAAATGATTCATTCTTTTTAGGGCCGAGTTTGGAAATGGTTATGCAATTTTGATCAACATTGCCTATAAGTTTACACAATTTCGAAAGGGTCTAAAATTTTAACGCAATTTGCCAACAATTTTCATTGTAGCAAATATTTTCCGGGATCCCGGGATGACTAAAAAAATCCCGTGAATTAGGAATTCCGAGAAATTTAAATTTCTCGGGAATTCCGGCCCGTGACGTGCCGTGTTGGACGATCTAGTAATTAGCGACAGCTTGGGAGAACCAATACATATAAGGAGATGAAAATAACCAGCCTGTTCAGCATTGCATGTGTGCGCTGTTGTCAGTGGCTGTCGGGACGTGTACCGAACGTATAGGGAGCAGGAAAAACTGTATAATACAATGAGTATAATACAATCGAACCCATATCAAACTTCGTTACTAACGTATCAGCTTTCTAACTAAATTAGATAACACCTAGAACAGTATAATGACAACCATTGTTATAAACAACAGGTTTTGATAGAGACGAAAAAATTGTTAGATTTGTTTCAAAACAACTCAATTTCATGATTTGTTATAATAACTCATTCAGATTCAATTTTGTTATCAAAAGCAATTGGGAAAATACAAAATCGTATCAAAATATGTTATTTGTATCTCCCGTTGATAGAATTTTGTAATTTTTTAGTTATGCCCTTCTGATCGGGAAGGTTGTTCCCTTTGACTTTGAAAAATTCGACAGGTAAGCCGTCCTTCCCTGCCGGCTTTGTTCTCTTCAGTTCTTTGCAAGCTTTTTACACCTCCAAGGTTGGCGGATCCACAACTTGTTCATCCTCCCCCATTTCTCTCTTTTTCCTCCCTTCAATATCAATTCCAAGTGTTATTTCCATAAACGTACATTTTATCGTTAAAAATCGTTATATTTTAATAATGCACTTGGAAAAGTTAATCGAATTTTCGGTTGAAAATTTCATCATGTTCATAAGAACATTTTACACCGAATCATCCAGAGGTATTGAGGCAAAACACGAGTTGCAGCATTTTGACAATCTTTAATTAATTCTGACAATCTTTAATTTGCTTATAATTTCGATTCTCATTTTGCTAGCATCTTTGGAACTGTTAAGATTCTGGACATTCTAAATTATGCAATTTGTAGGAAATTAGCCAAGGAATTCAGATAAACTTTGATCAGTACCGCGAGCTGCTGGGATATTCATTTAAGACAATTTTTCTTTGGATTTGGAAAGTTCTAACTTTAACATCGCAAAGAAAAGTAATAAGATTCGATTCTAGATTTCCACACAGCTTTATATGGTGACCAAATGATCGATGCGAACTCGAGTATCGAAGGAACAATAGAGAGCATGTAAGCAGATGGGGTCAATAAAGTCGTTTGCCGTTTTCAGAATAAAACCTAGTTGACGATTGGCTTTGTTGATTATAGCGGAATAATGCATCTTAAATGTGAGTTGGTAGTCAAGCAATACTCCAAGATCCTTGGCTTCGTTGACCATCTGTAAAATATCCAGAGATGTAAAAATTCTAAATAAGAAATCTGCTTCAAACCAGAAACAATTTACTTTATTACTTAGAAATGCTGTAACTTCCAATAATAACACCTGTAGGTGATAAATGTTTTTCAAGTAAAGTTTTCTCGGGAATAGGATGAAATTGCCAAAATTGTAAGTTAAATTTTACTAATATGTCGAAAAACACCATTTTTCAAATGAACTAATAACATATTTGACAGCACTGCCGCTCAAAATTGTTTTATTTTGGATTGTTGACCAATAATCTTCAAAAATCTTGTCCATATCAGCCTATTTATTGACATCATGCTTTTGAAGTCGTAATTAGAAAAAAATAAGGATTAAATAAGGAAAAATATCAATTTCATCGAAAAAGAGAGAATTTCACGGAGCGAGAAGGGGTCCAACCGGCACCAAAATTGGAATTTTTTATGGTGACCTTATATTCAACAAACATTGAACCACATCTAAGAAGGTCATTCACATGAGATGTAAGATGGAATGACGTTATTCTTTATTTGCATGTAGGAATTAAATTAATGAGGTTAATTGTAGGCTGCCTAAAGCAGTTTTCTCATTAACTCTTAAAATTTGTGGAAAGAGCAGAGTGAATATTCACCGCTCACTTCTTGCCCCAGCATTAGCGCTACGTGTGGCAATTTTTTACACCACATTGCTTTCCTCTGCTTTGTACTGCTTAAGAGACACACAGTTGAAGCACTGCAGTGAGCTCCGTTCTGTAGTTATTGAGCATATTGTCCATTCGTGTAAGAAAGCTCACACCAGTTTCTCTCTCTGGAGAGACCGCACTTTTCGTCTGGAGAGTGACCGCACTTTTCGTTTGCAAGCTTCTCAGATACATCCAATTCGCTGTTCCCCTTAACAAGAGCGTCGCTTTGCCCACCAGTGTGAGAGTAGTTGTTTTCGCAGTGAAAGATAGTCTCCTACAAGCTACTGATTCTCTGAGGATAAATAACAAACCTGTCACTTCATACGGTTATGATTTTGATATTACATGTGGGTTATGCAGTAATTGGATGATGTCAGTTTAGAATGATTTGTAATATTTTGGGATGCTATGAAAAAATTCACTATTCCACAGAATATTTCCATGTTGTTATGCATGATATGTTTAAAATAATCTAGCATCTTTCCACTAGCACATTTAGTCATATTTTCCTGGAAAACTGCCTAATACTTAGCTTCTTAGCAATAAAAATTCGACCCACGAACAGTTACCTAGGGTTATCGCAACATTACCCGTTACTGGCTGTCATTCAAAATAAAACCCAGCATTAGCCATTGTGATTTTAGTAGGAATTAAATAGTTTCTAGCTCTTGGTTCGATGATTTTGCGGCTTTAGGCGAAAATCATGATAAGCAAAAGCTACCCGACGTCGGCTTGTGTGGACATACAAGCACATAAGATTATCTCAAATAAAAGTAGTGCGCCAGCAAAGGTTTTTCAATTCACCCAGCAGTGTGGTTCGATATGCAGAATCGAATCTAAAGCAGTAATTTTCCTGCGAGGGAGAATAGCGCAAAAGATGTTGACGAAATTTATGTTTCGCTAGCTTCCCCCCCAAGCACATGAAACGAACGCGCGGAAGACGGATCGCGATACTACCAGCGAAGGTGGCTGACGTTAAAACGGGCTTGATAAGTCATAGTAATTAAATCATATTATGAGCACCGTTATTACGAGACATTGAGCTCCCCGAGCCGGCTGCAGCCGTAAAGCGAAATTGGAACTCTTCCTGTAACCTGCCGCCTTCAGCAGCAGCTGTGGGCGGGAAAATTTTCGGAGCTAGTAGGCAGTTGAGGAAGCGATCCGCGCTTTGATGGGGTTCTCTTTTCTCCGTTGCGTGTTCGGTTTTTAGGAACTAATTTGGGGCTAGAAAAATAAACCGCCAGTCCGCGCAGCAGTGCTGGTAGCAAACGGCAGCACACGAGGCGAGATCCGGCGTGGACGAGCTAATTGCTGTGGGATTGGTTGCGAAATATTTTTTATGCGGTAATCAGATTTGGTTTGTAATCGTAAATTACTTGCGAAGTATGCGCGTGATTCCCATCAGGTGGAACGAACGATTAGAGAAGCAAGTACTAAATAAAATGTTAATAATTGTAAATTTAATCGGAGTGAAACAGGTTTTTTTATGAGCAGTATGAATTACGTTTTCGGTTAGGTTATATTTAAATTACTGTTAGATGGAATATTTAATAGGTTTATTCGTTATTGTTCAAGAGAATTGAGTTTTAAGATCAGTAATACCGAAATATGTTTTTAAATCCAGCTGTGCGAGTAAACCGGTATTTGATTTAGTCATTTATTGTCAGTTCATTGGGTGCTGTTTATAACCAACGGGTTCGTATTATTCTCAAACTTCGCATAGTTTGAAATTTCCCCTTTATTTACACACTTCCACTGCCTGAAAATGTTGAATTCATTGATGAGCTCATGTATGAGTCTATTTGGGTCCAGTTTTAGTATGTTATTTTGAACCATTTACTTTACTCTCACGATTCGTAAATATTTACACAAAACAGCGAAGTGTACAGAGGCGTTTCGCAAATTACCATTAATAGAGAAGATTTTTATTTGTTTATTTTTCGCCTCACTTCATTTGGCATTTTACTAACGAACTTTTTTTTCATCTCCATCGTATTTTTCTCCACAGGTGAGTTCATTTATTTTTGGCCATGACCTAGCCGAGCTGCCCACTTTCGTCAACCGTTCAACATTGCACCCTAAAATGGTATCGAAGCTGGCCTATGCTTCCGGATTAAGAAGTCAACCAATTGCCCCAGCTATACAGGATGTTATTGACATTGAACCGCTCAGAGTCGGTCAGCAAGCGAATGGTCAATCTAGTTGGATTGCTGTTTAGGTACACCGACCAGTAAAAACTGCACTTGTACAATGTTTTCGTACACCGTCAACGCTCGAAATGCATATGCAAATGCATACACACATACTTGACAATCTGGCAAACAACAGAAAATGGGCATTACTGTCGACGGTCGATGGCGACGACGCGACGCTGAAGCAGAGCACCTGTTGAAGTTCAGGTGCCTTTTATCGATTACTAGCTAATTAGCATGCACACCGTGTGCCTATCGGACACTATGAAATGCATTTTCTGCCAAACTGTGTTGCCCCCATTAAGTAGTTGAAGTGGATTTCGGATCCTGTTGACTGAATTGCTTGCAAATTAGTAGTTTTACGATGACAGGAAAAAATTAAATTTATCAATCCAATGGTGACAAAATCGTTTGTTTTAGTCGCAAATCACTCGAGTTGTTTAATTAGGATACATGCTGACGGAATTCGAAATTCGGTTCAGATCTTCTGCATGACCTAATGAAAGGTTTGTAAAATATTACTAAATAGAACATTAAATTAAAGTCTGACTTAAGAATTCAGATGTCGGAAGAGGGAAAATAGTCTTAGAGCAGACAACGATCAATGTGCAAATTGGTTTTATACTGATTCAAAACCAATTTACATAACAAATCACAGTTGTTATGCAATTCTAGCAAAATTCTTGACACAAGAGCAATCAGTAACCACTTTTTTCATCAGGACCTGCCTTTACACAGGCTCCCGTTGTCTGTCTGATTAATTTCCTGCGAATTCCTCCCAGTAGTAACAATTTCGGCATCACCCAGTCAATCAGGTAAAAGTCAACGTTTACAATTGTACGAATGCACCTCTCCCCTCCCCTCAAACACCAACTAATTTTTGAGCAGGCATCATCGGTCATCGGCCGTTAGGAACATGATGAAATCGCGTTCAATTTTGATGATAGTGTGTCAATAAAATTCCAATTCGAACGCAATTTGACGCTGGCTGGATGTCTCGTTCGTTGGTACCCTGCAAAAGGGTTGCCAAACGCTAGAGCAGTCGTTGTCTGTCAGCCCGAAATCAGATACTCCAAGAATGGTGCGAAAATTGCGAAACATTGCTTAGTCGGTGTGCGGAGCGACAACGGACGTCACTCCATTGTTGATCATATAGAGACTGGCTGATGAAGAGAGACAGATAGACTATGTTTGACTTTGTGTTCATATCGCACAGCTCGGTACCCCGGTCTGATGGGTATCTCCTTTGCAAACTTGTACACCGCGTTTCGACTTTTTATCAGCAGTTTTGTGCGATTTTTTGCTGGTTCCTGTCTGTTTGTTTCGAATTCGGGTGCACTTTTTTTTCGATTACCATGCAGTAGAAAATATGAACAAATTCGAGGCATCGTGTGTGTATGTGATTTTTGGATTCTGCTGTCATCGTGAATATGAATCAAATGCCCGAAAAAACTTGTTGCGAAAATATCGAGGTAATGGACTGTACTTTTCTGCTGCTAACCATTAGTGTAGCGTCATTCGATTGATTCCAAAACCAATCGTGTTTAAAATCCATAACCACCCAAGCGTTCGCCAAAACGCACAAAAGATCAACAATTGTCAACAATTATGCTACTAACCTTTTATCTACACACTCAACATCAACACTGGTGGAAGTGGAATGGGTGGCGAACAATGACAACGAGCACCATTCACAGTAGCAGTAAAATCAAATAACTGGTCGATGTTTTTTAATATTTCCGAATGCATTTCGTACACGACCAGTTTATTAGCATCACCAATTTGTATCAACTCGATGTTTGGTCGGAAATTATTCTCTGCCAAATATTGACCAGGTTTCACGATTCGCGATCAGATCAGATCAGGCTCAGCACCTAGTTTGCACAGTCGAAGCGATGGATGATAAACATAATTTACTCACTCGATGGTTTGTTTGTTGCCAGGTGCGACGATGAATTGAACAAATTATCGTCAAACTGACAAGCAATTTTACTGTCGTAGTTATGAGTAAATAATGCGCACAAAGTGGCGCTTCGGATGTGGTTTGAAATTGATTTGCTAATTGGATTTTTCGGTCGATTGCCGCTGAATGTTTAACATTTGAACCACCGTTGCTTTAATTTAATAACTGTGTAATGACTAAAACTCCCGAAAAGTGTGGCATTGGAAAAAATACTTCGGAGGCGGATGCTGAGCGGTATCGAATTCAGTGTGGGATCACGCAATTTGTTTTTTAATCATTAAAATTAATTCAATGTACTAGGTCCCGCATGTCAATAACACATTCATCAACTTTCCTTAAGTGTTTTAGCCATATGCATAACTGAATGAATTAATTGCTCATAAACCAGCAATTCTAGCTAAAAACGCTAAAAACCCCGAAAAGAAACAGCATTTTCATTTTAACCGAAACATCCGAAACCAGATATTTTTCACCTATTATGATTTTTTTCTCAAGAGGAGCTTTTTTAAAGCACATACTACATATTCAAAGCATTTCCTTATGGAATAATAATGAGGAAACCCCATTTTTACTACTTCAATTAAAAATATGTTGTCGTCCTTAAAAGGACGGTTGGTTTTAGTTTCAACAAAACTGGGAACATGCCGGAATGTCGACAGAAGGGAGATCCAAAGTCGAACGCTGTGGAAGGTGCTGTTAAATCTGTTGGTCTGCCTGCTATCGAAGGAAGCAAGATATATGAAATCGCCGTCTGCTGCAGCTCTGCTTGCTGCTGATCGATCCAGTTCGCAGTAAATCAACTCCTTGCAAAAGTGCTGCTGCTGCCGGCTGCTACTTAGTTAGGACCGTCCTAGTGGCCATCCACTAGTGACAGTTCAATTTGAGCAGAAGTAGGCTCTTTTATAGTCCAAAGAGTGCATTCTTGGTTACCCAAGCGCCACCATCACCGAAGAGTAGAGTAAAGGTAAACAAAATAAATTTTATTTTTCCTCTCTTTTCTTCCTAAGCAGCAGCGATTATCGATACTGATGATGATTTCACATAGCACTGTTAGTTGCATATAGGCTCTACCTCTTGTGCTTTTTCGGTTATTTACAAGTTGAATAAATGTAACGGGTGCGAATTATTACAATCTTTGAATGCTGCATTGAGAGTTGCATTAGCTTCATTGCAACAATGTGTGCTGCTTGAGTAACTAGGTATGTTATTCTGTCGACTGTGTTAGAAACAACGAGTATCATACGACCAATCAGATCAATAGAAATCTGCGTTTCGACAAAGTTTGACCATTTGCAATAGTACAGTGCAGGGATGTTACGGATGTGATTTTTCGGACATCTGCAGATGCGGATGCGGATATGTGATTATGGATGCAGATGTAGAAGCGGATGTCAATTTTCATGCGGATGCTCTGCATTCGCGGATACGGGTGCGGATATCCGTAGCATCCCTTGTGTTTTATTTTGCTGCTGGTATCCGCTGCTACTGCCACTGCTTCTTCGTCAGGACCGTGCTAGTGGTCGTAGTAAACTTATTGGTTTGAGCAGAAGCAGGCTCTTATATAGCCCAATTAGTACATTATGGGTTACTATATACCAGCGGTTCTCAACCTTTTTTTGTTCGCGTACCCCTTGACGATATTTTTCATATCGATGGGCTTGAAATATTTTCGCAAAGTGGAAGAGAGTAGTGGTAGATCATGTTGTGGTCGTCTTGTTTAGGTTTCTAATTGAACTATGGTTTGTTTGATTACTACAGTCATGTTTTAAAAGGCGGATTGAAAAACTAATAAAGTATTTTAGAGAAAAATTGCTTTGTCGGCCATTACTGATTTTTCTTTCGCGTACCCCCTGAAGGCTTTCGAGTACCCCCAGGGGTACGCGTACCCCAGGTTGAGAACCGCTGCTATATACCAATAATTAATTATATATTCTGTCGACCGTATTTGGGAAACCAAGTATCAAGCGAACAATCATGTGTCTAAATCTGCGTTTCAACAAGGCTTAACAATTTTCAATTATACAATAGTTCAAATAATCATACTTCATCAATCTGCTTTTCGGCGAGTAAATAGATACTTTCTCAGTTGCTACAAGAATGATGGAAACTGACTTAGCTTAAAACGCTCTGACGTTTTTCAGTTTGTACCCGTATTATGTTGCCGTAAGACGTAATTTTAAGTAAAAAAAAAAAACAAAAATAACACTTTTTTAAAAATCTGAATTATTTTCTATGAAAACTACACAATGTTAACTTAGCTCGATAGTTGACTAAGCATGGAGAAATAAATAAATTAAAATTTTCCAAAAACAATTTTTTTATCATGTGTTTTTTTTGCAAGTATATTGTTATCTGCAACTTTGCTGAAGACATAATACCAAGGCACTCGGCTCAATCAATTTGTTTCATAAGTCTTTTGTGTTTAAGGGAAATCTAACTTCAGGAGTTTTTCCTGAGCCCACTGCTAAATGATAAATTTTGTTTGACGTAGGACTACGTCTTTATTTTCTATACTAGATTACATTTTGTGAAAATGAAAATGAAACCAGCAAATATTGCGTCAGATTTCAAACGATTATAGCAAGCGACTTAATGCACTTAGTCAGTTATATGTCGGTGGATTGATAAAATGTGTAACAATTGTTTGATATAATGTTTAACATTGTTGCTTCACTGCTTAATGGTGAAAATAGGTGAAAAGCTCCAAGGTCAAGCTTTCTTATACATTTTCCTTGCTATTCCCTTGCTTCCCGAGCAAGGATAACAATAACATGGACGGAACAAATTCCACTGCCTACATATTTTGACTCAACAAAGTGTTTTGTTCCGTTTGTCTTTCTCGAAACTGCGTGGCCACACCCTAATGGCAAAAATCTACGCTGAACTCGATACAAAAGACTGCGTGTAGAAAACTTAGCTTCAGTCTAGTCTGTCAATAGCGAGTGGAGTATAGCTGTTAGAGGTACGCGACATTGCGAAACGAGAGCTGCATACGAGTCAACTTCCAGGCACTGAGGAGCATGTTACCTTTATTTTGCATACGGCAGCAACAGTTACCATCGTACGCTGCAGGATATTTTGCTGGCACAGCTACTGGAGGGCACAACGGAGAGCAAATTATATTATGAGCCGCCAAGCAAAATATTCAATGCTACCGGTGGTGCGATCATCAGCGTTCTGTAGCACACATTTCGAGCTGAAAATTATGTCATCAGTTCTTTTCAGAACTACAAATGCTTGAAGATAAGAGTTATGAGAGTTTTCACAACTACTACTAGTGTGAAATGTTCATTTATTTCTCAATGATTATTTTCACAATAACGACCAGGGCGCACCAAAGATAAACGGTAGTGTTGCCTATGAATAGTTTTTCACAGCAAGATATAACCCTCATTTCACAAATTTTCGATGCTAAATTGAGTGATTTTCCGGTTTAATTATTTTTTTGTGCCCACTCGAACACCGTTATCAGTCAAATATTAGTACCGAAAATTAGTTAACCTTAGAACCAGAGAGATTTTCGTATCGAAAAAACAGAAACTTTCTTTTGGTGCTTATGAGAATCACTCAGTAGTATCGAAGATGTTTTGTTTTGTTTCTGTTTCTCTAAGCTGCGTGGCCACGTGCTAATGGCAAAAATCTACGCTGAACTCGATACAAAAGACTGCGTGTAGAAAATTTAGCTTCAGTCTAGTTTGTCACACAATAGCGAGTGAAGTATAGCTGTTAGAGGTACGCGACATTGAGAAACGATAGCTGCATACGAGTGAACTTCCAGGCAGTGCGGAGCATGTTATTTTTATTTTGCATACGGCAGCAACAGTTACCTCCGTACGCTGCAGGATATTTTGCTCGAACAGCTACTGGAGGGCACAGCGGAGAGCAAATTTTATGCGCGGCCAACAAAATATTCAATACTACCGGTGGTGGTGCGATCATCAGCGTTCTGTAGCACGAATTTCATACTGAAGATTATGGAATCGATTCTTTTCAGAACTATAGATGCTTGAAGATAAGAGTTTACAATAACTACCATCAAATATAAACGTTAGTGTTGCCTATGAACAGTTAATCGCAGCATATAATATATACATTTAGTCCTACGTCACCATTTCATACAACCCCTAGGGCTGTATACCTTGTATTATTTGAGAGCTAGAACGCTTTGTTTGATTGCTATAGTGTCTTCGGCAAAGTTGTTGATAATAATTTTATCCTTCAAAAAACAAATTCACTGCATGAATTAATCAGTTTTTTTTTTAATTTTAGTTTTTTATATTTTATTTCTTAATTTTAGAATATCTAAAAATGCTTAAACAACACTATTTGGTTTACGTAGAAACAAACCTGGTTTTAAAAAAGTGTTTTTAGAGATATTTCATTTATGATTGTATTTTTGCATTTTGTCTTAAAAAATATTATTTATTACATGTTTGCCAGGACCAAATTAAAATAGCTTTCTTTTAAATTTTCGTTATTGCATTTTATCTATATTTTTAATTTTATTTTTTGTTAAGAATTGCACAGTTTTTCAACAAGTTGTGCTTTTTCTTAATTTATTTTTTCTTTCATCACAGCTTTTGGTATTAAATAAATGTTTTCAGTTATTCTCTTTTTTTAATTTCATGGAGAGATGTTTCTTGATATTATCGTTTTTTGGAATTATTTTTCAGAATTTCTTGTTATGGTAATCGCTTTTGTTTTTTTTTTTTTTCATTTTTTTTTTCATTTTCCAATTGATGTTATTATTATATTTACTCAGTCGGCATTCTAGAATTATTTTATGTCATGTTTTTATTCTTGTAATTTTTTGAAACCGTAAGTCGGGGTGAGATTGTGCCATCCATCCCGTGACTTGTAAGCGATCACTTCCCGGTCTAAAGACTTATCTTTCTTGATCAAGTACCCGAGAAAATTATTCTAGATGGGTGAAAAACAATGCAATTGTATAACACAAGCTCACCCCCACTGGCATAATCCCACGCTGGCTTATGGTATATATATATTTCATGATTCTCATGATCATGATTCTTGACCTTGTTAAAGGTAAACATAACCAAAAACTGAAAAAAGTGAATAGCTCTGCAGTAGTTAAATTTTGGCCATATGCGTACAATGATTTTTTTTTCATCAAATAGGGTTATATTCATATATTCATCTTACAAAAAATGAAAACACAATTAAAAGCATGAAAAAACGCATATTTTCTAACTAAATCAATCTACTAATCCATGGAATGGATTCTTCTTGGTTCACTTTAGATTTTTTTTTTTTTTCCTCACATAACATTTATTTGACACGGCACAAATACAATTTAATGTTTAACGGCGCCAATTATATCTGATGACTTAAAAACTAAAGCAAATTTTTTATCCTCGCTGCCGACTACGAGCTGAAATTAAGTCTAACTTAAAACTAGCATGGGATTTCCAATCAGTGTTTTGTTGTTCAATGGTCGACTGATAATCGTCGAATGGCATGTATGGATTCGTTCTGCTGAGCCACGATGTCGTGAGTTGGGACAGAGGCTCGTAGTCCTTGGGTCCTGGTTCTATTGTGCGGGGTCTGGTTGCTGGTTTTGTGCTTAAGGTTCAAACGTGTTCTTGTCGTTTTGTTGGGTGTAGACGGAGGGGAACGGGACTAGACTGGGGCGTGGATGGATTTCAGGAAAACGTATATAAGGGACATGTAGGATAGGTCACGGCTCGCCAAGACATCACGAACAGGAACAGCCGGCTGTCTACCCTCGGCCTGCAGGGAAGCTATTAATTTAGACCTGGCGTCACGGTGTACAGGGCATGACCAAACCACATGCTCTATGTCGTGATAACCTTCACCACAGGCACAGATACCACTTTCCCCGAGCCCAACACGACGGAGGAGCGCGTCAAATCTATAGTGATTGGACATAAGCCGGGACATCACGCAAATGAAATCCCGACCTACATCCAACCCCTTGAACCACGGGTTCGTCGATACTTTGGGGATTATGGAATGTAACCACCTTCCCAATTCCCCTCTGGTCCAAGCATTTTGCCAACTGATGATCGTATTCTGACGTACAAGTGCGAAAAATTCATTGAAGGCAATTGGTCTTTCATAAATATCACCGTTTGTTGCGCCCACCTTAGCCAAAGAGTCCGCTTTCTCATTACCCGGTATCGAGCAGTGAGAAGGGACCCACGCTAAGGTAATCTGAGTAGATTTTTCGGATAAAGCACTCAGATGTTCCCGTATTTTCCCCAGGAAATACGGAGAGTGCTTAACATCTTTCATCGATCGGAGAGCCTCAATGGAACTGAGACTGTCCGTAAAGATGAAATAATGGTCCGTGGGCATTTTTTCGATAATCCCTAGGGTGTACTGAATTGCAGCTAATTCTGCGACGTAAACAGAAGCAGGATTATCGAGCTTATGGGAGACGGTTAAATTGTTATTGAAGATACCGAAGCCAGTGGACCCATCAAGAAGTGATCCGTCAGTGTAGTACATATTGTCGCAGTTGATGTTTCGATATTTATTGGAAAAAATTTTAGGGATCTGCTGCACGCGTAAATGATCCGGGATTCCACGAGTTTCTTCTATCATGGATGTATCGAAAAACACAGTAGAATCAGAAGTATTTGATAAGTCGACACGATTTGGAATATTCGAAGAAGGGTTAATATTTTGGGACATGTGATTGAAATACAATGTCATAAAACGGGTTTGAGAATTAAGTTCGATTAACCTTTCAAAATTTTCAATCACGGGACGGTTCAAGACCTCACATTTGATTAGAATACGAGAAGACAGGCTCCAGAAGCGGTTTTTCAATGGTAGTACTCCAGCTAAAACCTCCAAACTCATCGTATGGGTCGACTGCATGCAACCTAAGGCGATACGCAAACAACGATATTGTATTCGCTCCAGTTTGATCAAATGTGTGTTTGCTGCGGAGCGGAAGCAGAAACACCCGTATTCAATAACAGACAATATCGTTGTTTGGTAAAGCCTTATAAGGTCTCCTGGATGGGCTCCCCACCATTGTCCGGTTATTGTACGAAGAAAATTCACTCTTTGTTGACATTTTTTCATCAGATACCTCACGTGACAACCCCAGGTGCCTTTAGAGTCGAACCAGACACCAAGATATTTGTGTACCAAAACCTGAGAAATCGTTTTACCCATTAATTGTGTTTGAAGCTGAGCAGGTTCATGCTTCCTAGAAAAAACTACTATCTCAGTCTTCTCCGGAGAGAATTCGATACCTAGCTGTAAAGCCCAAGCAGACAAATTGTCCAAGGTATCTTGCAATGGTCCTTGCAAATCGGCAGCTTTGGCTCCTGTAACAGAGATTACACTGTCGTCTGCAAGTTGTCTTATCGTGCATGAATTTGCCAGACATTCGTCGATGTCATTTACATAAAAGTTGTAAAGAAGGGGGCTTAAACATGAGCCCTGGGGAAGACCCATGTAGCTAATGCGAAAAGTTGCCAAATCGCCATGCGTAAAATGCATGTGCTTTTCGGACAACAAATTGTGCAAAAAATTGTTCAAAATTGGAGAAAATCCTTGTCGGTGAAGTTTACCCGAAAGAATGTCAATAGAAACGGAATCAAAAGCCCCCTTAATGTCCAAGAACGCAGACGCCATTTGTTCTTTACGAGCATACGCCAGCTGAATATCTGTTGAAAGCAACGCAAGACAATCATTCGTCCCTTTGGCACGGCGGAAGCCAAATTGAGTTTCTGATAGTAGACCATTTGATTCGACCCAGTGGTCTAAACGACGGAGTATCATTTTTTCCATCAATTTCAGGATACAGGATAGCATTGCAATCGGCCTATAAGAGTTGTGATTAGAAGCTGGTTTCCCTGGTTTTTGGATGGCGATCACCTTCACTTGCCTCCAATCCTGCGGTACAATGTTTTGCTCCAGGAACTTATTGAACAAGTTCAACAAGCGCCTCTTGGCATTGCCGGGTAGATTCTTCAACAAGTTGAATTTGATTCTATCTAATCCAGGCGCGTTATTGTTACAGGACAGGAGGGCAACTGAAAGTTCTGCCATCGTAAAAGGTGATTCTATCGCGTCGTGGCCCGGAGACGCATCGCGAACAATATTTTGCTCAGGAACAGAGTCCGGACATACTTTCCTGGCAAAATCAAATATCCACCTACTTGAAGACTCCTCGCTTTCGTTGACCGTTACGCGATTCCGCATTCTTCGGGCTGTGTTCCAAAGAGTGCTCATCGATGTCTCCCTCGACGTCTCGTTCACGAACCGACGCCAATATCCACGTTTCTTTGCTTTAGCCAAGCTTTTAAGCTTGGTATCAAGCTCCGAATACCGTAAATAGTCGCCAGTCCCGTCTGGTAGGCCTTAAACGCGTCGGATCTTTGCGTGTAGACATCGGAGCACTCTTGGTCCCACCACGGAGTGGGAGGCCGTTCTTTGATCGTTACGCCGGGATATTTCTTCGTTTGGGCTTGCAACGCGGCGTCGAGAATCAAGCCCGCGAGGAGGTTGTATTCTTCAAGTGGTGAATGATGTTGAATCGACTCGACCGCTTTTGAAATCATTTCCTCGTATAACTTCCAATCGACATTTCGTGTGAGGTCATACGGAATGTCAATTGGTCGCATGCGAGTTGACCCGTTAGTAATTGAAATAAGAATAGGCAGATGGTCGCTACCGTGAGGATCGAGGATTACCTTCCATGTGCAATCCAACCGTAGCGACGTCGAACATAAGGATAGATCCAAAGCGCTTGGGCGCGCTGGAGGTTTCGGGATACGTGTCATTTCACCGTTGTTTAAAATAGTCATGTCGAAGTCATCGCAAAGGTTATAGATTAAAGAGGAGCGGTTATCATTGTATGGGGAACCCCAAGCCACGCCATGAGAGTTGAAGTCTCCCAAAATCAAACGTGGCGAGGGAAGAAGTTCTATTAAATCAAAGAGCAGCCGTTGCCCAACCTGTGCTCTGGGGGGAATATATATTGAGGCAATACAAAGCTCTTTACCTTGTATTGTCATTTGACATGCGACAACTTCGATGCCTGGAATCGAGGGGAGGTTAATACGATAGAAAGAATAGCACTTTTTAATCCCTAAAAGTACTCCTCCATATGGGGTGTCTCGATCAAGGCGAATAATATTAAAATCATGGAAGTTGAGATCAATATTTGAAGTAAGCCAAGTTTCACAAAGGGAAAATGCATCGCATTTGTTTTTATTTATCAAAACTTTAAACGAATCAATTTTTGGTAAAATACTTCTACAATTCCACTGTAAGACAGAGATAGAATCCTTCATATACGCAGTTGAATTAGGCATCGAAGGATACAATCGCTGCAAGGAGAGGCCATTGGGCAGTCAACTGCTTCAAAAATGATCTAACTGTTGGGAGGAATGCTGTAAGAAAAATTTTAATTGGATCGGGTACATTGAAAGTTTCAAAAATCCAGTCCACAATGTCAGAAAATTTCACTAATCCAGAGTTTGTTTCATCAACTGGGAGTGTAAAAGGAGCAACTGGGGTTTTAGATGTTCCTGGCAGTGCTGGGAACTCCTTCTGGGACTTTTAATTTGCCAGCCCAGGAGGAGTTTGCTTCGGTTTTTCCGCAGCACTGTTTGGTTTGTTTGTAACTTTCATTTCACTTTGAGAAATCTTAGGACCTTTTCTGGGAAGTTTAGGAGAGGAAATATTTTTCCTCTTTCTAGACTCCCCAGGATTGGCGTAAGATGTTCCCGCTGGTGAATCGTCAGAATCGGTTTCCTCAGAGGGCAACAGATCGAAGGGGTTCGAAGTAACGGGAGAAGTGGTAACGGTCTTCTTCAGCATGTCAGCGTAGGAACGCTTTGAACGCTCTTTGAGAGACCGTTTTATTTTATCCCTGCGCTGCATGTACACCGCACATGTCAGGAGCTCATGCAGATTTTCTCCGCAGTGAATACACTTTTCAGCGTTAACACTGCAAGAATCTTCCGCATGAGACTCCCCACACTTGCCACAACGTGCCTTATTGCAGCAGTAGGCGGCTGTATGGCCTAACTGCTTGCAATTCAGGCAGTTCATGACGCGGGGCACGTAGAGCCTCACAGGGAGACGAACCCGGTGGATCGAGACGTGGCTTGGTAGTGCAGACCCGGCGAACGTAACTCGAAACGAGTCTGACGGAGTGTATACTGTTTTGCCACCGATGATCGATGCTGACCGCAATTGCTTGCAGTCGAGCACCTTTACTTCGGGACACGTTTTGTTCTTAAAGCACCCTTTGGCACTTTGCAGTATACACTCGACGGACAGACTCGAATCGGTTATGACACCGTCGATCTCCACGTCTCGTGCGGGTATGTAAACGCGATACTCGCGTGTGAAGAGCTCAGTGCAAGCTATATCGTTGGCCTCTTTCAGGTTACCGACCACGACACGGAGCTTGTTAGGCCGGACCTTGGAAATTTCGGTCACGCCCTTGTACTCCTTCGTCAGGTCTTTAGAAATCTGCAAGAGGTTCAACTTTTTCGATTTCGGTCCTGCCTTTGGCCGAAAATAAACAGTATAGCTGCCCTGGGCTCCGTCTGGGTAAAGCCTGGGGCGAGGGGGGACTGAAGAATGAACAGGGGAGGGGGTAACAGAAGGGTCAGGGTCAGAGGGGTTCGGGGATGGTGGCGCGGGAGGCGAGGGATCTACATCCATCGCGCTATGTTTAGCGCACTAGCGCTGACAAGAACACGTACCTTTTTATTTCTCCCTTCCAGTAAGGTTGGTTGTCCGATCGTTCGAAGTAGCAGCCGTTACAGCCAGCAGCACCAATACAGCAGCACCAAACAGCCACCAGCAGCGAGCCAGGTGTGAGATCACTCCACACAGCGATACGACTCGCTGACACTGATGGCTTCTTCTTTTTCCTCGTTTGTGTCTCGTCCACTGCTGTAGCACAATCCAGCCAGCAGCCAAATCGGCTTACGCACCAGCTGGCAGTCACGATGCGAAACAGTTGCACAAAGGAACGACCTTGAACCCGGATTTATTTCACTCGACCAGGCAAACAATGCCAACACTTGTTCACACGTCTTTTGTTTTATACTCTATCGGACCGATCACCAAACACGTCCAGTACTGATGCGTGTTCGGCACAGAATGAACACTTTAGATTTCTCATAATGTAGAATCCTCAAAAACTCATTTAATAGCTCTAAATTTGATATTATAGTCGGGCACAACATTAACACTACACTAAGAATACTTTAATCTTTAAAATGTTCACCTCAAATTTCTAAAAACAAGCTTTAATTAGCAGAAATATATGATATGTATTGTAAAAAATCCTAAATTTCAACTGTGTGTATTTTCATCTGTTTTCACTGCGTTGAAGATAATCAAAAGTTGCCAAATCAGTTCCTGTTAATACGAACATATCACACTGAAAATGTTGAATTATTCCGACATAATTGACATAAATCGACAGCACTTCAGTGGTTACCTAAAATACTAATTTTGCACGTAAACAACTACCACGTATACATAGGTAACCTACTACGACGCTTTGCGGTTACGTTCATTCATGAAAGTGTGATGAATATGGAAGCGTTGTGAAAATGGTTTGTTTCACAAAATTCAGGATAAATCTATCCAAGTTTACTAAGTTTCCAATACTGGGCGATTCCATAAGAGCGTGTAAGCGTATTTTGTTTATTTGTTCAATGATTTCTTGAAAATTGGGTGTTTAATCCGTGCATTCTTCGTGAATTTCGGCTTAATGAGATGAATAATGGAACAAATACCTTACATTCGTTATTTTGCGTTTGTTCAAACAATTATTCTCAAAAAGCACCTCAATATACTTGGTTTGCCGGGAATTATCGTAAGATTTTATTCAATAGCTTCACCACATAGAAACAATCGATTATTCCGCATGCTGTGGGCCCACAAAATCCATTAGGCTCTCAGGCACACTACACACATGCCATGCGGACAGACCCGATATGGCACTGCTGAACCCGGCGCTGGGTGTGTCGATAATCGCCTTACTATGTTCATTGTTTATTTTGCAATCAAAAATGTGGTCGATGCTAGGTTGGTGGCCTGCGTCACGCGATGATCATTATTTACCGAGTAACCCACAAGCGTCCGTGAAAGCGCGACTATTTATAAACAGATGCAAACGGGGAAATTGCAAATTCCGCACCGTTTCGGATCGATCAGTCAGCACTAGGCCTTCTTCCAACTAATGCTGTTTGAAATCCATCACACATCGCACCTCAACACCGTAGGGTCAAAATTCATACCGAAAGGGGGGCTTGAAATGAGCCGATATTGCAGATGGTTCATGGTTCAGAAAACAACATAAGAGCGTCGGATATTGGTTCTGGGACACCCCATCGGGCGAGGCAGTAAACCAGGTCAGGTGGTTAACAGAATAGATTGCCAGCAGTCCACTAAATTTTTACTAAAGTGATTAAAATTTCAAACGTGGTTTTATTATGAGAAAAAAATCTGCGTTGTCAAAAAAACTCATTTAAATTAGTTTAACAGAAGTCAGTGTCCCGTAAATTTTTATTATAATGTACAACTGATGAAAAACTAACTTTCATCATGAGATAAATAATGTGACTATTATACTAATTTGGAGAAAAAATTGATGTAAAATGCCAAAGTAAAAAAAAACTGAAAATAATGTATGATACATGAGCATGAGCATGAGCATGATTGACCGCCCGCGGTTGCTACTCCGTTATTGCCAGATCAGCTGTAATTACACAGAGAACCAATGGATGATGATTGGGACAAACTGAAAATAATGTATGATACAGATGCTAAACCGATTACCAGCAGATAATCTTCAACACTGGTACAAAATCATTACATAATTGAAAACATTCTACAACAACTCAAGAGGTACAAAATGTACGAATCGGGGGTTAATGTTTATTACTGTACAACACAATACAGTCTGAATTAATCAAAACCCAACACTCGAGCCATCTCGTTCCTTTTTTAATTGACATTTTTCCACCGAAGCGCAGTGCACTTCAACCCGAAAAGGCGTACAGCCACAGTACAATTTAATATTTCCGCGCCAAAGTTCGACTGCACTTCGACTTCAAACTGCCAGCACCGGAAAACGGAAGGATCGCAGTAGTAGTCATAAAAAAACAGTCCCACCTCACTGCAGACATTCCCGGCGGTGTCCCGGTCGGTAGCATCAATTGTCAATTGGAAAAAGATTGGAGAGTGGGTGAGCTGGTGGGGGAGAAAATGGGAAGGAAATAATAGATACTGAAAAAATACCTTCCAATCGAACGTCACCGGGGAGTTCGGCGTCGACGAGAAAAATGTCAATAAAAAAGTATAAATAGCCAAAAGCATATTTCTTCCGTTCGGGAAACTCTCCGCTCCACACGGTAAACTTTGCTTGCTGCATTCTGTCGTTCCCCTCCGATTTTTCACCGTCATGTGTAGCGTGCATTTATATATTGGGCAGGAATGCAGGTGCGTTCAACTGAAAGTGCATTTTTTTGTGAGTCGTTTCTGTCGATGTCACTATTTTTCGGTATTCCCAGAACAAATCACAAGCTACGCAGTTTTTAGTTTCTTTAGTCGACGAACAACAGTTTGCAATTTTCGTAAAAACTTCCTTCCAGTTGTGCGCACATCTTACTTAGAACGAAAAACGTCATCGTCCGGTTTTTCGGAAAGTATGCAAGTCAGCGAGCGTCGATAAATTGAATTTCAATATTTCACACACGATTGTCCTCTGCACCAGCCTTTGGCCTTTGGTCTTTGGGTGATCAGACTCAAAAACACACACACACACATATTAAACTACTAAACAGTCATCATTCGAAAGCGGGAGTTCTTCATGTTTGTTTTTTTTTGGCTTCTCTTCTGTGCTTCGCAGTTCGATTGAAATATTGAAATATTGGAATTTTCAACCTGTGCATTCATAACTTATGAAATATCAATTGCTACTGGGTAGAAGAGAGAGTGAATGGTACGAGAAGTAGGAGAATGTGTGATATAATATTGCACTTTCTAATGGTGCCAGAAGTCGAATGGTGAGATATTTGATGTTTGATTGGATACTTGAGAGTGTTGTGTTGATTTTACATTGTGTGAAAACAAATGTGAAACAGTAACATTGGAATGGAAGATTTCAAGCTGTAATAATTTTGCTATTACTAGAAGGAACATAGACATAAATCTGTTTTTGGTGACATAAAATGTTCAGCAATGTCGAGACACTTTCCTTCGTATCCTATTGAACAGTTAATAATGATGGCAAGTTTCAAGATTGTATTTACAGTAACATGTAAGTACGGAACAAGCGTGTTCACAGTGGACTGTATGATGGCACTACACATTTTACCCTCAAATATTCAAAAATTGTGGTTATATAGAAAAAAAGAGTTGGAGTAAATCCCAGTTAATCATTTATGATATTTTTTCACGTGTTAAATTTGATCACTGTATATATTTTTGCTCTCATTAGTACTGTTCTTTGATTAAAAAAAAAAGTAGATGTTTGATTTAGTTTTTGATAATCGTATTTTTTTTCCTTTCAGGTAAGTCTTGTAATGATCATATGGAATACGGTTCAAAACGGTAAATATGGAATCGTTTATACTTATCTTGAAATAGTTAGCAATTAAAAATCTAATGTCATTTCTCATATTCGTGCGGATTGAAATAATTTTAATGGCATCAGCGTAGTAATCAACTAGCAATGATAGCCACTTCTCCGTTGAACGAAAAACCGATAAACTTTATCCTTGGCCAGGCATCCTCCTAGGAACGTACCTCCAAATTGCACAATCACTCATCACATAATTGCCGCACATCCATCTCGCAGTGTTACGTATCGTGTGGTGAATCACAGCGCATTACACACTTGTCGGGTGGCATTCCCTTTCACCGATGCGGCGGTGCGGTTTGTTGTTAGATTGTCCCGAGCACCGACAGTTGCAATTGCGGCAAAACACAACCGCCGAAACACACTCACAAAAAACGAGCACCAACAATCTGCTCAATTCACGTCATTCGTTCTCACGGGGCGGCTAACTGACTGACTGACGGACACCCCTCCACCCTACCGTCTGTCCGTTCCTGGTCCTCAACCCTATTTACTACGTCTCATCAGGCCCGGTGTCTGTTGTCGTCGTGCATGAATGAATAAATGATGCAGATTTTTGGTTGCTGCCATTGTATTCTCATCCCAGCGACGGTAGGTTTATACCCTTTTTTTCTGAGTGCCTGCAACCGCGTGTAGAACCGAGCTTGACTGACCGATGTTTTGCGTCCACAATAGACCAGGCAGAGACGACCACTTGAGAATGCCTCCGGCACAAGCCGCCAGTTTGAGAGTTGACTCATCGCATTCCGCCAGCATCGGGGCTTATTATTTGATATGTGCTTTATTATTGGTGGAACATCTACGATTGTCTAAAGCACTTTGCTGTATGTATATGCTGGTGAATTTTTAAACTGTTGACCCAGATAATGGTGCTTGAGGATCACACTTCACAGGAAACAAAAGGAGCGTTTCACGAAGAAACTGACTGCTAGAAGTTCCCTGAAGTTATGAACATTGGAAAACTTTTTGCTATAATCATGTCAGAAATTTTTGGTGAGCAATAAGCTCTGTTTTTATGCGAATTGACTTCCCAGCAACAAAGGTACCATCAAGCACATAATTGTCCCCAGAGTATGGCACATCCAGGCTGCAGCATGAGTTTTTGCTACTGAAATGTTCAAATGCATTGGAAGCTGCAAGAGTAATCAACGTACTTTGTGTTATTGCAGCATTTCAATTTTTGCTCTGGAAGCAGTGGAAATTCCCTGAGTACTTCATTTGGGTCTTTCAACTGGAACCTCTGAGGATTCTTGATTTGCCAGCGTTTTATTTTCGGCCGACTAAAGCGAAAACAAAATGCCCTACAGCTCGAACTGGGAAATAAGGAAGAATGCAGTTTTTAAATCGTTCTTGCGAATTTTGGAGCCCTTTGGCGCCTAGGAGATGCGCCAAGTCTTCAGAGACTTCAATAAAGTTTTCTCGTAAGCAAACAGAGAGACGACAAACCCGGCGATCTAGCACTCTGCGGCCTATTGACGCACTTCCAAGGTGGCTAGAGGCACCCAAATTCACAGGAACGGTTTAAAAGTTTTTTTAATCCGAGCTCTAGGACGAAACTTATGTTGACCAATGTAATCACCTCAGAAGGTGTATGACTGATTAAATTAGACAAACGCTGAATATGGGGAAGCTTGATAACCGGAACCAATGCAATGTTGTGGTAATATAACAATTTAATATTGGCTTTAAATCCATTGAAAACTAACCGAGCATTTAAAATTGGACATATTTTTCCCTGTTTTCGTTTTAAGATTTTCATTTTACACCCATATGTAGCCGAATTTCCTGAGGGACGTCGTTCTACGTCAAAATAAGGTTTTGGTAATACAGGTCGGACTCGATTATCCGGAACATCAATCCGGATAATCGAATCACAGAAAAAATATTCAAATTTGCGGTTATCGAACATAAAAGAAATATTTCCTTTTTTTATTTTACTTGTATGATGCAGTGGCGTAACCAGAAATTATTTCTGAGACAAAAAAGGTTGAAATCTTGAAAAGCAAAAAAATAAATTGGACTTTGATTATTTTCAGTTAATACGAACATGTCCCAAACATGCCGGAAGTGACATAAATGGTAACAAATATGCCAGAAGGGATGGTAAAGGTAAAATTTTGGAATGATGGAATTTTGGAATTTGGAATGATTTGGAAAAATTAAAAACGAACACCGAAAAATATATATTCCAGATAAACGAGTCTAAAATTCCGAATAATCGAATTCCGGATAATCGAGTCTCCGGATAATCGAGTCCGACCTGTACCTATTTTTAAGTTATTGTGAAAAAGTGTATATTTTCTTCGGAAGGACAAAACTACCATATACAATTTTGCAAAGACGTATCACCGATCAAATAAACCGTTCTGGCTTCGAGCATATTCGTAATCATTAATTCCATTTTTACACAAGCTTTGTTCGCAAGTTAGCCGTGATTAAAAAAATATTTATTTATTTATTAATAAAAAATATTATTAGCACAAAATGACGCCGAAGACTATAAACAATGAAAAAATATTGAATGACACACAAATCCTGAATAAGTCCCCACATCACTCGACTTTAGGCTTTTTTCCAAGGTGGCGGACGTTTGCTCACAGAAACTGAGAAAGAGAACTAAGAGAGTGGGGTTGGAGTGAGTGAGTTGCACTCTCACAAAGCATCCACTCGGCCCTCCCCGAACCACTAGAACTCCTGAAGTCTCGAGCCCTTATTTTCCCGGATGCATCCTCTTCACTCTTATACCTCCTAGCTAGCTACTAGTTAACTTCTGCTGCACAGTAAAAAAGCTCAAAATCGTGAATTACATAGAGAAACCTTTTTTTGCCTTGGTTTTTATGTATAATTTTTCGATGTAGTTTGATGCAAACATAAATTTCCCTGAATATGGACCCATTCCACCTTAAGGGGCAACTTTGGGGCCATTTAGAATTTTCGAGAAATTGAACATTTTCGTTGTTTTTCGACGCCATTTTCAAAATTCTAAGAGTTTGTCCACATATTTGAATTTCCTTACCAATCTTTAAAAAAAACGATCTCAAGACGGACAAAAACTGAGCTTAAAACGGTGACTCTACGAAAACGGTTTTGGCATGGTTTTAGTATATTTCACAAAGCAAAATAATATCGAGTATGTAGAGCATTAATGGTAAGGCGTCGTACACAAATTACGTAACGCTAAAAATCTAGATTTCAGACCCCCTCCCCCCTATGTAATGATAGGTAACGTTCGACATGACCCACTCCCCTTAAAATTACGTAACGCTGGTCAGCCTGACCCCCCTCCGAAATTTTTAATTTCGAGCAAACATCACTGTTACGTAACTGTCTCTACTACTCCCCCCTCGCCCTCCTACTCCTACGTAACAATAAGTAACGCAGACTCAACCCCCCTCCCCCCTTCATGCGTTACATAATTTGTGTACGACGCCTGATGCGCTAATATCTGAAAGTGGTAGTCAAATTAAAAAGCCTTAGGAATCGATTGGTAGGTGTCTGATCCACGTAAAATGTCAGCAACATATCAATTTTGCCCCAATTCCCCTCCATATTAAAATAGGTTAATCTCGACGTTACATTAACTTATTTGTGATCTGTTCAATGTAATATGAAGAGTGTAAGCGATACTCTAAGATACAATAACAGTTTTTCTTCACATGATCCTCCCCCTTTTGCGGAAAGGGTGCCGCAGAATTATCGCGTCTTCATAGAAGCCAAGGCAGAAGAAAATGTAAATTGTTGTTGCACTGTGTTATTTCGATTTACTTTCCAAATACAAACTGGTTTTATTGACATCTTTTCATCAGAAGAAATTTAGTTTAAGAGAAGCCTCAAAGAATAACAATAAGTTTTAGTTCGATACTCTGGCGCTACAAAATCTAACTTTTCAGTTTTGCGCTATGTCTTCAGCAAAGTTGTAGATGATGTTGTCCCAAAAAACTTTGGAAATCAAAATTGTGGCTAGGGTTGTTTCTTGGCTTCTGTGCAACTTATCGATTGCGGAAATACCCATATATTGAGTGGTATTTCGTATTCGGTTTTCCAAAAACAGGAAGTCGTCATCTTAGATTTCAACATGAAATGTGGCGTCAATTTTTAGCTGCTGGGCATCATTCTGGTTCCGGAAATATCAATATTGATTGGTATTCAGCTGATCTCCAGAAACATTGGTTGAAATATGTGTTTCCTTGGTGGGTGACAACCCCCCTCCCCTCTCCCTCCCTAAGTCAAACGATAATAGAACCGTTTCTTGTGCACTAAAATTCTCACTTTCTAAATTTAGTTCCATTTGCTTGATTAGTTCTTGTGTTACGTCGAAATTTGTTCTTCATTTGTATGGAACCCCTCCCTTCCACTGAAGGGAAGGGTTTCGAACTACCATAGAAATATTTCTTGCTTCTCCACATGCCAAATTTGGTTCCATTTGCTCTCTCTAGGTATGCAAACATTTGTGCTTAGTTCGTATCGGAACCCTCACTTTCAAAGCAGGAAGGGGTGTCGAAGTACCATAGAGATATTTCTCGCTTCTTAAAACATTCACATACCAAATTGGGTTTCATTTGCTAAGTTAGTTCTCCGGTTATGCAGAAATATAAGTTTCATTTGTATTAGAACTCCCCCCCCTTCCAGAGGAGAGAGGGGGGTCTCAAACTATCATATAAACCTTTCCCGGCCCCAAAACCTCTACGTACAAATTTTTCACGACGATCGGTTTAGTCAGTTTCAAGTCTATATGGATCAAACAGACAGACAGAACTCTATTTTTATATGTGTAGACTAGCCCTTAAAATTAGATTTTTTGAATGTCTAAACTATCGTTGTAAGCATAACTGTGCCAGTGTCCATATAGTTTCCGTAGAACATAGGACAAGCATGCTTGGAACAGCAGAAATTTGTAGCATTTAAATGGTAACAATTTTCAGCATACATCATCATCAAACAACACAACTTTGTAGCAGGCCTAAAAGATAGCTTCTACACTGATCAAGTTATTGACCACAAACTGTTAAGTAAATGTCAGGCTGTGTGTAAAGTCACGACCGCAAGATTGACATAGAGTCACATAAAGCTATACATTACATTACTTGCATTGTTGCATTCAAGAATGATCGCAAGAGATAAGCTCGAAGCAAACTTTCCTCCCTCAAAGAATTAATAAATAGATTAATGCTTAAATTGCAATAGGCTATATTCTATCAATATGTTTATGTCAATAACATTAATTCGATATTTATGAAATATTTTTACAACGACTTTTTATTCGTAGGGAAGTGAAAAACAAACGAACTGAAAAATATGATACAGAATAGGAAAAATATATCGAATCCAAACGGGACTCGAACCCGCAATCCCCTTGTCTCTGGCATTCTGCCTTAATGAACCAATAAAATTGTTTTGTGGGAATGTGATGGCCTTGCAGAGATAAAAAATGGCATCTGGGATCGATTTTCAGCCTCTGGATATCATATTGGTTTCGGAAACACTCATATTAGATGGTACTTGACCATTTCAGACTGTTTAAAAAAAACCGAATGTTGCCACCTTGGATTTCAAAGTCGATTATTGGCTTTTGTGCATCATCCCGATTAGAGAAATACCCGTGTTAGGTGATATGCAGTTTTTTCCGAAAACCAAAAGTCACGATCTTGAAACTTAAAATTGCATCTTGGTTCGATGACCGGACTTTGGGCACCATTCTGGGCTCTGAAATAACTATATTGGGTGAAATTTAGTTATTTTGGGCTTCCCAACTCGAATCGTTTCTCCCATGATAGGGTGAGCTGAATCCACATTCACGAGTATTTCAGCATGTGTTATATATTGCCATACCTCCAGCTTATTCTAACTACTGGCCGCATTGATCGGACTGTTGTACGCCGCCCAATATGGACAAACACGTACGAATACTTTTCTCAAATTAGTATTTATATTCATATTATATTCATATATACTTATATTCATATTAGTATATATATTCATTGCATCGATTTCCTGTGTTGCTCAACTTCTTTTCTAAGTTACAAAAAGCTTATACCGGTTGAAGTAGGACTACAGCAGTTCTATGTTTGAGTTTGGAGCTTGTAATAAGAACAAGAATAAGACGGAGTTGTGGTTTTTGATCTCCCTGACATTTTTAGCTTACACCTTCTTTGCTACTGTAAGCTGCTACTACGGGAGCCAAATTGAAAATGCACGTATGAGGAGGATGTGTACTGCTTTTACAAATGAAAAGAATGTTGATAACGGGGGAAAATAAATACAGGTTTTTGATGATAATCGAGAGCGTTCCTTTATGACAGTAGTGGTATTGGCTAGATAAAGAAAGCCGACAGAAAAATTTTACTCCTTAATGTTATTCTTACTACAGCTTTTTTTAGCAGCCGTCGTACGACATTCGTCATAGACATAATAAGAAAACAGCAAAAAAAATCTCAACCCCGACCCGACTGCTATTACGAACAAATAGCAGCAGAAAAAGTATTCTTAGAGGACAGTTAAAAAAAGGCTGTACTCTTGGGATGCCTGGCTGAGAAACACTTTTCTCAATACCCTTGCAGTGTGGAAAAGTAGAAGCGAGAAACAGATCCAAAATGCGTTTTGTGCAGGATTCACGCGATTTATTGACTGGTTTTGAATTTGTAATAATTTTGCACGAATCCGTTGTTTTTTAATACATGAAATATCATGTCTTCATGACAGATATTATTGTTCTTTTGATGTTTAAAGCAAAGCTGATAACCGTAGTCGATTTTCTTTGGCTCAGCTAAATAAATGTTTTATGAGAAACTATAGAAATTTTAAACCACCCTTACGATACGTTTACGTAGTCCGACGTCTAGAAAAATCTTCTATTATATCTCCTGTTAAGCCCTAAAACCCTAAAAATATCCCCGATTCGTTGACCAACTCGGTAATTCCAGTTTCCAACAAAATGCGTCACTTACTTGAGAAGCATCAGTGATTGTTTTTCATTTATTTTGCATGGCCAGATTGACCGCCTATGATTGGTTATTTCTCCACAAGTAGCTAATCGATAACTCATCGATTAGCTACCAGCTTATCCGCACAGTTTATTTCGCTAGCTGCTACAGCGTCGTTATGTAACGAGCCGGACGATGGTGACGACATCGTCGTCGTCGTCAGGCTGCTATGACCCGTAAGTTCCCTACACAGTAACGATGCAAAACATTTCACCACACAGCTTAATCCTGCCAGCAAACGCGTGCCCCGTTACATTTGCATATTATTTATTTTGCATGCATATATAAAGCACTATCCGCCACCGCGGCGTTGTCCGTGAATGGTAACCATGTTACCGGCGGAAGAAAAGGGTAAAAAGAAGAAGTAGAAGAAGATCTGTTGTCATTTCGCACCATATGCTCTCTCGACTGCCGGTGCCGGCTGGCGGTTGATGAGAAGGTTATTAATTATGGCCGGTATTAGTGTGTCTCTAGGGTTTCTGCTTTTGTTCGGTTGAGTTTTTGTCCTACGACGTTGTCGTCGTCGACGACGTCGTCGGTTTGCGTTTCGACTTGTGCATCGCATTTCACCGTAGTCGTACGTACGGTTCAACGAAACATACGAAGCGCTACATGTGTTCGCCATTTTTAATGTGAGTAAGGAGCTGTCCCGTAATGCCATGCTGCGATTTGTGCAAAACGCGGTATGTAATTCGGCCTGTTCCCTGGGGATTTACGGCAAACGTTACATGCAAAGTATTAAACCCGATGGAATCGGTGTGGGTTGGTGTGTTGCCACTGCGTTTTTGAAAGATAGACAATGGCAAACAACGGGTGGATTTGAGTATGTTTAAAGAGCGGTCGGGTTACGCTGCACTTTGCAATTTATTTTTCTAGCAAATTTTATTTGAAACTGATGACTAGAAATTTCACAGCAGACTCGAAAATCATAACTGTCCTCCACATGTTTGACCGGGCGGTATTTAACGGTCGCCAATTACAAGCTGAACTTTCTAGTAACGGTGCTGTGCAAATAAAATAAAAAGCCGACTGTTGCAATGGTTCCGTCTGATGGCACATGATTGATGACCCCCTTCTGGAAGCGATATTAGCTAGCTGGATATCGCACCCCAGTGGGTTCCCACAGGAATATGTTGCATAATCTAGAATTGGCCACCCCGTGACGCGATTACCTCGGACTGAGAGAGTATGATTGATTACTTCGCGCGTGCTTCATGCGTAACGATTGCAAAGATCGCGGAAGTTACGATACAGCGATGCCTGGTCATCTGGTGGTCACCCAGCACAACGCCGTACGGGGTAACTGTCGAGGTGAAAGTATAGTATCATTTACCAGCCGTCGTCATACCGGCAGGCGTCGTCGGTCGTATCGCTTCATGGACCGGAGTTCAAGTTCTCTTTTACACTACTTCTTTTTTCATTTCGCACCGATTGCCATACCATTACTGGATTTCGGTGCACTCCGCAAGTGGTGTGAATGAAGAGTGTGTCTCGAAAACGATCGATGCTGTTGACCGACATTTTAGGGCAGTCACGGCTGCGATGTATGCAAATTGGTGCTGCCGCGGAGCACATAATAAGAGGGTCAAATTTTGCACATGCCGATCAGGCCGCTCTCGCGTTGGGTCAAGTATTTCAGGGTGAACGACAGTCCGCGCTGCTGGGTTTGGGATCTACGGACCGGCATCGCCCACTGGCAGGAGCGAATGGTGTTTGTTTCAGCAAATGGTGGAAGACGAGAAAAAAAACGCCTCTGGTGGGTACCTTGGAGGGAGACAATGACTTTTTGAGCACTGCAATTTTTTTTGTTTAAATTGATTGTTTTGTAATATGAGTGTTGGAGATTCAAAGAGCCTTGCTAATAGGACATTTTCTATAATGATGATTTTATCTGATTTGATTTCACTATTTGAGATATCAATTATTAAATCATTTCTATTTTTATCGAGAAAAATTTCGTACAAACTCTGCTTTTCCCTAAACGGTGACCCCAAAGAGGAATCAAGAAAAATACAATAAAATGCAGATGAAATTTCGGTAACAAATGTCTACATAACATTCAAATGAGAAAGATATGGATGGCCGTCAATGTCAGAGGAGCGATCCTTTAAATGATTTCAATGGGTCATTTGATTACCGTGCTTATCTATCTACTGAAGGGTCCCAGATTTTTGTAAATTTTTTTTAGCAGAGCTTCAGTTTATTCATCTACAAAAGCTGTAAAAAAAAGTATCACTTAAAGTTTATCGATGAAGAAATGTATCCCCATGATAATCAAAAACTTGAAAAAAAAAATTTCTCAGCAAAATAAAAATGTCGTGCAGAAAACAAAACCTTTGAGCGTTTCGTGTGATTGTATTGTATTTTTTCGGCTCAAATATGTTCAAAAATAGTTCAATTCTAAAGCAGGTATTAGACGAAGCAAACATTTGCTATTTTTTGGTACGAATTTTATTTGCACAAAATAAAATCCGTACCAAAAATAGCGAATATTTGCTTCGTCTAATACCTGCTTAAGACTAATAAAAATCAAACAAAAGCTGATAGTTCACAACAAAAGTTAGTCAAATCATACTTAAGTCCTTTGTCAAATAGGTGTAAGCTAACAAAACACAATGAAAATGCTTCTCTTCGATTCCGTTTCAAGCCAGAGTAAAAGCACTTGACAGTAAAGAGAAGGCACTTGATTTTCAGAAATTCTAGGTCGTTATTTCTTAGCACATGCACATGCTTAACTCGCTGCTCGTTGTGGAAAAATTCTAGTCACGCGAATAAAATATTTATTCAACCAACAACCATAATTGCATAACCTCCTTTCTTTCCCAATGCCACCAGTTTGTCCTCGCTAGGATTTTTTTTTTGTTACTCTTTCTCTTTCTCGCTGATAGTTTCCACTTATACTGGCAGTGTACACAACAGGGCACTACTGTCCACCCGGCCACGCGATTGTTCGGTACGACGCCTGGCCGGTAGATGACTAATTCAGTCAGTCAGTCAGTCATGTTTGCCTCTCGAAGAAGGCCAACGAAGGCGAGGCAATCGTCTGCCAGTCTGAGACTGCCCGTGCGCTGCGCTGTTATGGTGAGTGTGCTTGACCGTTTTCTCCGAATTGGTTAGACCGGTCGCCATGAAATTGTGCTTGCATACATTTGTTAAGTTGTTAGAATAATGGAGTCACTTTTTTCCCCCCGTTTGAGAAATTCGTTTCCGCAGTATAACATCAGCTAAGTATAATTTGACAGGAAGATTTTAAAATACATTAAGAAACTCACGATATTGTGAGAGGGCAAATCTTATTGCTCCGTCGGAATGGGACAGCCTCGAGTGCGCCGCACCACAGCAGCTTGACTTGGCGGCCTTCGATTCGGTGCGTTTTTTATCGTTTGCGTTTTTTAGTTTGTTGTGTCGTTGTCTTTTAAATTGTTGCTCTAAATCTTTTCTCGCTCGCGAATGATTTTCTCCGCTGCGCTGAGTCAACCGTTTGTTGTTGAGTTTTCTATTCGCTTGGTTTTGTCGTTAGATTGCGTTTAGTCGATTTAAGATGGCAATTATGGAGTTTCCGGAAAAGTGTTAACGTGCGTGTGTAATTTGGCTCTCAAAACTGGTTTGAAATGTACCAGAAAGGTAGAGGATATTTAATTGTCCACCTAAAACACAAACTCATTAAGTTCCACTAAAATCTGAGAGGTTATATCCTTTATGAACGAATTTGCGTGAATTCGCTCTGCTGCGTAACCAATATTGCATATGTCTCACCTTTTCAATCCGAGAGCCGGAACTTATTTCAACATATTTTATTAGCAAATCGAATAGAGCTAAACTAAACCACAAGCCGTCAATCCCACAGGGGGACAGGGTATGACCCCCACCGCCCCAGGGGAATGTCACTTCAAACGGCCAATTATCGTTTTCTACAAATCGTTATCACTCTGTCGTCGTCCCCAGCCATGAATATTTCACACCACACCGTCATCATCGTGTGCCTCCACAAGAGGGGGAACGGTCATACTGGAATGACTATCATAACAATAATAACAATAACAACACCTATAATCACCCGCATCATTGCTGCCATTTGCATTGTCCGGTTTTATCCCAGGGCGCTGGAAAAGCAGGTTTTTCTCAGTTCACATTCCCATACGGCTGCCATTGGATCGCAGCCGACCTGGGGAGACGATTGATTGGATATCTCTGTACGGTCTCTGCTATTCTCGAACTATTGCGCATTTATTTTCTCACTTCAAACAACGATAAACTCACAGGTAGAGGAATTCCAGTGTGCTTCGGAAGAGCAATCGAATGTTGATGGGAAATGTGTGTCTTATGATGCAACTCTTCTTGTGTCCGGCGGGTGGGAGAAACCAGAGGAGCGCCCGGTTTGCGGTGAGTTGGTGCGATTTTCTAATTATCGAGACCATGCCGAATCTGGCTACAAGGCCGCTATAATGAATAGCGGTTTCAATAACGCCTTCATCCATTCGCCTTCGGATGCATCGGCATCGAAGAGGAGTATTTGAGTGAGTTGAAAGCAAGTGTCATGAGTACTGTTTGTATGTCAGGGTTGACTTCAGGTAAAACCAACGACGTTTGAATTCAGTTGAGTCATGACCGTGAGCATGAGAGGAGATGCTGGGGGTTCAACACGCTCATCCCGAGGATTTGAACAACAAAAATAAGGTTCAGGTTAATAATGTACTAAAACGCGAAAACTCTATCTAGGTCATCAGATTTTTTTCTTCGAGGTAAATCCATAATAACCAACTCGCTTTGTTTTGCCTCAGACTGTATCGCTCATATTGAAAATAGAAAGCAGGTGGATGCTGTATACACAAACTTGAAAGCTGCATTTGATAAAATTAGCTATCGAATATGACTCCATAAACTTGCTGAAATGGGTGTCTCCGAAGACATGGTTAAATGGTTACAATCGTACCTAAGTTGTAGAAGCCTAAGTGTCAAACTTGGATCCTACCCATCTCGATGATCAAACACTTCCGGCTTTCCCCAAGGAAGTAATTTTGGACCGCTCCTTTTCGTTTTGTTTATAATGATTTTCAGTGTCCAGAAATGTGGCGGCTTTAATCTATGTAGTAATCCCACAGCCTCAAGCTTGTGTTATTGAAATTACTGACTTTGGGGTACTACTTGATGTTAAATTTACTTTTGAACCTCATCAAGCCAAAAGTGATTTTTGGAGAAATCGACTGCCCAGCTCTTTTCAGCAAGTTTCTGTTGAATTTTCCCGGGAATACGCAAAAATTCAGTCGATCATTTTTGATTTGAATGAAACTTTGCACACGTGGCTTAACAAACCGAGTATTTTTCACAGATGAAGAAATTTTCGAGAGTAATTTTCTAAAGGGGTGTATGCATTTTAGCATTGGTTCGGACATTCCCCATGACTTTCTTCTTTGGTTTGAGTTGCTGTTATAAATATATTTTTCATATGCGATGAAGGAAATTCTTCCTTTCCACTTCTCGATCAGTTGTTCAGGCGAAACAATCGACGCTCAGCGTTTAGCAGGGGCGACTCGTGGTTTTTGAACCTACCTGTTCAACTAGCAAAGCAAAGCAAAGCCTAGCCTCGGTGCTACATTCCGATTCGGAACATGACCTTCTGTTTATTCATACACAGACTTCGCAGCCAACTGTTTAGTGTACAGGACAATTGCGGGGCTAGCGCTACGATCCTACTGACACTAACAGTCTCTCCCGAGCCGAGACTCGAACTGGCTTGTTAGGCCAGCATTGTACCTCGAGACCATCTGGGACATATAATATTACCTGTTCAACTACAAATTTTGAAAATCGCAGTTCGAGGAAGTAATCACAAACATGTTTGCGTAATCACGCAAGTCATGCTATGTGTTACTATTTGAAAGTGAAACTAAAAATCAATAAAGTATTGATATAAATTAGCGATTGAAATATATTTTTTGCATGGCGTTTCCATGTGCAATTCACAGGTTGCACTTATGGACGAGTCGCCCCTGGCGTTTAGAATCAAAAGGCGCTTAAGTTCCTTGTTTTCGAATCATTCCCAACGTATGCATTAGTTTTGTTGGTAACTCTTGATACCAAAGCAAGCTGTTCCTGCGTTTGGCATGGATCTTTATAGAGCAATTTATTCGATTCAGCGTCTTCATTTCCAAATCAATTGTACCCCTAGGTTTAGAATGTTCTCGCAGAGTGGGAGAGAGTCGTGGTAGATAATGTTGTGACAGTTTGGTTCAGGTTTCAAATTGAACTAAAGTCATGTTTTAAGAGCAATTTTGTGCAACAAATAAAGTATTATAAAGAAAAATTGCTTTGTCTGCCATTACTGATTTTCCTCTCGCGTACCCCCTAAAGGCTTTCGCGTACCCATTTTTCTCCCTTGTAGGGGACTGAACCACTGCGACCATTATTTGATCTATTGTGGTATGCCCCAACTTACTCTGAGTGCGTATGAGCAGGTTCATAACTATTTGGCGAGTTGATGCCCTTGATACATTGTACATTTATCCCAGTTAGGCAACGCACTTTGCTACATTGCACATTTATCCCAGTTAGGCAACGCACTTAGTATGAAGTTTATTACCACACTGGGACATTCCCTCTAAATATCAGTAGGTTCTATGTGTCCCTTACCGAATATTCGCAATCTGCGCTGTATTAATACTTGGTATTCGCAGAGATGTTCTGATGTTTCACTTTCGATGCCACAAAGGCGACATTTATCATCATCAAGTTTACCTAGCGTCTTGAGGTGATACTTACTCGGACAGTGCCCTGTAATTAGACCTGTAAATGTCCACAGGTCTTTTTTATTTAGCCTGAGAAACACGAGGCTCTTCTCGCGATTTGGCTGTATGAATCTTTTCGATTATCGTAATACGCTTATGACATCCCAGTTCGCTTTGAAGGTCGCTTTCTCCCATTCGACGAGTTCAGTTTTCAGAGCGCTCGGGGGGACTCCACAGAAAGGTTCTGGGCCAACGAAGTTAATGGATGACCCTTGTCTGGCTAGTAAGTCAGCCGTCTCATTTCCTTCGATTCCACAATGACCAGGAACCCAGTATAAGTTAATCTGGTTTTTCATAGCCATTTGTCGGAGCTTTAGGATGCATTCCCACACTAGTGTAGAGTGGCAAAAAGGAGAATTCAGGGCTTTAAGTGCTACCTGACTTTCACAGAAAATGCAAATATCTGCGTGTCGGTAATTTCTTTTCAGACACGTATACGCTCACGCTATTATCGCGTATATTTCCGCCTGGAATACTGTTAGCCAATGTTCCATGGGAGAAAATTTATTAATTCCTGGCCCTGTGAATGCCGTACCCGTGGAACCATTCTCGTTCTATCTCTAATATTCCGCAGGGAATTTCGAAGCTTGGTTTCATTTCCACCCAATCTTCGTTACTTTTTATTAGATTATTTATTTGAAAATCTTTCGGTATTCTCAGGTGTCCTGTTAGATTTCCTTCTTTTAGATTAGACTGCCGGTTTAGCCTTAGAGCACTTTTTTTCGCTTCTAGTTGAACCACTTGATGATCCCCCAGTGCCCTTAGGGATACGCCTACCCCAGGTTGAGAACCGCTAACTAGAAGCATTGCCGTAAAATTTTTTAACTCTCGATGCGCTTCAGCCGCCGTTTTCTTTGAATAAAATGAGACAAGTAATACTTCCCATAAATGACTTACTGTTGGTGCCTCCATCTATTGACAAATTTTAAGAACTGTGGCTTACCTAATAATAATAATGTTAATATACAATTTGACAAATTTTACAATAAATAAAAAACACCAATTGTACATATGTATTACGCAAATATTACAAATTTCTTTAAATATTAAAGGTAGGGGGGGTGGAGTTACAAATGTCGATAATATTTGACAGGAGAAACGCACAAGAGCACAAAGCATAAAAAGGAAGGGTGAGAAAGTATACATACAAGCACGTATAAAATATTATGAGGGTAATTAAGTGATCAGGAAAAAGCGTAAACTGGGATACTACCATTACCGATTTAACCAAAGTTCGGGAAATTATTCATTTAGTGTCACTCTGGTAAAATCCTAATCCTAAATAAGAGACACCTTAGTTTCATATAACGCATTTTTTGTTCAAAATCTTTATTTTCTTTTTCTTACAGGTATAATTTATAGGCGAAAGACGGTCGAAAAATGTTGATTAGTGATTTTTGAAAAAAAATATACCAAGGTATCTAGAATACTACAAGGTATACAGCCCTAGGGATTATATGAAATGGTAACGTAGGACAAATATACATTGATTTTAACTCTTGTTCAACATTTTACACTACGCCTGTTATACACCGTGTATCTCCAACAGTTATAAGGGCTCCACTTGCTATCGTGTTAAGAACAAGAATTAAGTTGAATTTTTCAATTTCATTTTCTTTTTTGTGTCGAATTGAGCGTAGATTTTTGCTATGAAGGCGAAGCGACGCAGACTCGAAAATGAGAAACGAAACAAAATACCTTCGATACTACTGAATGATTACCCTGGTCAATGATTGTGATTGGCGATAAAATCAGCGATAAACATTCGAACTTTTTCAGCGTGTGAGTCAACTTCGTCTCTCAGTCGGTTCTAACATTCATCGTACGATATGCCAGTCCGAGTGAACCAATTCGGAGATTCGCTGAGATAATTCATTCTCTCTTAGAGATGGAATTCCAATAGCTCTACAAACCACTGATTCACTCTTCGCTTATAGAATCCAAGTGTCAAAACAAAAAAAAAGTTAAAAGTTAAAAAATGCATTTTTGACCGCAAAAGTTGCCAATACATTATTTTTGTATTTTGGAACTAAATTTGAATTTTCCGGCAAATGCAGCCAATTCTACGTTGAATTTGAGAGTTTCATCATGTTCCCCGGTAAATTTTACGCAAGAAACACCTATCACCACGAAGTAATATTGGCCAATCTCGATATGTTACATTGTAACAAAAATAGTTTTGAATTTCTCAATTTACATCAAACAATAATACTTATTTGGGAATGTCTGATAACTTTCTAACCCAACCCTAGAAATGATTTTAAGAATTCTTATGGTTATTAAAAAATCCAGAAAAATCTTTCCCTCTTTTGCAGCAGGGTTGCCATTTTTTAATTATTTCCTAAAAATTTAATTTTTTAATTCGAGAAGCATCTCGGCCAGTCTTGTTTTTGGAGCCCCCACCAAGAGCTGCCAATGCAAAGATTTAATGGATTGATCGAAAAAAAAACTGGCAACAGCTGCAAAAGAAGAAAAAAAATTATTCCCTTTTGACACAAAATATCCTAAAAATCATTTCTTGGGTTGTTCTTTAGGTTAGAATGTGAACAGACATTTTCAAATGAGAATAATTGTTTGATGTAAATTAAAAAAATCAAAACTATTTTTGTAAAAATGTTATATCTCGAGATTGGCTTGGAGGGTTTTCATACGTGAAATTTCCCGACGAAACCGATTTGGCAGTTTTTGCCGGAAAATGCTAATTTAGTTTCTAAAATGCAATATGCAAATGCAAAAAAAAAGATAGATTATCTGGCAACACCTTCCGATAAAATATTATTTTTCCGAATTCCTTGATTTATTGTTTTCAAAAATCACCTATCAGTATGCTCTAAGAATTTATGCATTCAACTAAGCTTTCCTCAAGACTTTGTAAAATTTATTGTTTTGACAATGACAGAAAAAATTATAGAGAAAAAACTGATTTTAAGGAGGGGTGCTCCACAAAAAACCCTATTTTGTCGTGTTCAACGTACAAATAGGACAACGCAGTATTCAGCATTTGTTTTTCTTATAAAATTTCTCATAACTTTGCTGAAGGAAGCAATCGGGTATAATGAAAATTAGAAAAAATATTTTTTATCTAACTGTTAGGTAGATTGATCGAAAAACCAAAAGACGCCAAAAGTAAGACCTTGTTCTATGCAACAATGTTGGTGAAGACATTGAGTTCCTACATAAAATCAATTTTTCATATTCAAAACTAGAACGATCACGATTTTTCGAATTTAGACCACTGTGCACTGTGGGATTTTCAAATAAATCTTTCCACCAATTGTGAATGTCTTTAAATATAGTACTTGGTATGTGTAGAAACTATTTTGGAAGTTGTTTCATAAAATTTGGGGCTAAAAACGTGCTTTACATTGAGTATTTCTTCGTTTTAATATCACTTATTTGTACTTTACGACCTTCAAAAGGGCATTACTCAAAAATGTATTGTACGATGATTTTGAAATTTTGACCAAAGATTCTGGACATCATGAAAAATCGAATGGTGTACTCAGATTCTTTGGTGCATTTTTTTTTTATAAAAACGGTCTGTGGGAGCATCGTGTTCCAGGTACCTGTTGGCTCTTGAAATAACATCCTCGTAATGTGTCCAGAATAATAGCTGGCTATCCAAAATTGTACCTGAACTTGGCGCAAGCGCTGAAGTCCTTGTCCAGAGAAACTGTATTGAACGCTGATTGGTTGTAGCTTTCTGCTAAAGATAATGACGTTTACATTTATCTGCGCACAGGGGGAGGATATTTAGGTGGCTCCACCCACCGAAGGCATCAAGCAACTTTTGTAGTTACAGGCAGTCATCAAGGCAGGCAGAAGTCATGAAAAATTTCAAATCGCAAAAAGTACATATTATAGTAGTATCATCGTTGATGTAGAGTGAGAACAAATGTGGACCCAGATTGCTTCCTTGCAGCACTCCAGAACAAGTAGTGAATGACTCAGAATGGGACGACCCAACACCAGAACCTACAACTCTGTCGGTCAGGTGTGATCGAAACCAACTCACAAGCACCGTAGAGAGCCCCAGTTCATCCAGTTCTCGAAGAACGATGTCAAAGTTAATAATATTTCAAGTTTATAAATTATAAATTTTTTAAGTATTTTATAGAAACGAGCCTTACACATTTCACTTACGATTTATTTTGAGCAAATTTAATAAATGTCTCAGTTGTTCAGATTAAAAAAAAATCTATGTTAATCTTCGGTTTACTAATTCCATGTGATTTTGCAGATTTCCAGTTTTAAAGATTTCCAAATTTTTCATGTTTTGGGAATTTCATAGTTGTTAGACTAGTGGTAATTACACATACTCTACAAATTCTAGCAAATTTACAAATACTTTTTATTTTTTCTTTACGATTTCATAAAAATCATAAATTTTGTCTACCACCACAGTTTTAATAAATTTTGGACCAAGTTTGACGGGATATTACCATGTTGTACAAACTGTGCTTGTTCTTTCACTATTATTGTGCAATCTTTCAGATATTTGTTATATCGAAAAAATATTTGTTTCTTTTCGATTTTGATGAAAAATATCAAGCTTCAATATAGAAAAAAAAACAACTCAAATTATCACATGAACCAGCAACTCAACAAACATGCTGAAAGGAAACGGTTTCTTAAACTGAGAGCTAGGAGTACAATATTTTTACAATTCATTAAAACTTTAACAGACACAGTTTGAAAAATGGGACTCTGCGGGAAGATGACATTTCTCTAAATCAGTGCTTCTCAACCTTTTTTTCTCCGCGTACCCCTTGGCGATTTTTTTCATATCGATTGTACCCCCTGATTTGAAATGTTCTCGCAGAGTGGGAGAGAGTAGTGGTAAATCATGTTGTGGTAGTCTAGTTAAGGTTGCAAATTGAACTATGGTTTATTTGATTGCTACAGTCATGTTTTAAGAGCTAGATTGAACAACAAATTAAGTATTATAAAGAAAAATTGCTTTGTCCGCCATTACTGATTTTTCTTTCGCGTACCCCCTGAAGGCTTTCGAGTACCCCCAGGGGTACACGTACCCCAGGTTGAGAACCGCTGCTCTAAATCATCGATTCAGAGTCGAATAAACGGAAACGTAAAAACCGAAATATCGATTGTAGTTTCAAGATAAAAGCAAATAAAATCGCCCGAAAAAAACTGTAACATTTTCCCTACAGTTCAATTGAGACCACCTCGCAGCCACTTGTTTATGCCATTTTACTAACGTCACACACCGACCAAACGCTTTTGCTGCGTTGCGGCCAGACCGGATGATGTTTGACCATCATGTGGACTCAAGGGGGCCATTCGTTCGGAAAGTTCATTCTCTGGACGCACGGAACGTAACTCCACTCCAATCCTCGGTGGAAGATTAACAATTGGCAAAAATGAAAGAAAAAAAAAACAAGTCAAGCACTTCTCATAGGTGTACGTGTGCTTGTGTCTGTGCGTCTGTTATTGTGTGTGAGCGTGAACCATCGACAAAACAGCAACGTTGACAAACAAAAGCGACATCGAGTGGCTCGGACTGAAGGTGCTGCAAATCCACCCACTCGCGCGTACGCGTTCTACATGGACGTTTGTCGTTCGGCAGGACAAAACAGGCGAACACCACACACAGACAATGTCTGGCCTCAATGAATGGTGGTACGGAGATTGGATAAAATCGAAACCGGTCCTCTCAAGGGACCAGCAGTGTCTCGCGTCGCCTGATAAAATTAGTTTTCAGTTCTTTGCTCGATCCGACAGAGGAGAGAGAGAGACCCCAGCCTCAAATCTCGATTGGCTGGTGTAAATGAAGTATCTTGCTAATGCAGTTTGGCAGCAACCTTCGGAATTCAGCAAGCGCCTGAGGTTTCAGCTGCAGCAATGGAAAAGTGAAAAGCAGAAGAAAAGCAAAAGTGCCTATTATTTTGAGTTTTGTTGGTAATTTTGCATCGTTTTCATCGTAGTGAAAACGAAAACCGAACAACCGAAGTGAGATGATTATTTAAAGAGAAAAGCTCTCGTTATTTGTTACGACCTGCACTGACTTTGATGTCGCTGCCTGCTGGTGCGCAAGTGGGTCTTTTGTTCCGAAAATTGTATCCGATCCGATCTGTTTGGAATGTCGTCGACGGGAATTGACATTTGTGCCGGGAGGTTGGAGTAGTTGCTGTTCTGTTCCCCGATGTGCGGAACTGTAGAGCATCGTTGCTCGGGGAGATGGAGTATCTGGATGAACGATTTTCATTTACCGAAAAATCGACCTTTCTGCAACTGAAGCACAATAAGCCTATTGTCAGATACATCTATGTTTTTTCCAAAAATAGGTTAACTGATTTGTAGACTTCAGGGTCAAGTTTGCCAACAAGTAATTTTCGGTTATTCGATGTTTATCACAATCTAACCTAACCAAAAATGTAAACAGGCAAAAGCAATTCAAATTTAACCCATTCTCCTCACGTCTTAACTTTGATTACAGTTAAAAAAAATATACTTGAGTTTTTTAACGATAAAATTTTTCAATACGGTTGGAGAACCAATCGATCTTCAACATGCAATAGAGTTTGTGCCAATTGTGCATGTGGTTGCTGGGTAATTGTCATTTTTCGAGGTAAAAACTAATTTCTCTCCGCGGGATAGGGTTTATATTCGATGAGCTCTCGTCAGCCTAAGTAGTTGTTATGTTCAAAATTGCGCTTCTTGATTTAAAATCTTTCACATTCTGTCTTTAAAAATTTTACTTTAGAATCCAAAAATTTGATTCTATTGTTCATCTCTAAACTCTAAAATCCTGATTTTATCCTAAAATTATAAGTTTGCTGCCAGGGGACATTTAATAGACTACGACTGTAACTATCGTGAATTATCTGATGCAACACAGTTCTCGACCTGTAGAGAGGAAAAAAAAATAAAATAGTTGGCATTTATCCCGCCTGATTATTTCTCGTATCATTTTCGCTAGCTCTATCTTTATCCAGGAAAAATCTTTTATGAGTTATACAACACCTAATATCGAGTTTTATATTACTAATTGTTTCTATTTTATCATTGCAGGTATGTTTCTCAAGAAAAACCTTTTTGGATTACAGTTGAATTTATAATCCTACAACGCAAAAATAGCCAACAAAAGGTATGAGACGAATACAAAAAGTACTTATTGCAATTTTAACACGCTTTTATTTTATGCTAAATACTCCGTGGTCAGAAGCACGATTTAAACCTGTAAATCACTATTAACATTACCTTACTACTTAGACCTACTTTAGTCTGAACTTCTCTACTTATACTTGGAAAATTCTCATCCATTCATACCTAACGATAAACTAAAAATAAATGGCTAAATTTAAATCGCATTTACCGAGTATTTCGAAATAATTATAAAACTTCTTACTGTTATTATTGCACAGCATATTTTGAAATGACCGCCAAAAAGGTTCTATTTCATAATATCAAATTTCGTAAAGTAAATTAGCCATATAAAATGCACCAAAGACAACAACACATCCTCAGTGCAGCGTAAAAGTTCAATTGCAGCACAAAAGTTCACGCCCCTCCGCAATGAGAGAAGCAATCGTAACAACCCGCTTCCGGTCGGCCGCATTTCAATGCCAAATTATTGTGCAGCTGCTGGCTCTCGACTAAACGGCCGGCACCGCAAGTGATGTGACTCATCATCCATCGTTCTCTCCTCTCCGTACTCGGTTGATCTTCCCCGTAGGTCTTAACTGAAAAAAGACAAGTGAAGGATCACCAAAAATGCTGAACAAATCTCCTCTTTATTGAAAGCTTTTATTGTTTCTGCTCGCTACCCTCATTATTTTACGTATTCTGGTGCCGTCGTCCCCTGTTTTTGGTGAGGTTACTTATTCCATTTTTTTTTCATCTCTCCAAAATTCGTAACAATCACCCATGTTTGTTTACACACGCTTCGCAGTCTCGGCAGAAACCATACTTGTGCGGCAGCTCGGAAAGGAGAACTCCAATGACATCTTTGGAGATAGTTTGTTTTTTCTGTGTCCGAAAAGTTTTCTGGTCCTTCGTTACCAAGCCAGTGGACCGCACAAAATCAACAGATCGGAAAAGTCTACTTAATTGTGCTCGATTGATGCAGCCTGGGCTGTTTTTTTCCTGAATGTGGCTGCATGGAAATTGATCTCATCTCGAAAATACTGACGGAATGAAAAAAATAACACCGAAACCGAGATGGAATAAATATACCAAAACGATCTTCCGCTTGGATACTGAATTACTGTACGGGTTAAAGATCGTTTCGTGAATTAGCCCCGCACAAGTGCAGCGTGGCGTGTTTGGAAAAAGATCGGAGACAGGAAGATTGCAATAAAAAATGTGTGCTCTTTTTTTCTTCGAAACGTAAACAACGGCCACATGTTGCTGTTACTGTTTTAGTCATTTCTACTGCACTGCTTTGGGACAAGCGAGAGATTTAATTTTAAATAAGATAATAATAAAAAAAGGTCCTTGTCGGATATTACCAACTTCAGTCATTATTTTAAAACAATAAATGTTACATGTCGAGTGGAATATTTTCTTTTATTGTTTTTTGGATTTATGACTATAAATAGTAGCAAACAACAAATAAGCAGCTAGCAGCACGCTGCCACACTTAAGAAGAGTGCTTTTCTTTCCTTGCGATTAGCCTGTGTCTACTTAGCTTCGAAAAACGAGCGGATTTCTGCCTGCGAACGTTCACTGGAAGCCGATGTAGAATCAAAACAAATCAGAAATCAAGCCGCAGCACTGCGCATCAGGTCATGCGAGAGCTCTTTTCTGTAAGGCATTTTGAGCGAAAATCTCGCCTGAAGGATAAACAGTACTTCACTGTGCACAACGATGATGTTTATTCTACTCATGACGAACAAACGAGGCTTTCTTGAACGAGCTCCCGATTGCATTGCTAGTTGTTATTGCTTTGTAGAAAAAAAAATAAACCGATTATACAGGTACAGTTTTCCGACTAGCAGGAAATGACTCCAGGTTTCTTTCTGAGTTAATTGGAATAATTGCTTGCACTCCTACTTGAATCAATGAAAAAAAAAACAAACTCGGAGTGCTGGTATTGTTAAGGAGCAATTCTCTAACAAACGATCTAACTCGATCCTTTTCAAATTGAATGGAACTATGCCTTTGAGTTTGGTTTAGAAAGGTACATTTTTTTCGTAGTAGTTAACTGGATTCAATATTGCAATATCTTCGCTCTATAACGTCACGTAGTTTCATACCATGTGAAGTTGAAAATCAATGGCACTTATCACCAATATCGCATTTTTTTTATTTCCCTATCAATTCCTAGTATTTAAATACTGATTTCTCGGTAAATCAGTTCGTCGTTTGGCATAGCTCGTGGAATCGAATAAATCCTTGGTGATGTAAAGTGAAGATCATGTCCCCTTGTTTGTTTTCTCTAATCTATTTTTTCAATAAAATTGGGCTGATTTGAAGAAAGCAACAGTTTTTGGTTATTTTCATAAAAAAAATCAGAAACCAGTGAAATTCACAGAAAATGTGATTTTTTTGAAATTCTCAGTAATTTTTATTAAAAATAATCAAAACGGTTTTTAAGTAAGATTGTGTTTAAACAAAGCACTGGCTTCATAGGTGTTACGGAGCATCTGCTCCAGCTTATTTAACCGCAAAATATTCGTTATTAAAATCATGCTAAATGACTGCAACGTGAAATTTGCATGCTAATTAAGACCACTGACATTTTGATGAAACGTGTTGGTCATAACATTCATGATGTTCACACATTAAAAAGCTGTGCGCGCAATGGATGCCGCGTTTCTTAACCGTTATGTACTCGGCAGGGTACCCGGGTACCTTTTCAGAATTTATTGCTCTAAAGAACAAGGATAAACTCAACCCAGCGAGCTGAAACTTATGGAATGTTCCTAACCAGTGGAAATAAACCATTTCCCATCATCAGACTTTTTTTAGCAGCAGGAGGGGTCGATGGGGGAGGCTTCAAACTTTTATACCCCATAAGCACTCGGCAGGGTTCCAGTAAGATATAGACTGTTCCGAAAATTATAAATACATCTTCTTTCTTGAATAAAACAAAAAATACAGGATTTTTCGGGTCATTTTATTCTGAAATATTTCAATTGTTTCAATTCAAGTTGGGATTATTTTTCGTAGGATACGCGAGTTCTCTAACTTTTCTCTTAACACTACTCATAAGCTTTTGCACAGTGTGTTCTCCGACCATTTTTACCACTTTAAGCCAATCTTTTTTAAATTTTTCAACATTGTCCGCTGGTTTGACATATTTCCTCAGCTTTGCCTTGGTCAAAGCCCAAATAGTTTTAATAGGGCGAATTTCAGGGCAGTTTGGAGGATTCATCTCCTTTGGGACACATGTGACATTATTTGTTTTATACCACCCTAGTACATCCTTAGAGTAATGGCAGGAAGCAAGATCGGGCCAAAAGATTGGAGGATTGTTATGCTGCTTAACCATGGGTAACAACCTTTTCTGCAAACACTCTTTCACGTAAATTTTACCATTCATTGTGTCATTCGTAATGAATGGACGAGATATTTTCCCACATTCACAAATGGCCTGCCAAACCATTACCTTCTTGCCGAATTTTTCGGTCTAAATGGCTTTCACTGGTCCAGGGACATCCTTTCCCTTCGGTGATGTATAAAATTGCGGTCCTGGCAGAGTCTTATAGTCTAGTTTTATGTAGGTTTCGTCATCCATGATAACACACCCCATTTTTTTGGTCAGAAGTCTGTCATAAAGCTTCCGAGCTCTCGGTTTCACAGATTCAGCTTGTTTTGGATTTCGTTTTGGCTGCTTCTGCTTCCGACGGGTCTGCAGACCCATTCTTCCCTTGGCACGCATAACGTTACTCGCCGAGGTTCCAAGCTTTCTCGCTACATCTCGTACTGATACTGAAGGATGCCGCTTGTAGTATTCCTTAACCTTTTTGTCCATTGTGGGATCAACAGGCCCGGGTTTTCTACCACGTCTTGGGGCATCAGTAAATGTGCACTCTTCACAATACTTCCGCAATGCGATTTGAACTGCTCCGACACTTATACCCTCTTCTCTGGCTAATTTTCTTATAGAAAGACCACTCACGGTGTCCCTTTTGTGCACAATTCGCTTTCTTTGCTTGGGAGAAAGGCCACGCATTTTCAAAATTTCGCACTAAATGTTAGAACAAATGACAGCATCTTTTTCTTTTGGATGTAAACAACAGGACGCAGCCAACGTTTGGTTGAATACTGCACGTTATTTGAAATGACGGTTGATCGTAAGTGTATTTATAATTATCGGAACGGTCTATAAATTCGTACAATTGTCGATAAAACCGACCAAAATTGGTATCAAAACTCATGAAACAACTCCAGGAGTTGATTTTAATTCATTTTGAGTCTATTTGATGAGTTGTTCGAAATGGCCATTTCGGAGCAGATTCCCGACCTTGAACATGGTCCCGAAGATCCGGATTTACGAAAACCATATAAGGACCAATGGCTCTTTCGACCCCACATACTAAAAATAGACAAATTTTCCAATCTTTTGACGGGTCAAGATCGAAAATCGGTCAAGAATCAAGAAAATAAGAAGCATTTCATTTTGGTGGGTACCCGGGTACCCTGCTGAGTACTTACGTGTGGTAAAATTGCCAAGTACATAACGGTTAACAATTAATCAAAAAGATCAATGCTTCAAACTTTACGTCGTAAATCTGGCGTTCGTGATAATGGATGAAACAAGGATCAACCATTACGCTCTCGAACTGGCAGTCAGAAGATACCTGGGAAAAAAGTGCACTTTCACCAAGACAACACTCTCGTTCATTTTGCTCGCAACACGGTTGATAATGAGAAGGAATTGGGCTATGAGCTGGTTTCCCACTCTACGTATTCGTCAGACTTAGGCCCGCGCAATTATTTCCTGTGTGTCGGTTTTTAAAAAGTGGCTCTCTGGCAAGCAATTTCACTCGAACGAAGAGGTAGACATGGGCACCAACAAAACCGGCTTAGAAAGGATAAAGAATTCTAGATGGAGACTATACTGAAAAAAAGTTTCTTTTGATGAAAATTATCGTTTCTTTATTGATAGCCTAAGGGCTTTTCAGCCTTTGTAAATTGTAGCAAGAACGCAGTTTAATCAAAGTAGATTTTTTTTAAATAATAAAATTTAAAAAAAGGAAACAAAATTGTTAAATAACTTGCCATTTGTCTTTTTGCCGTTGATGTACTTTCAACACTGATCGGCGACATTTCTTGTTGAAACATTTTGAAAGTGGTAACTATTAGCCGCCGCCGTCACCGACTTAAACCCACGGCGTCACGCCGGTGCGCTGGTCGCCGCCGAAGCAAAATCTTTTCTTCGCCACCACCACCGTTGATGTGATCGGCGCGGCGCACAGGTCTATTAGTACAACGGTGGTGGAGCTAGACCGATGAAATGTTTAATTGTTATCAAATTACACGGTGATCTATGAGGTTTTTTAGCTGTGATATAAATTGTGAGATTCGGTTCTGTTTTTTCTGAGAAAAATTGGTGAGAATAGTAAGGGTGTGCAAAATTTCGAGAAATCTCGAGTTTCTTGAAATTTAACGAAATTTATCGAAATTTAGAATACATTTTTTCAACATATGATATCAACTTATGATTTCTCAACCAATTTTTTGTAATAAGCTCTCATTTAGGTCTGGAGTAGTTTCTAAGTATCGGGCCTTGAAAAATTTCAAAAATCTTGGTTATACTATATTTTTCCTAATTTACGGAATTTTCTTAAAAAAATTTCACTTATGTAGACTCTAAACACCTCTAAACCTTCTTTTTAAATACGATTTAACGAAAAAATTGGCCCCAAATTCATGAATTTTAGTTATTTTATGTAGAATTACCAGAAAAATTTCGTTAAATTTCGGAAACCTCGAAATTTCGCAGAGCTTTAGAGAATAGTGAGCGTAACATACAGGTAAACTTTTAAAACCCTATTTTTATAAAGATGTTAAAATACTTTTCTAGCAGAAAGGCTCAAGGGTCAAGACTCATTGGCACTGCTTTGGAAATGTCTGATTTTGTGCCATATAATCGTCATTTGTGCAAAGTATTACTTTCATCACTTCAATAAAAGAAAACCGCAACTGAAGCGCATCGAGAGCTGAAAAAATACAGAAATGCTGCTGAACAATAAAAAAATCATAATTTTCCCTTTTCTATATTATCATTTTTGATCTGGCTGAAACTTCACACAAATTTTCTTATACGCTAAAGGTGTTATTTTTTTCTGTCAGTTTTTATTTTTGAATCACGATTTATATTCGAAAAAGCTTTATTTCAAAATTGTATTCGAGATAACAAATATGTATAGAGCCAGAATGGTTTGCTTGATTGATGTGACATCTCCGATAAGGTTTTAGATAATAGTTTTGTCTTATCGAAAATAACCGAAAAATAAATCATGCCAAAAAGCTTCTTTTTAAATTTTTTTTTCAGACAAAACAAGAAAAGCTTCCAATCATGTAAAAATAAAAAAAAAATCTTGAAATATAAAACTAGAACAGTTTGTTTGATTGGTATGATGTTTATGGTACAGATGAAGACAGTAATTGTGTCTGTTTAGAAAAAATATACACCGTATAACAAAAAAATCAAGAAAAAAATCTTAAAGTATTATTATAATTTTTCAAAACCCCGTTTTTTAAAAACTTTTTTCTTGCAAAAGCTGCACAAAGTTGGATACACATTAAAACATTGTTTGAACTTGAAGAAATAAAAAAGGTAAAGTTTTCCAAAAACAAATCCCTCCTCAGGATTTTTCACAGTGTGTCTTCTTTCTGACACGAGTACCTATTATTGTTGAAAATTATTTCAAGAAACAAAAATGTCACCAATACAATTGTGCCGAAGGCATCACACCAATCAAACAATCCGTTCTAGTTTTAATTTTAGTACGCTGGTATATTTTCGGCTTAGCGGTTGGCCAGATTTTTTACTTTTCGACGTTTCGTCAACGATTTCTGACATCTTCAGGGGAAAAATCTTATCTTTTAAACATATGAAAATGCAGCTCTGTCTGTCTGTCTGATCCATATGAGCTTGGAAACTACTGAACCGATCAGCTAAGACGACTACGATATTTCGAGACCCCTCCCTCTTCTGGAAGGGAGGAGTACCATACAAATGAAACACAAATATCTGCACATCTCGAAATCTAACAAAATAAATGGAACCTAATTTGGCATGTGGATGTTTTTAGGGGTAACAAATATGTCCATTAGGGCTCGACACCCCTTCCTTTTCTGTAAGGGAGGGGTTTCATACAAATGAAACATAAATTTCTGTACATATCGAGAACTAACTAAATTGAACCAAATTTGACGAAGAATGTTTTTAGGGGTAACAAATATGTCCAAATTGGTTTAACACTCCTCCTTCTTCTGGAAGGGAGGGGTCTCATACAAATTAAACACAAATTTCGCACAACTCGAGAACATATCAAGCAAATAAAACCAAATTTGGCATGTGAATGTTTGTAGGGCAAACAAAAATGTCCAGTCCATAATGGTTCGGCACCCTTCCTTCTTCTGGAAGAGAGGGGTTCCATACAAATGAAACACAAATTTCTGCATATCTCGAGAAATAATCATGTAAATGGAATCAAATTTAATATGTTAAAGTTTTTGGGAGTAAGAAACATTTTCATGGTGGTTCGACACCCCTCCCTTTTCTGGAAGAAAGGGCTCTCATACAAACGAAACACAAACTTCCTAACAACTCAAGAACTAATCAAGTAAATGGAACCAAACTTAACATGTGGAGGTTTTTGAGAACAAAAATTTTTTCATGGTACTCTGGAAGGGGGAGGGGAGGTCTTCCATACCAATTAAACCGATATTTCAACCAGTTTTTCCGGAAAACAGCCTGATAGGATCGGGTCGATACACAGGAGCCAAAAATCGACTCCAGTCGCCATTTTTTAATTTGAGATGGAACCTTCCGGTTCCTAATATAGGTGTTTCCTAAACCAGGGTGACGCTCAGAGGCCAAAAATTATCTCGAAATGCCATTTTTAAATCCAAGATGGTGACTTCCAGCTTCTGAAAAATAACGGAAAGTAAACAAATACCACCCAATATAGATATATCTGAAATCAGAATGATGCACTTAAGCCACAAGTTGACCCAATATGAATATCTCTGGAACCAGAATGATGCAAGGAGCTAAATATCGACCTCAGACACCATTTTGAATTGTAAGATGGCAACTTCTGGAAAACAGCCGAAAATGACCGAATACCTCTCAGTATGAATATTTCCATAATCGATGATGCATAGATGCCAAGCATTGACCCTGCACACCATTTTGAATTTAAAGATGACTACTTTCAGTTCCTGGAAAACAGCCAAAATAACTGAATGCCACCCAATATAGGTGTTTTCGAAATCAGATTGATGCTCAGATGCCAGAAAAACAGCTGAAAATGACCGAAGATCACCCAATATGGATATTTCCATAATCGAGGTGATAAACAGTAGCCAAAACGTGAGGATGTTGTCATTCCGATAAAACCAATCATTTCAAACGATTTGTCTTTAGACTTTGATTCTATCTTATGGCTGATCCGTCGTGTATTTTCAGACTATAAACAAATTGCAAGAAATCAATCAATTTTAATTAAAATTTTATTTAATTAAACACAAAAATGGGTTTGCTGGGTCAGCTAGTGAATGAATAAATTTCCCCTGAAGATGTCACTGATCAGCAACGAAACGTCGGACAGTAAAAAATAAGATCGTTATACTTTTTGAGACTGCTCAGCCGTTAATACACCCAACGTACAGAACAACTCAACAGTCAAACTCTCTGCAAATATTTTGGCCTGATTTTTTTTCATTTCTAAGAAAATTTTACCTGACTCTAAAAATATGTTTAATCATCAATACCATTTCAACATTAACGTTTTTCAAAAATTAGCCGTAACTCAAAAATAATACTAATAGCACAAAATGACAACTCAAGTCCATAGGAATACCTGTGTAAAGTTTTAGTCAGATCAAAAATAGTTGCCCTTTTCTTGAATTGTCGTGTGATTCAGTCGCTTTAATGAAGGTTATGTTAGTGTTGACGACTGCCCGTGTGAAGGAAGGCCAGAAATTTTCTAAGACGCTGAATTGGAATAATTGTTCGATGAAGATCCATGCTAAACGTAGGAACAGCTTGCTTCGGTATTGGTGTACCTACCAATCTATTTCCAAGCGATTACAGTTTTTGAGAGTGATTCAGAAGTGATTTAAAGCCAAGGGACGTTGATTGTTGTTTTTTCACCTGTGAACAACTGCTCCCGTGGCAAAAATGAACGGATTTTCTTCATCACATCGGGTATTGAAAATTAAATTCATTACAGCAACCCAGAGAAAATGAAGTCATGGGGATTACCCGATCATGCTTCCACGTCGTCGGCTCGGCCGAACATACACGCTACGAAGGTTATGCTGTGTATTTAGTGGTTGGGTGTTATATAGCTGCTGAGCTGTTGAAAACGAACGAAACCATCACTGAGGAACAGTATCGGCTTCAATAGATGCGATTGGCGCGAAAAACAGCCACATTAGGAGCAGAGCCACGAAAAAGTGATTCTACTGCATGACAGAACTCGGCCTCATACTGCCAAAAACGTTGAAAATGCTCAAATGGAGAGTCCTATCTCATCGTCTTATTTCCCACCGTCCGATTACTATTTGTTGGGTTCGATGGCATATGGACTAGCTGATAAGCAGTTCTGTTTCTATAAAGAGATCTAAAAATGGTTCGATTCGTGGATAGCCTCAAAAGACGAACACTTTTATAGTAAAGGTATTCGAGATCTACCCGATGATGGGACAAAGTTGTAGTTAGCGATGAGCAATATTTTGAATGATTTATAAGAAACTTTTTTTCCAAAATAAAGTCGTATTTTTATTGAAAAAAAATAGCATCTAGTAGATATTCTTTCATTTCATAAAACTTGAACGCTCATAATCCTTAGCTCTTGATTGTTTTACAGCATTTGAGTTTTTTGCGGGAAAATTAAGGACTGTGGGATTTTTTGGAAATTTTATTTTCGTTCATAGATTGAACAAAAACATGCTTAAACTCTTCGTACCATCTTGTACGATCATATAAAACACCCAGGTGTTTCCTATAGGACTTGGTGTCTAATCAATTCAACAATTTGTCTGACATTTATTGTTAATAAGCCCCCAACAAACTCTAGCAAATTCTCCATAACAACCAGCATCAATCATAAAAGCAAACAATAACCCAATAACGAATGACATCTTGAGTTCGTCCAAGAAGTGCAGCATTCCGAGCTAATGCAGCCGTCGTATGCCAAACACGCGGCCAGATCTATTATAAAATATAAAGAAAAACATTCATCTTATTAGTCAGTCGCCTTTTTTGCTGCTATTTGCTGCGAGTATCTCGTGGCTTGTAGCCGTTGTCGGAAGAACGACACGGAAAAGACAGGCAGCTAATATTTTTTACAGCACTTCTGCCGCCCGAAGAGAGATAGTGTTGGAATCATTATCCCCGGTCGTCATCATTTGGAAGCCGCGATGCTCGACACGAACTGCAAACACAGGCAGTCGCTTCGCTAGACTGTCTGGATTCCTGATCAAAAAGCAGTTTTGCCAAACGTGAGGAATGTTGCAATCTTGCCACTCAAATCCCATTGCAGAGATATATTGATAGATACCGACCAGTCCTCTGACAGCTATCGTTTCAATGGTACTACTCAGCGCAGAACTGTTTACGCAAAAGATTCACTTTTGTCTTTCAGACATCATTTGCACATCAAGCTACTGGGATGACTGATAACTGACAGAATGAACCGATAGATAAGCTTGTTCTGGGATTGGTATCCTGACCTAAGCATATAATGCACTGGTTAATAACTCTTCGTTTTCAGACGTAGTTTGATTGATGACTCTAACGTTAGGATCGTATTCACGTGATTTTATTATGAATTTTACAAAATAAAATTGCTTTAATTTATTATACTGCAAAAGTTATGTGTTTCTTATTAAAAGATGGCAAAGCGTACAAGAAGGAATGGGATTTTTCTGCATATCGATCTGCCGCAGCTGCCTAAGTGCGCAGATTGACATTCGAGTGCATTCATTAGCTAACAGCCACTCGAACCTGTCGATGAAGTGGAGGAGTGCCGCTAATGGTGTACGCAACAACACACCGCGCACCGGTCGTTCGGTCGGTGGTTGCCTAGTGACTGGGTCCTTGAAACGAGCACAACATCAAGATGCCACGTGTTGAAGGTACCGACGTGTGGCGGCCGGTGTTGTTACCGCACCCGCAAACCAAGCATCAACCGCCACACACACACACACAACAGACCCTTGAGAGTTCAGCAGAGTTTAACAAACAACACAATGCTGTAGCAAGTGCCGTACTCGGCTGTGATCGGATCGAACAAATTTACATAATTAATTGGCACTCAGCGTCGATACAATTATGGCGATTCGATGAGTTTTATAGAAAATCCAATGGAGATCTGCCTAGTTTGGTTGACGGGAATAGGGTATAATGACAGTTTTTGCCTTCCTCCCAGAAAGGTATAGCAATCACTTTGAAAACCAAATTTTCGAGTGAGATCCACAGGGCCGAACGTTGAAAGCGGTCGACTCAGTTTGACCGAGTGCTTCGTCTACAGCTCTCAACTGACAACACGAAATGTGCTCGGTTTTTCTTCGAAATGTGTTGATGTCTGCATTAGGAGAATAAGCATATCGTGTGGAATTTCGAATTATTCTCAATTTGATTATAATCCAACTTTCCAACTTTTCGTTAGTTTACTAAAAAACGAACGAAATTCATTCAGATGTAAAAAAATCTAAATCGAACTGCTAGGCGGATTTGTTCGTATTTTTTTCTGTCCATTGACACTGAGTGGGTGATTGGAATTCACGTGTGGGCGCATTTGACTTCAATGTCAATTTGGCCCAGAGATTTAGCTGGATTATGGATAGAACAACCATTGAATCACAGCGAAGAATAGATCTGAAGTGAGCGTGCCGTCACCAAGCTGTACAACACTAAGAAGCCTTAAATTTACCAACGTGTTGTGAAGAAAATTGATCATATATTTTCATATCAATTTCCTTTTAACATCATTATCAAACATCTAATCGCTTAGCCATTCTAATTCTTCCCACGATCCGATCGAATTGGTCAATTTCACGCCATTCTAAATTCACTTCGAACATCCGTTGGAAACAAGATTGCGACGACACCGACGGACCACGGGAAAGCAACCGGAGGGGCACGGCCGGAAACCAAACATAACCTAGATTGAACGTTCAAAACGTTCCAAACGCATCCACAGACAGGGCCATTCGAAAGTAAAAGGCAGCTCTTTTTCCACCCAAAATGCTCGTACATCGGCTCCGGCGTGGTGTGTAAGAAAAGCCGAAATGGGCAAATCACTGCACTAGATAAACGAGTTGAAAACGAATCGCCCCGCGCCGGATCAATTTCAGCTCCACCATCCATCCATCGTCGTTGTCGTCGTCGCAGTTCGTTCTGGTCATCCATCGATTCCTCCGGGCGGAAAACGCGCGGCACCGCACGATGTTCATGCAACCGAATCGACGGTTGATCGATCATCCAGACCCACCTCCCAACCGCCCGCTCGTAAGGTTAAACGAACGTGTGAAAGGAAAAACAAATCTTTCCGCCGCGTTTCCTCCACGCAGACTGTGACCGGGCCGCTGGCTGCCGATGCACCTGTGAACGAGGTGCGAAAATGTACACTATCCCAAACTACGCTGCTGCCGGAATTCCGCCGCAACTCAACAGAGCGGCTCCGGGGCTGAAGTGCGAAGATTGGAGTGGCGCTCTTTTGGGTGCAGCACATAATTGAGTAATCGTTGAAGTTGTTAGCTTTGATTGGTTTCGGCTTAACGTGCGCATCGTTTGGTATTGTGAGAAAACTCGAAATGTTGCCGGTTTGCTGGTGGAGTGAATAGTTTATTGTTTTGTTTGTTTTTCTGAAATTTTATTTCGATGAACCTTACTCCTGAATACTTCTGAAAAGGAAATACTTTACATCTGAGATAACATAACTTTCATCAATTTTATGTAACAGATCCTAATTAAGGCCTTACTTTGAACTAAAAAAATGCAAATGGCAATCTGAATAAAAATTAGTTTCTTAGCACCCCAAAATTATTTGATTGTGCGTGCAGCAGGTATAATTTTGTCGCCACTCGCATGTATTAAAATTAGATCTACTTCTTGCATGAATAATCTTCCAATTAACTCTCTTCAAAAAGTCTTAATATTAATAGACCCAAATAGGCTCAATGAGATTGGGAAATTTAAAATTTTCACACTCATTTTTCTCGAAACTATGAAATATGAGTTGTTAAAGTATTGAACAAAAAGGAGGATATGCCAATGTGTTTGTTCGTTATTCGTTTTGTAGAGTTACTGCGAACCAGTCATGGATGCTGTATTTTCTTACTATGACCATAATATCCTATCGACCATGTTAGCGAAAGAATCAGAATAAGAAATCGAAATCGGCGTTTCAACAAGGCTTGACAATTTTCAATAGTTCAATAGTTCGAACAATCAAACTACAATTTTCTGCATTTGAGTGGGTGCATAGATAGTTTTCCAATCGATTGCTGTAAAAACGAAAGAAACCGGTTGGAAACTTACTGAGTTTTAAACATTTGAAAGTGGACTATCTTCATTTTAATTTGTACCTTTATAAATGTTACCGTAAGACGTAATTCTACGTCAAAAAAAAAAACTATACATAGAATAATAGAATTTTGTCTGTCTGTCTATCTATCTGTTTGTCTGATTCATATAGACTTAGAAATGACTTAACAAATCGGTATGAACATTTGCATTTTGGGGTTTTTGGGACGGGGATAAATTCTTATGATAGTTTGAGACCCCTCACTCCTCTGAAAGGTAGGGCTCCCATACAAATGAAAAATAAATTTCAGCATAACTCGACAACTAATTGAGCCCAAAATTGACATGTGGATGTTTTGAGAAGCAAGAAATATTCCTATGGTAGCATGAAACAACTTCCTGCTCTAGCAGGGAGGACTCCCATCTAAACGAAACACAAATATCTGTTTAACTCGAGAACTGATTAAGCCCATAGAACCAAAGTTGGCGTTTTTTTTTGCATAACTCGGTAACTAATCAAGCAAATGTAACCAAATTTAGCACGTTTATGTTTTTGGGGCCAAAAAATGTTTCTATAATGATATGACACCCCTCTCTACTCTGAAAGGGCAGAGGAAGGCTTCATACAAATTTCTGCATAACTCGAGTACTAATCAAGCAAATGGAGGTAAATTTGCCTGGTGGAGGTTTTCGGGGCCAAGAAAAATTTTGAAATCCAAGATGAAGACTTCAGGTTTCTGGAAAACAGCCGAAAATTGCCGAATTCCACACAATATCGGAATTTTTTTACGTAGGACTACGTGTTTAGTTGGGAGGCATGCTATGGACACTAACGAAATGTGCCTGCCTAAAATGCATATTATGTTATTAGCACTGAACGGATTTCTAACACCAAAATAAAACCAGTGGCTAACCAATCACGACCTTGCTCTCTGTGCGCGGTACTCATTTTAGACCCACGTTGTAAGTGGCCCCACCTTTTTTCAAGTTACGTCATTTTTACAGATTCGCTAGACGCAAAGAATTTTTTTTAATACGAATGTACGAAAATTAAATCTTATTTCGTATCGGTGGTCAGTGGAACCGGACGGATGAAACTCTAAGCCACGCAACAAAATAACGCGTTGTATCGTGTTGCAGCTTGGAAGGAACACAATCAAAATCTTCTCCAATCGGATGAAAACAAATCACGGTGTCTCTGGTGGAAGCACCTATGTCAAAAAAGTAGTATCGCTCTAATACTCGCCATTCGAAAGCCTAAGGTGTTTCCTTTAATATGCTACCAAAATTGAAATGCTTTATCGGTGGGAGAACATTTTTTTCAGATATTTTGGTTTCTGAAAAGCTACTGTAATGGGAATAAATTATAGGTTTTAGGATTATGAATAATTATCAGGGTGCTCTGATCGTACTGAAACACTCAGGGTTTGTTTATTTTTTAAAACAGAACATAATATAAGATTTCTTTTGAGAAGGATTAAGTGGGGTAAAAACCCTCGGAAATTTCTAGTCTATAATCAGCTGAAAACGAATAAAAATGCTGAACTATGATTACACTAAATTGATTTCATTGAAGTAATTCTATAAAACATTTTGTATTCTGGACCTAGCTCTGCTGTCAAGAGAGAAAATCACAAGGGTTGTATGCAAAGCCACGACCGCAAGGTTGACGTAGAACTACATAAGTTTGTTTGTTACTTGTATTGAATATGTTTAAAATTTTGTGCAAAAAGGGAGTTGAAGTGCTATCAAATTTTAGTTTACATGCATATAGATCACTGAACAGAAATGAAACAAATACAATACAATGCAAACAAGTTTCAACAGTCAAAGTACAGGCAGATTAAAATAACAGCACTGCTGCCGCTGCTGCTGAGGGAGGACTGCCATTGTCGCTGTCTAGAACTAATATGGGCGGTTTCAGCTGAAACAGGCTGTTATATAGGCCAGATAGCACATTTCAAATTACTAGTTCTATAGTTCTGTCGAATCATATAACGACCAATCAGAGGTCAAATTTTGCGTTTTGACGAGGCTTGACAATTTTCAATACTACAATAGTTCGAATATTTAAATTAGAATTTTCTGCATTCTTAGGAATCTTAGAAAATTTTCCAATCTATTGCTGCAAGAACGGAGAAAATCCATCGAAAACAAACCGATTTATTAGGCGTCGTACGAAAATTACGTAACGCTAAAAACCTAGATTTCAGACCCCCTCACCCCCTATGATCCCCCCCCCTTAAATTACGTAACACTGGACAACCTGCCCCCCTCCAAATTTGCAATTTTGAGCAAACATCACAGTTACGTAACAGTCTCAACTAAACCCCCCCCCCTACCCCTCTGTTACAATAAGTAACGCAGACTCAACCAGCCTTCCCCCGCCCCCTTCATGCGTTACGTAATTTGTGTACGACGCCTTAGCATTTGAAATTGGATATATATTTCATTTTTTCCGATTTTAGATTTTCATTTTACATTCCTATGTACGTAACTTCCAGAGAGACGTAGTCAAAATTTTTGAAGATTTTGTTTTACCCTGCTTCTCGAAAAACCTGAAATTATGCAAAACATGCTTTCATTATATGAATGTTTCAATGCGATCGGATACCCTTGACAAATTCTCATAGTCCTGAAACACATGTTACTAGCTTTTCAATAAATGTCCAGTTTCCGTTTTCCTCTTTGCATCACAAAAATGATACAAAGTTCTTGACAGCCCGCACTCTTCAGGTTAACTATTTGAATAGTAAATCTGATAGATTGCCTGTTAGAGCTGGTGTACCTCAAGGAAGTATCATGGGCCCGGTCTTATATAATATTTTTACTTCTAATCTTCTAGGATGTGAGAAATCTTTGTTTTGTGACGATACAAGCATTTCCGTAAAAGGAAAAAGCCTTCGTGTCATATACAGTAGGCTGCAAAAAAGTCTAGATATATTTTCTTCATATTTGCAGAAATGAAGATTTCTCTTAATATAAAATATTAGTAAATAATTAATTCATCACAAAACATCAAATACTTTCGAATGGAGAGAATTAGAGCGATACTATTTTTTCCGAATAAGTTTCTTCTACCAGAGACACCATGAGTTAGCAAGAGTGTAGCACTCTCAGCCACGCAATAGTATATCACGCGTTCTGAGTTCTGCTGCTGCAGCTGAGGGCTAGCAGATTCCTCTTCTGAGTTCGAAATGCTGCTGTGAAATCAAACTAACCTTCTTTCTGAAGACGTTTTAATATTTTGGATAAAGTACAATTTTATTACAACTAATTTCCTAGAACAAACTTAGCATTTTTGGTATTTTATAATTGATTAAAATTTTTCTGATTTTGTTGACGGATAAAATATTTGAATTGACCTGATTTAACAAAATAGATGAGGAGTGTTACAAAACGGAATATTAATTTTTAAATTTCTATACCTAAATGTACATATGGGTCATTCCATACGAAGTGACCACGGAAAAGAATAAACTTGGACACGACCATCACGGATTTGGCTCAAAGCTGGGGGAATTATTTATCTACGTTCACTATGAAAAAATCCCAATTTTGGTGTCGATTGGAATACCCCCCGCTCTGTGGGACCCCCCTCTTTGTGACAAAGTCAGGCAATTTTTGTTCAAAATTCCGTTTTTCTTTTTCTTACAATTCATAGATGTAGGACGTCCGCGAAATACTGATAGATGATTTTTTAAGAAAATTGACCAAGGAATCCAAAAAAATATAATTAACAAAAATGGTTTTAAATTTCTTAATTAGTTTTTCGTAAAAATGCTATATCTAGAGATTGGCTCATATTACCACGGAGTGATAAGTGTTTCTTACGTAAAATTTTCCGAGAAACACGATGAATTCTTCAAATTTAAAATTAAATTAGCTACATTTGCCGAAAAATGCAAATTTAGTTTTAAAATACAAAAAATAAACTATCTGGCAACACTTCCGGTCGAAAATAATATTTTTTCTGGATTCCTTGGTTTATTTCCTTCAAAAATTCATTCATCACTATTTTTCGGGTGTCTTACGGCTATAAACTATAAAATAAATTAATTACGAAATTTACAACAATTTTCGTAAAAATGTTATATCTCGAGATTGGCCCATATTACCTCGGGATGATAGTTGTTTCTCACGTGAAATTTTCCGAGGAACACGATGGAATTATAAAATTTAAAATAAAAGTGGCTGCATTTGCCGAAAAATGTAAATTTAGTTTTCAAATACAAAAATAATCTATCTGGCAACACTTCCAGTCAAAAATTATATTTTTTTTTGATTCCTTGGTTTATTTTCTTTAAAAATCATCTATCAGTATTTTGCGGACGTCCTACATCTATGAATTGTAAGAAAAAGAAAAACGGAATTTTGAACAAAAATTGCCTGACTTTGTCACAAAGAGGGGGGTCCCACAGAGCGGGATGTATTCCAATCGACACCAAAATTGGGATTTCTTCATAGTAAACCTAGATGAATAATTCCCCCAGCTTTGAGCCAAATCCGTGATGGTCGTGTCCAAGTGGCATGTACACTTCGTATGGAATGACCTATATTCTATTTTTTCCAATATCAAAGATGATAACTTTTTTTTTCGTTTCGTAAGAGAACGTCCGCAAAACACGTTTTAATGGGGGGAAAACAGAGAAGGCTATCTGGAAAATTTGGAAAAATTAAAAAAAAATCTAAAGATCTTTACAAAAAGAGAGGGGATCGAGAATCAAATTTTAAAAATTCGCTGCGTTATTAACGGATAGTTCCTAACTGATTCATTAAATAAAAAGTTAGAGAAAATAAAAAAAATTAAATACATAAAAAAACTTAAAAAATTGAACGATTGAGAAAATTTAAAAAATATTGAAAATATTAAAAACGAATAAAAAAATATTATAAAATAAAAACAAACAACGAAGTGATGATTAAGGTTAAACGTAAACAAATTAATATACACTGTACACAATTTTACTTTACTTCAACATAATGTCTTTACCTCAATATAACGTAGTGGTTTCTGGGGCTGAAGAAAGATACTATGCTGGTTTGAGACCCCTCCTTCCTCTGGAAACAAGTTTCTAAATACCTCAAAAACAAATCAAACAAATGGATGCAAATTTGGCATGTGGAGGTTTTTGGAAGCAAGAAATATTCCACACCCCTCCCTCCTCTTGAAGAGAGGGTCCCATACAAATCAAACACAAATTTCTGCATAACTTAAGCACTAACCAAGCAAATGTAGCACGAGTTTTTGGAAGCAAGAAATATTTTTATTTGATTTATAGACCGTTCCGATAATTATAAATACACTTACGATCAACCGTCATTTCAAATAACGTGCAGTATTCAACCAAACGTTGGCTGCGTCCTGTTGTTTACATCCAAAAGAAACAGATGCTGTCATTTTTACTAACATTTAGTGCGAAATTTTGAAAATGCGTGGCCTTTCTCCCGAGCAAAGAAAGCGAATTGTGCACAAATGGTGCACCGTGAGTGGTCTTTATATAAGAAAACTTGCCAGAGAAGAAGGTATAAGTGTCGGAGCGGTTCAAACCGCATTGCGGAAGTAATGTGAAGAGTGCACATTTACTGATGCCCCAAGACGTGGTAGAAAACCCGGGCCTGTTGATCCCACAATGGACAAAAAGGTTAAGGAATACTACAAGCGGCATCCTTCAGTATCAGTACGAGGTGTGGCGAGAAAGCTTGGAACCTCGGCGAGTAACGTTATGCGTGCCAAGGGAAGAATGGGTCTGCAGACCCGTCGGAAGCAGAAGCAGCCAAAACGAAATCCAAAACAAGCTGAATCTGTGAAACCGAGAGCTCGGAAGCTTTATGACAAACTTCTGACCAAAAAAATGGGGTGTGTTATCATGGATGACGAAACCTACATAAAACTAGACTATAAGACTCTGCCAGGACCGCAATTTTATACATCACCGAAGGGAAAGGATGTCCCTGGACCAGTGAAAGCCATTTACACCGAAAAATTCGGCAAGAAGGTAATGATTTGGCAGGCCATTTGTGAATGTGGGAAAATATCTCGTCCATTCATTACGAATGACACAATAAATGGTAAAATTTACGTGAAAGAGTGTTTGCAGAAAAGGTTGTTACCCAGCATAACATTCCTCCAATCTTTTGGCCCGTCCTTGCTTCCTGCCATTACTCTAAGGATGCACTAGAGTGGTATAAAACAAATAATGTCACATGTGTCCCAAAGAAGATGAATCCTCCAAACTGCCCTGAAATTCGCCCTATTGAAACTTTTTAGGCTTTGACCAAGGCAAAGCTGAGGAAATATGTCAAACCAGCGGACAATGTTGAAAAAATTAAAAAAGATTGGCTTAAAGTGGTAAAAATGGTCGGAGAACACACTGTGCAAAAGCTTATGAGTAGTGTTAAGAGAAAAGTTAGAGAACTCGCGTATCCTACGAAAAATAATCCCAACTTGAATTGAAACAATTGAAATTTTTCAGAATAAAATGACCCGAAAAATCCTGTATTTTTTGTTTTATTCAAGAAAGAAGATGTGTTTATAATTATCGGAACAGTCTATAGAGCTAATCAAGCAAATGGAACCAAATTTGGCATGTGAAGGTTTTTGGAAGCAAGAATTGTCTATGTGATAGTTCGAAACCCCTACCTGCTCTAGAACAAATCTCAGCTCCTATACAAATGAAGAAAAAATTTCTATCGAGAACTAATCAAGTAAATGGAACCAAATTTGACATGAAGAAGTTTTTAACCGTTATGTACTCGGTAATTTCAACACACATAAGTACTCGGCAGGGTACCCGGGTACCCACCGGAATGAAATGCTTCTTGCTCCTTCAATTCTTGACCGATTTTCAATCTTAACCCGGCTCATGTCGGTCTCAGATTCTAAAAGTAGACAGATTTTTCAATCTTTTGTCAGGTCAAGATCGAAAATCGGTCAAGAAATGAAAAAGCAAGAAGCATTTCATCTTGTGGGTACCCGGGTACCCTGCCGAGTACTTACGGGGTAAAAAAATTCGAAGCGTTCTTCTTCGACCCCCCCTTTTGCTATTAACAGTCTGATGATGGAAAATGGTTAATTTCCACTAGTTAGGAGCATTCTATAAGTTTCAGTTGGCTGAGTTGAGGTTATCCTTGTTTTTTAAAGCGCTAAAGTCTGAAAAGGTACCCGGGTACCCTGCTGTGTACATAACGGTTGAGGGACAAGACATGTTTTTATGGTGGTTAGATGTCCCTCCCTCTTCATAAAGAGAGGGCTCCTTCACAAATGAAACACAAATTTCTAAAAAACTTGAGAACCAATCAGACAAAAGGAACCAAAATTGGAATGTGAGGATTTGAGAGTACAGGGCAGGTTTCTATGATGATTTGACACCCCTACTCTGGAAGGGAGGGGGGTTTCACAAAAATGAAACATATATTTCAATCAATTTTTCCGGGAAACAGCCTTAAATGATCGAGATGATACACAGAAGCCAAAAATCGACCCCAGAAACCATTTTGAATTCTAAGATAACGACTTCCGGTTTCTGGAAAACAAACCAAAATGGCGGAATACCAACCAATATGGGTATATCCTGAACCAGAATGATACCCAGTGGCCAGAAATTAACTTCGCATACTATTTTGAAATCCGCAAGGCAGCCGGGAAGGACGGCATTCCCGCCGAACTCTTCAAAGTCGGGAGCGAACAGCTGTATCGTGCCATCCATCAGATCATGCTGAGAGTGTGGTCTGATAAAGAATTGCCCTCGGACTGGTTGGAGGGTCTCATATGCCCGATCTACAAAAAAGGCCATCGCCTGGACTGTAGCAATTATCGGGCCATAACTCTTCTCAATACCGTGTACAAAATTCTCTCCCGCATCCTGTTCCACAGACTGCGGCCGTTGCAGGAGACCTTTGTTGGCGAGTACCAATGCGGTTTTCGAGGGGGACGCTCCACGACGGACCAAATGTTTACCTTGCGACAAATCCTCGATAAATTTCGAGAATACAACTTGCAGACGCACCATCTGTTCATAGACGTTGGGGCAGCGTACGATTCAGTCGAGAGAAATGAATTATGGCAGATTATGATTGAACATGGCTTCCCAACAAAGCTGATTAGGCTGATACGTGTCACCCTTGAAGGTTCTACATCAAGCGTCAGGATAGCCGGTGAGATATCGGACTCGTTCGTGACGTTAGATGGTTTGAAGCAGGGTGACGGGCTGTCGAACTTATTGTTCAACATCGCATTGGAAGGTGCTATACGGAGGGCTGGTGTGCATAGAAGCGGCACCATCATTACGAAGTCGCACATGCTTCTCGGTTTTGCGGACGATATCGACGGTTGATGGTATCAACCGTAGAGCTGTGGAAGAGGCCTTCGGACCTCTCAGGAGGGAAGCTGCGAGATTAGGGCTTGTCATAAACGCTGCCAAAACGAAATACATGGTGGCTGGCAGAATGCGTGGTAGTCCGTCGGAGGTTGGTGCTGCGGTGGTGCTAGATGGGGAAACATTTGAAGTAGTCGACGAATTTATTTACCTGGGAACATTAGTGACATGTGACAACGAGGTTAACCGTGAGAGAAAGAGGCGGATAGCAGCCGCAAACAGGGCCTTTTACGGACTACGTAACCAGCTAAGGTCCCGTAGTCTGCAAATCCGTACTAAACTTGCACTCTATAAAACACTGATACTTCCGGTGGCTCTCTACGGCCATGAATCATAGACGCTGAAAGAGGCTGATCGGCGAGCTCTTGGTGTTTTTGAGCGTAGGATTTTGCGTTCAATCCTTGGCGGCAAACTAGAAAATGGTGTTTGGCGCAGACGCATGAACCATGAAGTGTACCAGGCATAAAAATCGGCGGATATAGTCAAGCGGATAAAACACGGCAGGCTTCAGTGAACTGGGCATGTGGCGAGAATGCTGGATAGGCGGCGAGCGGAGGTTATATTTAGCAGGAATCCCGATAGAGGCCGTCGACTCCGGGATAGACCCCGCACTCGTTGGATGTGTGCTGTCGATGAGGATGCACGCGAAATAGGTGTTAGGGGCGATTGGAGGATAGCAGCCCAAGACCGAGGGACATGGCGACGTATTCTGGATTCGGCACTGGATCGATAATCGCTCTGACGCCTTAAAAGTAAGCAAGTAAGTAAGTACCATTTTGAAAAGCCAAGGCGACTTCTGCTCTCTGAAAAACAGCTCATAATTGATGCCATTTTAAACATCTTCAGGGCCTCCATATTATTTTCAGAGAGGTTTTTTATTAGTATTATTGACATAAACATATTGATACCAAATAGTCTGCCATAATTTTAAGGTCCATAACTCGAAGAATTATTGAAGAGAAGAAGTTGTTTCGAACTTATCATTTGTGATTTAATGTAACAAACAGCCTTATGTAGTTTTACGTCAAACTTGCGGTCGTGGCTTCGCATATCACTCTTTCTGATAATTAAATGTATACTTATAAATATTTCGCTGTTCCAGCATCCGACTACAGAAATTTTCTCGAAACAATTGTTAGCGATTGGCAATGGAGGGTTTTATTCTACGAAAGAAAAACTCATTTCAAACGTGTTTCCGAATATTTTTCAGAATCATGAAAACCACTTGCAATCTTGGCGGTGAAAAACAACGATTTGAATTGAATCTTTCGAAACGAAATTCGTGGAAATCAACATATTGTATGAAAAATCAGTGGATAGTAAAAAAAATCACGAACCAACCATCCAAGGACCAACAGATAATGGTTAGAAACCTGATCCAACTTAAATTATGGAATGAGACAATATTGGACATGGAGCATCCAAAAACCAATGTATTACAAGTAAAGATACCTTAACGAAATTCAAAGCGTGGATATTCTCATTTGAATTATTTCGAGCGATTTGCCTTCTAGGTTTGAACTTATCCAACATGAGATTCTTCATGTAGTTATTTGCAGACTATAAACAAATCGCAAGAATCTTTGACGGTGGAATCAATTAAGAATTCCCATGCTTTCAATGCTTTAAAATAATTGAATAAGTTCTACTTCTAAAATACGATTGTAATGATTATAAAACATTTTTTTACAATGTCATTTTTCAGATATTTTTTTTACCATCTCAACCTGTTCCGAATATTTTGTAATTTTCATTCTAATTCCTAATTATATTGCGAAAAATCGCCTATATGTGAATGATTTTTTTTGAACATTTTTCATAATCTACTAACCTTCACTGGTTACTACTGGTCACAAGCATCGAAAAATATTAGCATAATTGCATCATAAACATATCCATCGCTGATGGGTTTCAGGAGCTCAAGCCAGTAGGTACGTACATCGTACATGGCAATCAATCATCGAATGTGACTACTCAATGCCCAAAGTCCTGAATTGAGGGCCCGAAAATTGACCTAAGAAGGTTCCAAAATATGCTAATTCATTTGCTACATCATGCAGGGGGGCCCGCGTTGAACAACCTGGACTATTCACAAGAAAGAACCACCTTAGATTTTCGACACTGATTATAACTTAAACAGAAATAATAAGCGAGAAAATGACGCAATGGTGATTTGTTGTTTTTTTTTTCTTTCGTGTCGAAATATCTTCTCAACTTACTACGAAGTAGAATGCAGCGATTGACGTGTCAGCACCCGTTTGAAAGTGGTGTAATTTGCTGATGCCTGCGGGGTATAATAATTGGTACTCATGAGAGGCCTTGAGCCGACATTGACGGCACGATTTGGCGTTTCGTTTTTTATTTGTGTTTCATGTGATGAGTTCTACCTGGAGATTAACTGTGGAATGTAGGTCAACTGATGATTCTTATCTTAACTGAGGAATTTTCCATAGTAATGAACGAAGGTTTTCGAAGGTTTTATTTTGCAGTCGATAACGCCCAAGCTCATGAAAATTTTCATGACAAGTTCATCAGGGCAATGCATCACAAGTTATCAACTACTTATGACATTCGGTTAGCATTGAAACTATTAAAAATGGCCTTTTTCCTATCGGTCAATCAATCCTTACCGGAAATTCCGATAGTGTCTGTATAATCTTATCTCAAAGCTGTGGTTATTCCCCGTTTTACTATCATAATTGATAAAGTAGCATAAAAAAACATAGTATTAATAGTGGATACAAAAGATTCACGCAGTTACTTACAACTGCTAGTCAAACGGAACCACGATGAAGCGTTTTTTTCTTGCTCTGATCTTCACCCTACTTGGAGTTGCAAATGGTAAGAACAACCAATGAATTCTAAACTTTCCATCACTGTTTTAGTTTGTGTTGTTTCAGCCAACCAAGAACTCCCCGTTCGGCCTCGTCCATGGTGGAACGCT